>NC_135714.1:177512800-177823819 GCF_964656455.1 Halichoerus grypus
TTCTAAATCACTGATTCTCTCTTCTGTCTCATTTATCCTAGCAGTCAGTGCCCCCATTTTTTATTGCACCTCATTAATAGCCTTTTTGATTTTGACTTGGTTAGAAAATAGTTCTTTTATTTCTCCAGAAAGGGTTTCTGTAATAACTTCCATGTTTTTTTCAAGCCTAGCTAGTATCTTTAAAATCATTCTGAACTGTAGTTCCGACATCTTACTAATGTCTGTATTGAGTAAGTCCCTGGCAGTCGGTACTACCTCTTGTTTTTTTTGTTGAGGTGATTTTTTCCATCTTGTCATTTTGTCCAGAGGAGAATAGATGGATGAGAGAACAAAATGCTAACAGGGTAACAACGTCCCCAGAAAATATACTCTAAACAAATCAGAAAAGACCTGAAACCAGGGGAAAAGAAAGGGAAAGAAAGAAAAAAAGAAAAAGAAAAAAAAAGAAAAAGATATAAACAAACAAAAACAGAACAAAACAAAACAAAACAAAAAACAGAATATGATCAAATATGATCAGGCTGGTGCATAGATTAGTGCCACACACTAGATTTTGGGTATATTTTGGTCTGTTAGAAGAAAGTGCCTCCCAAAATTTTAAAGAAGGAAAAACTTATATATGTACAAAAATAAGGGTTGATACAATGAAGGGATGAAATATGACTATAAAGATGAAAATTATAAAAAATTTTATAAAAGGAATTTAAGATAAGAAGTTGTTTGACAAAAGAAAGAAGATGATTTAAAAAAAAAGGGAGGAAGAGAATGTGATCAGGCAGGACACTAGAAGAAAGCCATACACTAGAGATTTAGGGTATATTTTGATCTGTTAGAAGAATCTGTATCTCAAAATTTTAATGAGAGAACAACTTATATATATATGCCAAAAATAAGGGTAACTACTATGAAGGGATAGAATATGACTCTAAAAATGAAAAATAAAAATGTTTTTTAAAAAAGGGATTGATAAGATGTTGGTTGAAAAAGGGAAAAAGAAAAATTAAAAAAAAAAAAGCAGTTAAAAAAATTAACCTTGAAAGACTAAAGAATCATGGTAAAAAAGCCATGGATTCTATGTGCAGTATTCCCTTAGCTCTGGAGTTCTGCCGTTCTCATTGATCAGTAGGTAAACTTGGTCTTGGCTGGATGTTCTTGCTGATCTTCTGGGGGAGGGGCCTGTTGCCGTGATTCCCAAATGTCTTTGCCAGAGGCAGAATTGCCCCTCCCTTGCCAGTCCGGGCTAAGTAATCTGCTCAGGTTTGCTCTCGGGAGCTTTTGTTCCCTGCAAGCTTTCTGTACAGCTTTGGAGGACGAGAGTGAAAATGGCGCCTCCCAATCTCCTCCCCAGAGATGCCAAGAACTTGGGGCCCGCTCCTCAGTGAGCCCCCAAAGAAAAGCAGTCAGTCACTCCCGTCTCCCCGGTCTCCAGCCGCACTCCATGCTCACCCGGCCTGTGACCGAGCATTTCTATCTCTGGCACCTGACCCCATGTGGAGTCTCCAAACCCAGCAGATCCCTGTGGTGCGCTCCCGCGCCGCTCCTCCCAGGGGAAAAAGGTGAGTCTCCCCGGATCTGCCGCTTGTTGCGTCCCTGCTGGAGGAGCAGTGGCCTGACTGTGCCACGGATCACAGTTTATGGCAACCCCGAGCTGAGAGCCCGCGCCTTGGCTCCGTCTCTGCAGCCGGCTTCCCCGCTCCGATACCTGGGAGCTCTGCCGCACTCAGGCACCCCCGGTCTTTCTGTGACCCCGAGGGTCCTGAGACCGCACTGTCCCACGAGGGTTTCACCCCCCGCTGAGCCACTGAAGCAACGTCCCTCAGCGGAGCCAACTTCTAAAAGTTCCGATTTTGTGCTCCACGGCTGTATCACTTGCCAGAAGCGGCCGTCGGAGGCCCCCTCCCCCGCCATCTATCCTCCCGAATATCGCCTCGGATTCACTTCTCTGCACAAATTACCTTCCAGTAAGTGGTCGCTTTTCTGTTCAGAGTTGTTGCTATCCTTTTCTTCAATCTCCTGTTGAGTTCGTAGGTGTTCAGAATGGTTTGATCCCTATCCAGCTGAATTCCTGAGACCAGACAAAATCCAGGTCTCCTACTCCTCTGCCATCTTGCTCTGCCCCCTTATTCCTACTCTTATTTGTTTGTATTGTGTGTGTATGAATGTTAGCCAAGTTCATGCATTTTATTGGTAATCTTAGAGTTTGTTTTTTGTTTTATTGATCACCTTTACTTTCTATTTCTGTTTTGCATTACTTTCTAGTTTTATCTCTATTATTCCTTTTATTTCCCTTAGCTTGGCTTTTTCTCCCCCTAGCTTCTTAGTTATATATACATAATTTGTTTTAAATTTTTATTTTAAAATATACGTATTTTTATGCTCTCATTTTTCCGCTCACTATGACTTTGGACAGATACCACAGCTTTTGATATGTGCTGCCCTTAATGTTTTTTAGCATCAAAGTAGTGGTCAATTTCTGTTTAGACTATGTCTATATTTAACAATTTATTTAAAAGAACAATTCTGAAGTCTTACCTGTGTAAAAAAATGTTAGGCTTCTGATTTTATTGAATTATATTTGGGGCCTATGGGCTGCATTATATCTACTTTAGGAGTTAATTGGAATTTCTGTTAAGGCATCAATTCTTGACCTATTTTTATATGCCCTATTCGTTTTCAAAAAGATTATGTGTTCTCTTTTTCTTCAGTGCCAAGTTCCTTTCTTTTATTGTATCTATTATATTATACGTATTATGTACATAAAGTCTAACATTAACCCTAAAGCATCTATTAAAAGAAAAAAGCTCTCGTATATTAAATAAAACTTTTTAAAAATCCATATAGTTTACAAGAAATGCTGAATTAGAAGGAAGTGGGAAAGATATACCAGAAAGAGAGAATGAGAGCAAGTAGAATATTCAGTATTAATACCAAACATGTTAGAATTAAGTTTAAAAAATAAACAATTTAAAAGGTCTTATTCGATTGAGAAAAATATATTCTACAATAAAGATATAAATTGTAGACATGTCTGTATACCATGTAGCACATCGTTTAAACATGTCAAAATGTCATCAATATGCGGAATGATTAATAGAAATATAATTAAATTAGCAGAATACTTTTTTTAATTCTTACAAAACCAAGATGAATTAGCTATAAAATATTTTGCAAATGTCAACATTTCTTCAAACCAAACACACACACCAACTAGGAAGAGAAGGAAATCTCCTGAACTTGATAAATAGCATGTACAAAAAATCTACAGCTAACTTTGTACTTAATGTTGAAAACAAATGAATCCCTAAGATTGGGAGTAAGGTAAGGCTACTTACTCTCACTACTTTTATCCAGTAATGTATTAAAGGTATTATTCAGTGCAATAAGGCAAGCAAAACAAATAAAATCACAATGTTTGAAGGGAGGAAGGGAAAGAAAGAGAAAATAAGGACAAAAGAAAACGTTTTTACTCATACTTGCTATGGTTGCCTATGTGGAAAATCTAAAAATACACCAAAAAATCAACTAAAAGTTATAAATGAATTTAGCAGTGTTACCAACACACACACACACACACACACACACAATGTATTTCTATATTAGCAATAATGAGAAGTGAATTTTTTTTGAGCCAGAGCCAGAGGGAGCATGGTGGGGAGGCGTAGAGGGAGAGAGAGAAACTTAAGCAGGCTCCACCCCAGTGCAGAGCTTGTCATAGGGCCTGATCTCACAACCCTGAGATCATGACCTGAGCTAAAATCACAAGTCAGACACTTAACCAACTAAGCCACCCAAGTGCCCCTAGAAATGAAATTTTTGAATGGCATTTATAAGAGCACTCAAAAAGCAAAAAAGAGAAAAAAATGCTTATGAATACATTTGATAAAAGGATCCCTATACAGTATATATCCCTATACTGAAAACTATAAAATATTACTAAGAAATTAAAGAATATCTAAACAAATTGAAGAAAATATCTAAATATCTAATTTGTTTAGAAAGAATATCTAGGCCTGGCGATGGGTATTAAATAGGGCATGTATTGAATGGAGCACTGGGTGTTATACGCAAACAATGAATCATGGAACACTACATCAAAAACTAATGATGTAATGTGTGGTGATTAACATAACAATAAAAAATTTAAAAAAAAATTTAAGACCCAGAAAAAAAATTTAAAAAAAGAAAAAAAAACTAATGATGTAATGTATGGTGATAAACATAATAAAATTTAAAAAAAAAAGAATATCTAAACAATATCTATCCAAAAAATATCTATACAAAGATTTTTTTTCCTTTGTAACCTTTGTGTAAGGTTATTTAGACTGGCTTAGAAAAAATAGCACTAATATATTGGTATTCACAATATGAAAATATTAAAATAGTCTGCTCTTCTAAAGAAACAGTTAAACCCATACATCTATGTTTAGTTGATTTTTACAAGGGTCCCAAGTTCAGTCAATGGTGAAAGGATAGTGTTTTCAACAAATAGTGCTGGAACAACTAGATTTCCACATGGAAAAAAAAAATAAAGTAGGATTTCTATCTCACATCATCCACATAAATTAACTCAAAATGAATCAATGACCTAAATATAAGAACTAAAACCATAAAACTTTCATGAAAGAGAACACAGGGTCAAATCTCTATAAATTGGATTTGGTAATAGTTTCTTAGATATGACAGAAAAGGCACAAACAACAAAGAAAAAGTAGTTAATTTAGACTTCATTAAAATTAAAATTTGGGGGACGCCTGGGTGGCTCAGTCTTTAAGCATCTGCCTTCAGCTCAGGTCATGATTCCCAGGGTCCTGGGATCGAGCCCTGCATCGGGCTCCCTGCTCCATGGGAAGCCTGCTTCTCCCTCTCCCACTCCCCCTGCTTGTGTTCCCTCTCTCACTGTATCTCTCTCTGTCAAATAAATAAATAAAATCTTTTAAAAAATTAAATTAAATTAAAACTTTTGGTCATAAAAATACATTATCAAGAAAATAAAAAGACACCCTACAGAATGAGAGAAAATATTTGCAAATCATATCTAATAAGGGTTTAATATCCAGAATATATAAAGAACTCCTAAAAGACCACAACAACAAAAACTACCTTAAAAATGGGCAAAAGACTTGAATAGAAATTGCTACATTGAAGATGTACTAATGACCAATACGCACCCGAAAAGATCCTCAACATCATTAGTCATTAGGGAAATGCAAACCAAAATTATGATATCATTTCACACCTACTAGGATGATTATTATTAAAAAAATAAAAGCAAAATGATAAGTGCTGGTGAGGATGTGGAGAAATTAGAACCCTCATACATTGTGGATGGGATATAAAACCGTGAAGTTGCTATGGAAAACAGGATGATGGGTCCTCTAAAACTAAACATAAAATTACCGCAGGACTCAGCAATTCACTCCTAAATATATACCCAAAAGAATTAGAAACAGGGACGCAGAGAGATACTTGTATGCTAATGTTCATTTCACCATTAGTCCCAATAGCCAAAAAGTAGAAACAAATCAAATATCTAGGAATAGATGAATGGATAAACAAAAAATGGTATATATACTGTGGGACATCAATAAAAAGAAATGAATTTCTGATACATGCTACAACATGGATGAACCTTGAGAACATACTAAGTGTAAGAAGCCAAACAAAAGGACAAATATTATATGATCCCACTTCTATGAAATATCCAGAAATAGCCAAATTGATAGAGACAGAAAGTAGATTAGAGTCTACCAGGGGCTGGGAGAAGGAAAGAATCAGGAGTTATTGCTTAATGGTTATAGAATCTCTTTTTGGGGTAATGAAAAAGTTTTGTAAATAGATAGTGGTGATGATTGCACAACATTGTGAATATAATTGATGCCATTGAACTGTACACTTAAGAATGGTTAAAATGTCAAACTTTACCACACACATGCACACATACACACACATGCAAGTAAAGGACACTGTTAAGAAAACAAACATAAGCCACAGACTGGGAGAAAATATTTCTGACATGCAACGAAGGACATATACAGAGAATTATATAATAAACCCTTACAACTCAATAGTAAGAAGACAAAATTTTAAAAAAATAGTCAAAGAACTTCAACAAACACTTCACAAGAGTAGGTATGTGAATTGCCAATAGCTCATGAAAATATGCTCAGTTCTATTGGTCACCAAGAAAGTGCAAATTAAAATGATTTCACATCCATTAGAATGACAGAAAACAAAACACAACAATACCAAGTGCTGACAAGGATATGAAGCAACTAGTACCTATTAACTGCTTATGGAAGTGTTAAATAGGACAACTGCTTTAGAAAAATTTGTCAGTTTCATATAAAATTGAAATATACTTAACAAAACTTTTGGCAATCCCACTCCTAGGTATGTACCTACGGAAAATGAAAACATATGTTCAGAGAAACACTTGTACATAAGTGTTCACAGCAGCATTACTCATAATAGTCAAAACCCTGAAACTCAAATGTCCATTAACAGGTGAAAAGATAAATTGCTACATTTGTGTGATAGAACATTATCTGAAATAAAAAGAAATGAACTACTGATATATATAGTACATGGATGGATAAATCTGAAAATCCATATGCTCAGGGAAAGAGGTTAGACATAAAATAGTACACACCATATTATTCTATTTATATGAAATTCTAGAATAGGTACAACTAATCTATCCTATAGAAATCTGTTCAGTGGTTACCTGGAGCAGAGGATGTGGAAGATGACCAACAGGCATCTGTGATTATGCAAATAATAAGCATAAATGTGTCAAAACTCATTAAACTATACATTTAAAATGTGTTTTATTGTTTGCAAAGTATACCTAAAGAGTCAATTTAAAAATACATATTGTTCGATAGGTGATGGGGATTAAAGAATACACTTATGATGAGCACTGAGCAATGTATAGAATTGTTGAATCACTATATTGTACAACTGAAACTAATAGAACACTGTGTGTTAACTACACTGGAATTAAAATTAAGAACTTAATAAAATTTAAGAAATTTAAAAATAAAAAATACATATCACTCAAATACTTACACAAAGAAGAGTTATTTATAATTGTGGTGCAGAATAGTGTTTGTAAGCATAACATAACCAAAAGAAAAAGATTAATATATTGGAAAGATCAGAGCACAGGAATATTTTACATGACTGCATAATAAAGTGAAAAAGGAAAATGTGACAAGAAACTTTTTATATATAGAATATGTATTACATATATACATATGTATATATTCTAGTTCTAGGAAATTTAAAAAGTTAAAATTCCCAAATCTGATGGTAAATTGTAATAAACAGGCAATTTTCAGGAAAAGAAATGAAAAACAAGTGATAAAAATATGAAAAGATACTCAATCTCACTAATAATAAAGGTAATGCAAATTTAAATCTCAATGGTAATTTTATTTCGTATGAGATTGGCAAAGCTTGTGCTGGTTTGCAATCTTGGGAGCTTCAGGAGTGGGTGAAATCTGAAACCACCACCCCCACAACTGACACAGAGGGCAGGGAGAGATGGAAGAGAAAGGCAGACCATTCCAGAGAGGTAGACGGTGGGTATAAGGGAGAGAACTTACCTACAAAGCTTATCTTGGGCAGCCACAGGAGGAGCAAATCTCAACACCTGCTTGCCAGACTCTTAAGAGTTTATATAGAGGCCTCAACTAGGCTCAGTCACCGAATACCACCCACATGATCTCAATAACACATTATTCTCTGGCTCTGGCAGTGAGGATGGTAGTCAGAACATACACTCCAAGGGCAGGGGAAGGAAGGAGAAGCCTCTGATTGCCCAGGTCCAGCTAGCTGGCCAACCAGAGGTCATATCCTCTCTATGACCTCCTCCAAGAGTTTGGGAATTAACACTATATAGAGAAGAAAACATTTCCCTCTTTCTTTCAAATATATCTTGTTAATTTTTTATAGGGGCTATTTGGTGGAATGATGAAAATTTAAATTGTGTGCACCATTTTTACAGTATTTCTGGTCTAGTTATGTAGTTTAAGGAGGTGTATGTGTATATTCAGTACAGTATTGCTTATAAAAGGATAAAAAGGTAATTAAGTATGAATCAAGATGTAAATGGTGAACTGAAATTTAAAAAGCAAGCTGTGTATAATATCATATATGTCAAACATGCATAGAAAAATAAACGGAAGGACAAACTGTCAATGTAACAGCAATGTTCTCTTAAGTGATGGTAGTGATGAGCCCTTTATATCTTTTTGCATTTTTATACTTAAAAAAATTAGAGTTAATGTATCAAATCATAATTCCAATTAGTGCTTCCTCCTGTAAGGCGAAGCTTATTGTCCATATTTTAAAGATAAATAATATTCCTTCTTATAGTTAATATATTCTTTGTTATAATGGTATATCAACATTTTAGATAAAATTGTTTAAAGAAAATAAATTTCAAAAAACAACTCTGAATTTACATCATTTTCATTATTTATAGATTTGATGAAGTTATAATTCCCATTACATTTATAGATTTTAGTATTCTCTTCTGTGACGTACACATGAGAATATTCACCAAAATATATTCTATTCCTAAGTATTTTCCATAGTTGTACTTATTTAATTCCTGAAAATTGTATGGTTAATTTCTGATACCATAAAAATTATTTTATAAGACTTCCTTGATATTTTCTGTTTGCTCATTCTTTGTACATAAAACTAACCATCTTTTATCCTTTGTTTTTCAAATTTATTTTCTCAAAAACAGGCTTCTTCTTCTTCTTTTTTTTTTTTTTTTTTTTGAGAGAGAGCACATGTGCATGAGTGGAGGGGAGAAAATCTTAAACCGACTCCATGACGAGCATGGACCCCAACATAGGGCCAATCCCACAACCCTGAGATCATGATCTGAGCTGAAATCAAGAGCCAGACGCCCAACGAACTAAGCCACCCAGGCACCCCTCAATAACAGACATGTTTGAGATTGGAGGGATAAGTTTGCTCCTTTGGTATATGTGCCAGACATTGTCAATTGGCATATGACTGCCATTCCTACCCTCATCTCTGCTTCTTCTTGACTACAGAGAAAAGTACATTTCAAAGAGTCACCTGCAGCTTGGATTTGGGATGTGTATGGGTCTTAGCTAATGTGCTGGTCTGGATACTATGTAGGGCAATAAAGACAAGGGCAGTTTGTTGTCTTTTTCTGCGGGCAAGCGAGGTCAAGGTGATGTGTTTCTGTCCTTGTGGCATACTCAGTATGTGTGTCTGGTCACCAGCTCTGCCTGCAGTATTGAGAGGCAGTCACACAAGCAGAAGTAGCAGCAATTGCAGCTTCTTGGCTTCTGGAATATAGCTGTGACAATTGTCCTTGGACTCTTGAATGCTGTGGCAGCCCCTGACTCCCATTTTTCCATGCATTTTATAAGCATCAAATTTCCTGTATTAAATCCTTTTCATCAAGTACCTAGAAGGAGTTTTCTGTCTGTCACTGAACATTAACATCTAAAATATTTGGTATTAGAAGTGGTGGGGAGGGCGCCTGGGTGGCTCAGTCGTTAAGCGTCTGCCTTCGGCTCAGGTCATGATCCCAGGGTCCTGGGATCGAGCCCCACATCGGGCTCCCTGCTCGGCAAGAAGCCTGCTTCTCCCTCTCCCATTCCCCCTGCTTGTGTTCCTGCTCTCGCTATCTCTCTCTCTGTCAAATAAATAAATAAAATCTTTAAAAAAAGAAAAAAGAAGTGGTGGGGAGTAGGGCAGGGTGGAAATAAAATATAAAACAGGTGAGACTGGCATAATAAGTGATTAGCATGTTGGTTTGTATTAGCTTCTCTTTGCAGCTTTTAACAAAATATAAGAGAGAACGATAATGTCAGGAAAATGTAACTGTATAAGCAGTAATGGAAAGTATACAGCCACCTAAGGGAAATTCCTTTCTTACAATCTGCAATCTAAATTGACTCAGAAGCTAGGGATTTCAGGACTTAGATGTCTGGAAGAGACAAATCAGACTTAAGGGAGCCTCCCATTGAGTGTTCTCTGTCAGAGGAAAAGTTCAGATAAATGGTGATGATCCCCATGGTAGATTGATCTATTGGCCCTAATGCTTTACTCTCCCTGTATCCACACATTTTGTCGTGTGACTTGGCATCCAAGCTAAAGGTGAGTATATTCCCCCACCCTTGCCTTTGGGTGTGGCTATGTGGCTAGCATTAGCCAAAGAAAATTGGGCAAAGTGAGAGTGGCCACATCTGAGCATGGGACTTGAGAGGCATAGCAAATTTCTGTGGTTGCCAAGGCCTTCTTTGCCTCTGTAATTACCAGCTGACATGCTAATCCAAAGAGAATGAGAGATACCCGGAATCAACCTGTAGCTTAGTTACCCAGCTGAAAAGCCTAGGTTAGCTGAACCTCAACCTAATGGCACACATGAGTGAAATGAATTCTTGTTGTTGTATAGCACTGAGATTTTGTGATTGCTGGCATTTACAGACTGATAAACTTCCCAAGCCTACTGTTTCAGATTGCCTCACAATAACCACCATTACATTAGGAAGAGAAAAAGACAAGTTAAGCATAAAGTATAGTTAATAAGTGCACTGACTAAAGAACCATGACCTGACAAGCTAATTGCTATTTTAACTTTCACATGAATGTTTCTGGAGGTAAATAACCCAGAATCCTACTAAGTTTTGAGGAAATTACTTTGTCAATGGAACTACAAGCCTGGCCTAGAAAAGCCTGTGATTGTTCCATTGATAAAGCAGCCTGAAGATCTCCAAAATGGCACCCACAGGAATTGGGCTTTCTGATGGCTGTGCAGTCCTGAACACAGGTGTTTTTTTTCCTGGTAACTATTTCAGATATATGCATAGGTAATAATGGACAAGTAAGAATTTCTCAGAGGGCAAAGTCAGAAGCAATAGATGTTATTGGACAAAACCATTCCTCCCAGAAATCAGAATCAGACTTTGACCAAGAAATTTAAACTACTCCCAAGACAGAGATTCTCCACCCTTCCTTGCCAGTGGTGTTTCTTCATTGCTATAGAACTATGACAGCTGTGTGCCTCTGGTGCTTCCCTTCACTCAATGTGGAATTTTAATGCAACTTCCCTGTTGCATACTGAGTATGCGTGGAGAATTGGGGAAGATAAATTTTCTATTTCATAGTCCATCAGATGCCAGAAGCCCCATCTGGACAATATGGAAAGGACACCACATCACCCAGAGATCCTGGATTTCAAGATGTATACTGTAGCTAAATGATATTTTGGGGTAGTATCCTTGGGGAAGTAGTCAGCAAGGGTATGAGAGAAAGGAGTTCTCACCAAATGAATATGTGTGGAAATTATGTTTGCAACTTCATATGGGTTCCTTGAAGGGCATATGTGTGCCATCCATTTTCTCTTTTCCCTTTTCTATAGGTTGTAACACTTGGTGCCAGTAAGCCAGCCTTGACCTTGCAGAAGAGGGGAAACCTCTTCAGAACTGGTGATGAAATGAAAAAGAAGGAACCTAGATGCCTAAAACTTCGTAGCTTTTCCATCCACCCATCCTGGAAGAGTCACCTTCCCCTAGACTGGGAAATAAAAACATTTTCCTCCTTGTTTTATCACTGATTTTCTCTCTCTCTTCCTCTCACTATTGTTCTCTTCCACAGCAACTTAGACTGTATATAACTATATATATGAGTATATTTAATAAGAATAGTTTAAACACAAATAATTACAGAACGGCTCTCTAATTAGAAAAGTATATTTAATAAAGAATTTTTCAGCAATGGTTTTATGCTATAATTTGGATTCATGCAAATGAATTCAGATTATTTTTGTATGTGTACTCTCCATGCTTGTTCATCTATTCTATTTTATACTGAATTTATATTACATTTCCCTTTAATATGTTTCATTTTCCAATAAAATACTAGTCATGTTTAGATGTTATCAAAATTTTAAAAAAGAAAAATTCTGAAACTATGCATGGCAGTGAATGTTAACTGATTTCTTGTGGTGATCATTTCACCATATATATAAATATTGAATTATGTTGCATACTTGAAACTAATATGTTATATGTCAATTATATCTCAATAATTTTTCCCCTAATCTTAAATGAGAATAATGAAATTCATGTCTAACACATGGTGTTAGGCCTTTCTTCCCTTTATTTTCAAAGTAGAACCTATCAGTGTTCCTCATAATGCTAAAAAATCTGAAAAAGTGAGTTTTAAATAAAGATTCACTAAACTTAGGTCTAAATTTTGAGGGTCATAACTTCAAGCAGTAACAGAACTTTATTCTCCATATTAGTCTTTCTCCCTTGGTACTTTTCCATTAGAATCATTTCTAGCTTAAGAAATTCTAAATCACTTTGCAGTTCCAGACCAAAATAGAGTGGATGCTCTTTTCCTTCTTCTATGTTCAACTAAAAACCCTGTACATTATATATAAAACAATCATAAGGAGACTCTGAAAGATAGAAGAAGCATACCATTTGGGACCTTAAGATGCAAGGAATGACACTGTGAATTTCATGATTATTATTATTATTATTTTTTTGCCTTATATATATATTTCCCAGACTGTCTTGGAGAAGCCAGCAATCTGGAAACACCAACAAAAGCAGACAATAAAATCCCATCAAAAATCACCTCTCTGTAGCCAAAGTACAGGGAAGAGGAAACCTAGCAAGGCATAAAACTTTTAGATAATAGCCAAACTATATCAAGCAAATACCACAGAAGAAAAAACAGCCTCATCTCCATTCCCACCAGTAAAGGTCATGTGGTGACCTTAGACTTTCACACTCTCCAGGCTATAATGAGGTTTTTCAACTGTCCACCCACCCACTGACACACTGGAGTGGTGTCAAAAAAGGCTGGGTGGGAGCCATGACATTCATACCTGCTCAGAAGTAATGTAGCCGCATAGGAATTAAAATGTCCATCTCCACCCAGCAGTAACAAGGAACCCTCCAATCTCTCACTGTGTCACTGAGAGGACCAAGAGGAAAGCTGGAACTTTCAACATTATCCAGAAGCAATAAGGCTTTTCCTCGATTTATGTGTTAATTGAGATAAATGGGGAACAGTAATGAGGCACCCCTGCTCATCATAGCCAAGGATGTATTAGGCTAGTGGGGAGCCTGGAATCCTCCATCTCTCCACCAGGAGCAAGTCAGTCCTCTGTCCCCTGAGGTAGCAAATAGGTAAAGTGGGGAACCTTCTACCCCCACTAACCCTTGCTCCACCAGCATGGTGTCAGAAAAAACCTGCTAAAACAGGTTTAAATAATATCCAGGGTCTTACAATACCCAAAATGTCCAGGATATAACCCAAAATCACCTATCCTTCCAAGAACCAGGATAATCTCAACTTAAATAAGAAAAGACAATCAACAGATGTCAACACCAAGATAATACAGATTTTGTAATTATCTAACAAAGATTTTAAAGCACCAATCATAAAAACGCTTCAACCAGAAATTCATTACAAACAGGCTTGAAACATGAAAAAAAAACAGAAAAGCTCAGCAAAGAAATAGAAGATATAAAGAAGAACCAAATCAGAATTTAGAACTGAAAAATACAACTGTGGGGCAACTGGGTGGCTCAGTCAGTTAAGTGTCCAACTCTTGATTTTGGCTCAGGTCATGATCTCAGGGTTGTGAGATCAAGCCTGGCATCAGGCTCTGTGCTCAGTGAGGAGTCTGCTTAGGATTCTATCTCTTCTCGCCTTCTGCCCCTCCTCCAACTTGCACTGTCTAAATAAATAAATAAATAAATAAAATCTTAAAGAAAGAAAAATACAACTGAAATTTTAAAGAGTCAATGGAAGGACTCAACAGCAGAATGGAGAGAATGAGGAAAGAATCAGTAAACTTAAAGACAGATCAATAGCAATTACCAAGTTCGAAAAACAGAGAGAAAATAATATTAAAAAGAAAGAAGGAAAAGAAAGAAAGAAGAAAAGAAAGAAAGAAAGAAGAAAGAAAGAAAGAAAGAAAGAAAGAAAAGAAAGAAAGAAAGAAAGAAAGAAAGAAAGAAAGAAAGAAAGAAAGAAAGAAAGAAAGAAAGAAAGAAGAGAAGAAAAGGAAACCCCCAGAAACTTGTGGTACTATAAGAAAAGATCTAATATTTGTACCACTGAAGTCCAGAACAAGAGGAGAAATAGGGTGGGAGCTGAAAAGTGCTTGAAGAAATAATAACTGAAATTTTCCATATTTGAGAAATGATATAAACCTATATATTTAAGTTTAGTGAATCTCAATATAATAAAGCCAAAGAAATCCACACCAGCACACATTGTAAACTTCAAAAAACTAAAGAGAAGGAAAAAAATCTTAGAAGGAGAGAAATTATACCTTCCCTGTAGTGAAAAAACAATTTGAATAATGCTGGATTCCTCATAAGAAACCATAGAGGCCAGAAGAAAGTGGCACAATATTTTTCAAGTGCTGAAAAACAAACACTGTCAATCCAGAATCCTATACCCAGTGAAAATATCCTTCAGGCAAGAAAGGGAAATCAAAATATTCTTAAATGTAGAAACACTAAGATAATTTGTTTTCAGTAGACCTACCCTCAAAGAATGGCAAAAGGAAGTTCTTGAATAGGAAAATAAATGATAAAAGGATCCTTAGAACATCAAGAAGGAAGAACAATGTAAAGGGCAAAAATAAGAGTAAATCCAATAGACTTTCCTTCTCATCTTCCATTTTCTGAATTATGTTGATAGTAAAAGCAATGAACATAATGTTATCTGATGTGGATCTCAATATATGTAAATATTTAAGACAATTATACATAGGAGAGGGCAAAGGAACTTAAAAAATTGTAAATCTTCTATACTTCACTCAAACTGGCAAAATGATGGCCAAGAGATGTTTATGGTGATGGAATAGTTCTATATTCTGGTTGTGATGTGGTTAGAAAAATCTACACATGTGATAAAGTGACATCAAACTAAATACACACATTCCTGATTTTGACATTGTACCAACACAAGATGTAACCATTAGGGGAAACCTGGGGAGAAGTAATTAGGACCCCTCTGAACAACCTTTTCTACTTCCTGTAAACCTATAATTATCTCAAAATTTAAAGAAAAAATGAAAAGAAAATCTAAACTACCATGGTTAGCAGAATAGACCTCAAACTAGTTTTATGACAACTAATTACTTGTGTCCTTTATCACTATTGTGTCAGTAATTTTAAATTGAGGTGCTGCAGGGATGTGGAGGTGGGAGGAGAAGTAACTTCAGAAAAATTCCCTTTGTTTAACTACTAACAAAGATATTCCAATATCTGTGGCTAAATGAAATGTCTATTGGCTTTTTTCTTTATACCTTGCTAAATAAATAAAATGGAGGAAGAGAAGACTTAGGAACAAGGACATAATATAAAGAAAGCAGAAAATACTCATAGCCACATCTTAACTCTAGGAGGACAAAATAAGTATTAGTACACCATTCATATTTTACTACTAGTTTTACATTACATTAGTTTTATTGAGTTACAAATTTCATGAATCTTCAGGAATGTGTTACACCAAATGGCATCTAAAAATTCTATTACCCCTTTTAAATATTATAAATCCTGAGACTTTATATTATTGACTTTTATTTCATTGAAAACTATCACTACATTAAGAAAACATAGTTATTCCATCTGAACAGTTAGGATCTGTTTTCTGCATCTTTACCTATTTTAGTTAATTTTTATATTATTTTCCTCACTCTCTGTCCCTTCCCCAACACATAAACATGGCCTTCAGGTTCTTAGTCCTTCTTGAGTCAATGCAGTCAAATCTAACTGTAACTAAAAGGTTAAAAATATATATATTTCTACACTCTATTTTTGAAACCACCAAAATCCCCAGAGGATAGGAAATTACCTATCAGGAATTTCTCTCAATCTTAGGATGACTTCATCCAGCTTTGAAATGGCCTGAATTCTCCAACTGCTTTCTTAGCTGGAGTTGGTCTCTTGAACACACATGAACAGAAATATTTTTAAGAAAATCTGAAATTTTATTAAAGTGCCTGAGGACATGTTTTGATAATCACAGAAAAACTAATTTCTTATTTAAGATTTTATTTATTTATTTATTTATTTATTTATTTATTTATTTGAGAGAGAGAGCATGAGAGGGGGGAAGGGGAGAGGGAGAAGCAGACTCCCTGCTGAGCAGGGAGCCCGATGTGGGACTCGATCCCGGGACTCCAGGATCATGACCTGAGCCGAAGGCAGTCGCTTAACCAACTGAGCCACCCAGGCGCCCAAACTAATTTCTTATTTAAAAGTCTCTCACTTGATTTCTTTTTTCACGTATAAGAAAAATGGGACTAGAGTGTCAATTCTGGTCAGCTGATAACAGAGAGATAGCCAGCTCCTTTGAAGTGTAACTACGTAAGTACTTACTCTAGGCACCTTTTCTTGGTGGATGTATTCTAAAAAGATTCTCAAAAAGATTAAGAGGAACGACAAGATCAACTAATCTCCTCCCCCCCTTGCCTTGTGCGGTCTCTCAATAATGGCACCACCACAACCTAGTAGTCCTAGACAAAATCCTGGTTTTTTCATCAATAATTTTTTGTTAATTCTACTTCTGATATATCAATGTTTCTTCTCCCAATACTGTTTCTACTACCAATACTCTCTTACTTAAAACACAGGTCCATTGTGTTCTCCACACCCTCCGTTCACTACCTCACGTTGGTAGTAACACTTCTGAAACATCTACATTATCCCTTCACAATAATCCTCCAAGGTGTCCCTTTGCTAAATGTAAAGTCCAAACTCTTTTACAAACCTTTTGAAATTTATCTTTCTAAATTTTTTTTAGAATTTTCTTTTATACATTTTATTTTATCTTTTCTATACCTTTTGCAATTTATTTGTCTAAACTTCTCCCTAGATTTTAGAAAAAATGACATAGAAAAAATAAGGACTCTTAATTTCATATCATTTCAACCTCTGTTAAGACCACTGACATCATGAGGTGCTATATTCACAGTTACTTGGATAAACATACTCCAGGTACTCCAGAAATAGAGGAACAAATCATAATGTGCTATGTGATTCAAAAATATAAGCTAAATCCTCTTCCAAACATCATTAGGAATCATATCCTCTACTCTCTACATACATGTTTCTTTCATCTGAATACTACCATACTACCCAGACCTCAGATGCAGTAACATCCTTGAATTGTAAGCTGTCAGAAACCAATTTCACCAGATGAGAAGAAATCCTCCCAAATACTCAAGCCTCACCCAGTGTTTAGTTTTTACAAACTAAATGGTTATTACAGTCAGAACTTATACATATAAAGTTATGCAATTGTGAACAAGTTTACGTCACACCATCTATAAACTGCCTTGTTCTTCTTTAAGTTATTGCAATTCAACAAGTAGAATATTTATTTTCTATCTATGCAATCACCAAAAATCAAACAACAAAAGAAAACTATTTTTTAAATTTCTACAGCTCAGAATTATTGCTATTATATGCAACTCTAAACATGCTCCTAGGACTCAAGTAAAAAGGGCACTGCTTTCTGAGTATCTATGGAAGTGGAAGAATTTGTAGAGGATATTCACTACTAATATCTAGGTAGGAACTCTCCATCTAATAATTTAATTTTTCTAATTCAAGGAAAGCAGCGTCCGTCAACACATACCTTATTTCCAAAGCACACGACATCGCATTTTCAAGGACTAAGATGAGACAAGTCTTTCATATATTTGACGAGTAGACAGAAGGAAACCCCCTTTTTTTTTCTCTTGGTCAGTAAACAAACCCGGAGAGAATAGCTTTCCAGCATGTTGAAGATGTTCTGGCAGATCATTAATCCCAGAAAAATCTCTCCAAACTTACTGATGCGTGGATTCCATTTTCAAATTTCTCATTAGTTCCTCTTTATGGATTAAATGCTGATGTTCACGAGTGAATGCACACAGCTTCAGCTGATGGATGTAATTGGGTTGTAATGGATTTTAGCTGCTGTTCTTCTGATCTAGCCAATTTGAAATGCAGTATCAATGTATTCTCCCCATCTCTCGGTAGGGAATGAGAAATTGAAACCTACAAGATGAAATTTATCAACTTTCATAAAGTCAGCTTCAACCATCATAAAACTGTTAAACTTCTCATTATCATTCTACCGCAGTTATTTCTCGAACTCTGGTCTAGCAGTCAAATATTAAAGTGTATTTGGAATAAGTAGAGTTGATCCTTCAATATTCTGTGTGTCCTCAACGTTGATTTAGGTGCTGTAAATATTACCAAGTAAAGATAACATTAACACAGCAAAATTTAACACCAGAATCATAAAATGACAAGAAAAGATTTAAAGGTTGCAAAACCTGCAATTTTATATTTAAAAACATGATTTGCAGCTACACTAGGTTCAATAACAAAGATTACATGTTTCAAAGTCTCAAAAATCACTACTTGAGCTGTTCTTCTGGTGTTGGATTCCTCTTGGCATTAAAACATCTAGTGACAAATGGGAGACATGGACTGGGGAGAACCCAAGTTGTTAGCTATACTGGTCACCCTTCATTTTCTACACTGTAGTGTGTGTGTGTGTGTGTGTGTGCATGTGTGTGTGTGTGTTTCAAGTCCCAGCCAGTATTTCCCTGTAGTTATATATTCATGAGCACTGTAACAGTGAGGTCAACGTTTAATTGAGCTCAACTAGACTGAATTTCCCTTTTATCACAAATAGTGTAAAACAGAAGATACAGTAAAACAGCTATTAAGAATTTTCAGTGAAAAGTATCATGGGAAAACAATCTCCTATTCCTATCTGCCTTAAACCCTCCTTTTAAATTAATGCAGAAATTCAAGGTTCTCATACAATTCTAAAGTTTACTTAAATAATGCAAAGAATACTGTAAAAACACCACTAGACATTTACACACCGCTTCTATTTTACTCTACAGAGACAACTTATCAACTGATAAAATCAGACTACATAGGCTAGATAGAGAGATAGAGAAAAAATATTATTTAGTTCTTATCAGTTGTGCCTCTGAATTTAAACATTTTCCTTGCATTGTGCATTTTATAAAAGCATAGAAATGAAACTATTCTTTGGGTTCATAAGTTAGCCAGCTAAATTGATACATTTATGAGGAAATAGAAACCATTAATATCTTATTTGCTTTTCACAAATAATACTAATTAGCACATACATTTCATTTAGCATTTCAAAACACTTGAAAAACATTAAGTAATTAATTAATTAAAGAGAAGACCATGATGAGCTTAACTGGAATCTCCCCAAGGACACTTAATACTTCTTGGTTCAAACAGGTTTTGAAATAACAAGAATAACCTTTCTTGTGATATTTGACTGCCAGTTCAAGCCCGGAAAGTACCTGGGTGCATGACAATTAGATATTTTTAAAAAGGTCAATTGGATTTTGTGTAACCTCCAAAATGAGAGGTTAAATTTTTTCTGATATTTGTCTCCCTCTCTCTCTACACACACACACACACACACACACACACATACACACACCCCTAGCTTAATAGGCTAAATAAAAATCCTTCTTCCCACTCAAAAAACCATGACTAGAACAAAATTTATGACTAATAATGTTGTATTAACTTCCGACCAAACCTCTATAGGGAGGCATCATTTTAAAGAAAAAATAACTTGATTCATTTCTGTAAATTAATATTGAAATCAGTAGTTATTATCTATTGAAGACAATCCCTTCCTTTTTTTCCTGTAGGAGAGAAATTTACTCAGCCACAGTTTGGTTTTCTTCAAAGGAGAGAAAGGCCTTTCTATTGAGAAAAAACAGAATTTAATTTCTTAATCATTTATTGTTTTTATTTGTTCCTGATCTAAAGTTCAAAAAAAATTAATCCTTGTTATTGGGAAGAACCTCATTTCAAACATGATTCTTTGATCCGATTGTAATTCGAAGTCTAGAATTGTCTTTGTAGGCAGCATTTATACTACTTTTAAAAAATCCAATTCAATACTAGACATTCACCAATTATTTCTGATTAAAAAATGACACTAACTAGCCTGACCACCTATGCTATTATTTACCCTTAGTGAATATGGTTTTGGCTATTCCTGAAAATCAACTCCCTTGCTTGGAAATGGAAGGTTGCTATGATTAGGCTGAAGTGACTAAAAGAAAAATGTACTCAGGGCTCTGAGAATAATTCCAAAAGAGGATTTCAAAGACGAAACGATAATATAGATGTATTTAGATATGCTGGTATTTTGGTAATTTTATGAAGTGAATCTAAATAATTTGGGGAGTTTTTATATACACTTACTCCAATGATGTTGTCTCTTCTCAGAAAATCAGATAATTTTACCTCTCCAGCTAATTAGCCACAGTTTGTACATCCTTTCCATCACACGTGATACCCTGTTTCACCTCAGAGAGAGGAAGACTGTTTCACACATCTAGCTCCATATGTAGTGTTGCAGGCCAAGTAAAGGATTAATGACCTCAGCTCATCGATGTGAAGCCTGGGCCATTCAGAGGAGATGAGGACCTTTCATCTGGAGCTTTAAAAACAAAGCTAGTTTATTACATGGAAAATACAACTCAATTGTATTTGATTTTTCTATATTTAAAAAAAGATCTGGGGTTGGCCGCCTGGGTGGCTCAGTTGGTTAAGCATCTGCCTTCGGCTCAGGTCATGATCCTGGGGTCCTGGGATCGAGTCCCGGGAGTGGCTTCCTGCTCAGGGGGGCGTCTGCTTCTCCCTCTCCCTCTGCTGCTCCTCCTGCTTGTGCTCTCTCTCTTTCTCTCAAATAAATAAATAACATCTTTAAAAAAAAGAGCTGGGGTGATTTGTTTGGGGTGCCAGGATGCTTTCTGTACCCTTTAAAACTAGCGATGAAAAAAAAGACTCTTCTCCAGTAGGATGTCTTCATCTGTAATGTACCTAAGAGAGACAGAAACGCTGAGGTGAGTAAAGGGAAAAATAAAGATGATGGTGAGGCTGCAGGGATTGGTGGTCAAGGGACCAGACAGAGGCATGCATCGTTTCTTCACCAATGATGTCAACTTGAAGTGGTCAACATTAATAAGTTACTAGGATAATTGGATCCCGGGTACAGTCTTTTGTTGTTTTGTTTTTGTTTTTAATCTGTCAAGTCTCCTTTAAGCATAAACACAAGGTTATTGAAAGGATAAAATAAGGGACAAGATAGATGAATACATTTAAAACAGGTTACAAATGGCAAATGAGAATAAGATACAATATGTGGTTTTTTCTGACTTGTCATTATCCTTCTGTCTTCTAGAGGTTAGATTGTTTTAGGCTGGTGAAGCTTCCCTGCTTTAGAGCCTCTCTCTCTCTCTCTCTGCTTATGGAAACCCAGTCAGGCCCTGCGCAAAACCGGCTAGTGTTTCATGAGCATCCACTGAATATTCATCAATTCATATAGATTAAATTATTAGCTTGTGTTGCTGGGAATCAGGTTCTCACTTTTTGTCTGCCGCCAAATATGTAATTTAAGAAGTCCTAAACTAATTATCTAATTTCAGCCAATATGAGGTCTAAATTTCATAGCCTTATTGTCTTTATTATAGGGCTCTTCAGTCCCACTTCAAAGGCAGTTAAAAGATTGGCATCAACACTAAATTATACAGCAAGGACACTCTGCACTAAACTCTTTTTATGATCCTCAGCACTGAACCTGATTTTCTTATCTGTCCAGATTATGCAAAATTAAACAATTCTTTGAAGTAGCAGTGAGATATTGTTTCCTTCCATTAAGAAGAATGATTCAAGGGAATAGAACTGATCTTTCACTATATTTATAGAGTAAAAGTGTAGGGAATATCCAGGGGGATAACAGAAGCCTGAATTATTCTTCTTACTGCCTTTCTATTTGATTTATAGACAATTTCTAAGTCTTCCTGGTAGGGGGAAAAAAAAAAAAACTACTGAACTACTTCAATATATATAAATACACAGATCTAAGCCCCTTTATAATGAAAGAAGAAAGGAGAACTCACCAAGAGACACAGGCAAAAGTGCTTATCATTAGTATTGTTATTTTTGTTGTATACTTCATTCTTGTCCCATTACGATATGACAGCCATTGGTCCAGATAGCCAGCCAGTGCAGAAATTCAGAGGAAGAGATTGGAGGATTTGGATGCAAATCCTTTTAGTCAGCCCTGAGAATGCCAATAAACAACAAAAAGATCTGCCCTCATGAAGTTTGTTTTCTAGTGAGAGAAGACAGAAAATAAACAACAAACAAAATAAATAAGTTAAATATTATACTATGTTAGAATCTAAATGTTAAGGAAAATAGAACCAAGTAAACGAGGTGCGAAGTGTCAAGAGCTGCTTCAAGAAAAAATGACAGTGAGAAGTCTTGAAAAAAGAAAAAAAGGAAGCCATTGGATGTTTGCAGGGAGAGAATTGTAGGCAGCATGTTCGCCATGGTCAGCCTCGTGTTGTAGTACACAACCTAAACAACCCTACCCAGTTTTTCTGCCAGGCAGAGACAGTGGCGACTGCACAGTTCTGGGTGGGTAGAAGCATGCCTCACAGGATCAAGAGGAAAGAAGATCACTAGAGCTGAAACGGAGAAAGCAAATGGGATAATAGAAATAAGATGAGAGAAGGAATAGGAGTCCAAATGAGTCTGTGTTTCTCTCTTATTATTCATTGTGATTGGTTTGTTTGTTTGTTTTTGTTTTGTTTTGTTTTTTTGTGAAGACCCCATAGGTAGAGGCATGTTTGAGAATAAAACCTACCGGGAGGGGATGTTACTGATGACCCTACCCTGCCTCATGGTCATCATCATTCTGACTGGTGCATTAATGACCCTAGGAGATCATGAGGCAGCACAGTGGCATGAAGTGAGTTCAAAGTTTTGTATTAGATTCACTGTTTTAAATTTTGACCCTATTATTTCCTAGATGTGGTAACACAGGTTAACTTCTTAATTTGATGTCAACTCAATTCAGCAAACAAATTGGTTCTTATAGATTATCAACAATGCCAGGACCCAAAATGAAAGAAACATGCTTGGAGCTTTCAGCCTCAAGCACCTTGTAGTCTAATCTAGGACTGGCACCCTTTTTCTACAAAGGATCAGGTAATAATATTTTAGACTTAGTGGGCCATTTGATCTCTGTTGGAAGTACTCAACTCTGACATGTTAGCACAAAAGCAGCCAAAGACAGTATAAAATAAATGAGTGTTACTGTCTTCCAATAGAAGTTCATATACAAAACCAAGCAGCAGTGCATATTTCACCCATATGCTGTAGTGTTCATACCTAATCCAGAGCATCATTATCCAGTAGAACTTCCTGTGATGATGGAAGTGTTCTACATGTGCACTGTCTTATACAGAGGCTGATAGCCACATGTAGCTACTGAACTCATGAAATGTGACTAGTTTATTAAAGAACTACATTTTAAGTTTTATTTAATTTTAATTGAAATAACCACCTGACACTGGTAGTGGGGGGCCTTGGTGGTGCAGTTGGTTGAACATCTGATTCTTGGTTTCCACTCAGGTCGTGATCTCAGGGTCATGAGATTGAGCCCGGCATCAAGCTCTGTGCTCTGCGTGGAGTCTGCTTGGGATTCTCTCTCTCTCTCTCTCTCTCTCTCTCTCTCTCCCTCTCCTGCTGCCCCTCCCCCTCGTGCACACACACACACACTCTCTCTCTCAAATAAATACATCTTTAACCACCTCCACCAGTAGTTACTGAATTGAGCAGCTCTGGTCTAAAGGAAAAACTAGGTATAGGAAAATACAGAGACTATATTAAAAATGACAAAAGTCATATTGATGCAAGCAAAAAGCAAGTAGCACTGACTGGAAGTTTAATTGAAGGCTTTGTGAATTGAGTGGCATTTGAAATGGGTCTTAAGCCGTGAGTAGACCTTGGTAGGTTTTCTGAACTTGCTTACAAAATCAAAATAGAAATAACCAAAGCTGCAATAGGGACTCTTACTATGTAATTCTGCTTACAGCAATGAAACTTCATAAACTGAGAAGTGTTTTATACATAGAGCCACTTGTTAGGCACTCAACTGTTTTCTAAGATTACTATGGTACAATGGGAAAAGTATAGATCTTAGGACTAGGAAGAACTAATTTAAAGCTTAGTTCTAAATCTCACTTATCATGTGAGTTTAGATAAGTCCTTAGATAAGCAGTTTTCTCATCTTTAAGATGGAAAAAGTACTACCTATTTTTTAGGTCATTGGTAAAAATTAAAGATGATTTGATTATGGTGTTTAGGAAAAAGCTAAGAATTTAAGATTCAGTTACTGAGTTATTATGTAATTATTGTTATGTCATCAATATCATTTCAAACAATTCTCACAACTGTGTGAGTAAGGAAGAGTAGGCATTATCATCTCCATTTTTTAAAAAGATTTATTTATTTGAGAGAGAGAGTGTACAAGTGTGTGAGCAAGAGGAGGGGAAGAGGGAGAGAGAATCTCAAGCAGACTCCCCACTGAGCACAGAGCCCGGTGGTGGGCTCGATCTCGCAATCCTGAGATGATGACCTGTGCTGAAATCAAGAGTCAGAGCACAACTGACTGAGCCACCCACCCAGGCTCCCCATCATCTTCATTTTTTTATAGGAGAGTTATTTGTGCATGATATGTCAAGAGGTCTTGCCCAAGACCACATGGCTCATAAATGGTAGAATCAAGTGGAAAAGGCTCAGCACTTACCTGTTCTAGTGCCTTTTCCACTACTTAACTCCTTTATCAAGACAAGCTAAATATTTGGAATATTAATTATAGACTGAATCTGCCATCTTTGGGATATAAGAGATATTCAGGATGATGGGGTTTCATCCAACTAGTCACTTATGTTTACTGGTCAGATTTCCTGTTTCGACATGAAATCTGTCCAGACTTCATTTCATTATTAAACAATTTTGACAAGATATCTCCATCTGTGTAATCATTAATCAGTGCCATTAATCAGTCTAGAGCAATGAACCTGGATATTCAGAAGCATTATGTAAAACAAGTCAAACATGCCAAAACCTAGGGTTTTATATTTTAAGTCTTCTTTGACATGGGTTTGTGGCCAAGTCCTGACCTTTCTAACAGCTTATGTTTAATTTATGTTTTCAAAGGGAAACAACAAATTGCTTAAAATATAAGGAATTTCATTTCATGCCATCTCTAACCCCACCTTGCTTCCTAACACTTATAAACACAGGTACTGAGCAACACAATAGTCTTTCATATTTCCAAACAAAAAGGTAATAAAAGGACATAGGTAAGTGCAAACATGTATTTCCTTTCCTTACATCAAAGCAGAACTTAGATTAATAATAATAAATACTATACAAAGTGTATGTTGAAAAGCAGGAAACTTTTGCGTTTGACTTAATCCATCCCCTCATTCTACCCATTTTCTACATCTTCCTTGTCAACTAGGATTCTCCAATTCCAACTTATCTTTCTGGGATTGCATCTCTTTTGGTGTGTGTGTGAAAGGAAATACACTGGTAGTCTGAGATATTTATGTTATATCCTACTGAAATGATGATGTCGCAAGCAGAAGGAAATGCCACCCAGCTCAGGGATCAAACCAACTGTATTATTTTCTCTTTCCAAATCTGACACCAAATTTCCTCATCATTTTCTTTCTTATAACCAAATAGGGTAGAACCAAATGTTCCCTCATCTGTCTGATGTTAGTTTGATATCTTTTCAGGGGATTTAAAGCTGAGACCCACTCACCATGCCAGTAGGAAGAAGACTGATAAGGGGAAGAAGAAGTAACAATAGACAAATATCAATCTCTTGGTTCCCTGGACAGACATTTCTCCAAAGAAGACATCTAGATGGCCAAAGGACACATGAAAAGATGTTCATCATTCACTTACCATCAGGAAAATGCAAATCAAAACTACAAGGAGATATCACCTCACACCTGTCAGAATGACTAAAATCAACAACACAAAAAACAACAGGTGCTAGCAAGGATGTGGAGAAAAAGGAGCCCTCATACACTATCGGTGGGAAAACAAACTGATACATCCACTGTGGAAAACAGTGTGGAGGCTACTCAAGAAGTTAAAAACAGAACTACCCTAAGATCCCACAATCGCATCACTGAGTATTTACCCAAAGAATACAAAAACACTAATTCAAAGGGATACATGAACCCATATGTTTATAACAGCATTATTTACAATAGCCAAGATATGGAAGTAGACCATGTCCATCAAATGATGAGTGAATAAAGAAGATGTGAGATATATATAGATTAGATAGATAGATAGATGATAGATAGATAGATAGATAGATAGATAGATAGATAGATAGATATGAATATTATTCAGCCATAAAAAGAATGAAATCTTGCTATTTGCAACAACATAAATGGAGCTAGAGAGTATAATGCTAAGCAAAATAAGTCAGTCAAAGACAAATACCATATGATTTCACTCATATGTGGAATTTAAGAAACAAAACAAATGAGCAAAGGGGAAAAGAGAGAAAGACACAAACCAAGAAACAGACTTGTAACTAGAGAGAACAAACTAACAGATGGTTTCCAGAGGGGAGGTCAGTGGGGAATTGGGTTAAATAGGTCATGGGAATTAAGGAGTGCACTTGTTGCGATGAGCACCAGGTGATGTATGGAATTATTGAAGCATTATATTGTACACCCAAAACTAATATGACACTGTAAAATAAATAAAGTTATGCTAAAAAACAAAACAAAACAAAACAAAACAAAAAGCAATCTCTTGGTTCCTTGGTAGTTCTTCTCACTATTCCTTTGAACAGGGTGTCTTTTATGGGCTCCCAAATCAAACTGAGACTGCAATGAACTTTTGCACATTCCAAATGATTATAACATGTATAGCTCTACAATTTTTTTCTAGTCAGTTCAAAGAGAACTTTAGAAATGTTGAATGGGAAAGGAGCATTGAAGCAGTTAGGAAATTTTACTTATTCATTTGCTTATTTTATTCAATTCACACTTCATTACAGATGGTCCAGAGAGGTGAAGTTCCTTACCAAAAGTTTGATGCTATTTCATAGTGGAACTGTGTTTAGCATCCATGTCTTAAACGTTTTAGTACAGTACTTATTCTACTTCACATACTATTCCTTTTATAGGTAGACATCTCCATGAATATACCATAGTGTTTTTTGTTTGTTTGCTTTATTTTTATTAAGAAAAATAATGTTCTAGGGTCTTTTTGTATAGGTATATACAAATCTCTTTTAGGAAGTTAAACACACAGACTTCATAAATTTCACAGTATTGTGAAATAACAGTGTTCATTGTAACCTCAGTGACTCATAGATTTCCCCTTCCCATTCACTTTCATACCTCTTCAAATTTGTCAGCTATTCCTCGCCTAATTCCATAAAGACTTCACGGAAGAATCCAGCCTTGATTGGTTTCCCTGTAGACTCAATCCTATATGTATGAGCCCTCCATGACACACTCATATTGTACAGATCAATGTTGTGGCTCTCAACTAGACCATATGTAACATCTGCCTCAGAGGGGATGAATCCATGACACATAGCTTCTTCTGGTGCCATGTTTGGCATAACTCCTTCTCAAATATGTAGGAATTTGAAGGACTGAATTAGTACTTTTGATGACTTTAAAGAGAAGCTGTGGCTTCCCAAATTACTCTGAAATACTCCTTGTACCTGGTTTATTAATTAGGCGGATGCACCTCAAAGTCGACTCTGGGTTTGAACTCTATTACTTCATTAGTATTCTTGCCCCCAAAAGACCTTGCTACATTTAGCTGAGCCGACAGTCTTCACAAACATTGATGTTTCATTCACATCACAGTTGAGGAAGCTTTGTTTCTCTCTTAATGGCTGAGTATAAAACTTTAAAGGAAGGGGCGCCTGGGTGGCTCAGTTGGTTAAAACTTTAAAGGAAAACATCTCCACGGGAAGTCTATCATTGCTTAGGAATGAATAATCTGTGGCTGCCAGAAAACATTACTTGATTATCAGTTTGAATTTCCTTTGCTCCTTAGTTTCATCCCATTAAGTATTTATTTTATTCCCTTGGACCACCCCAGACTGTTGTTCTCCCTCCTGGCTGTCTCTATATCTTTCAAGTATTTGGCCAGCTTCAGATTTTGATTGATCCTTCTTTTTGTTCTCCTCCTCAAGTGTTAACTTCCATCTTCAATGGATTCCTGTCTATTGTTCTTTGAGATTAAAGCAATGAGTATTACAAAAGCCAAAGAATTCTTTAACAAGCTTCTTTGCCCCTCCCTTCACCTCACAAAGGATTTTTTTTTCTATTTCATCACTATCCTTCCAAAAGTACCATACACCTTAATTAAATTATTATAATTCTTTTGAGGATTATGAATAAACCTTCATTTGTTTTCTTTATTAACATTCGATCTGCTTTTTTAATTGTGTAAATGTTCCCCGTAGGCAGAAAAGCAATATAACGCAAATGAAGCAGGGCTTTTTGTTAAGGATAGTCAATTTGATTAACATCACTGTCAATATGATGAATGGAAGCATTTTGGAACAAGTTGCCCAGTAACTTGAAATTGACAATATAATGTGTGCGTCATTAGGACTAGAACAATATATTCAACAATATATCATAGCATTGATCCAGGATGCTCTTTAGTTTGGAATCAAGTAATGATTCTGTGCACTTACATAATATTCACTCTTGGATTCAATGCTCATAAATAGACTTTATCATCTTGACACTTAAATGACATGGAAACAAGTGAACTTCATCAATACTGAAGGAGTAAGATGGTAATTCGGGGATCTGGATTCAGGGCTTAGAGGGATAGAAATTAATTACCTCTGTATGGCTAACATGATGTAATTAATAAGAAAGGATTTATAGCAAATATAAGTAAATGTTCATGGGAACCATTTCAAATGCAAACCAAGGGGAGGAGCAAGATGGCAGAGGAGTAGGAGACCTGGATTTCCTCTGGTCTCAGGAATTCAGCTGGATAGGGATCAAACCATTCTGAATACCTACGAACTCAACAGGAGATTGAAGAAAATAGCAACAACTCTCTGCACAGAAAGGCGACCACTTTCTGGAAGGTAGGACGTGCTGAGAAGTGAATCCGAGGTGATATTTGGGAGGATAGATGGCAGAGAAGGGGGCCTTCATCAGCCACTTCTGGCAAGTGGTAGAGCCGGGGAGCACAAAATCGGAACTTTTAGAAGTCAGCTCTGCTGAGGGATGTTTCTCCAGTGGCTAAGCGGAGGTGGAACCCTCTCTGGGACAGTGTGGTCTCAGGACCCTCGGGGTCACAGAAAGACCGGGGGTGCCTGAGTGCGGCAGAGCTCCCAGGTATCTGAGCGGGGAAGCCGGCTGCAGAGACAGAGCAGAGGCGCGGGCTCTCAGCTCGGGGATGCCATAAACCGTGATCCGTGGCACAGTTGGGCCACTGCTCCTCCAGCAGGGACCCAACAAGCGGCAGATCCGGGGAGACTCCCTTCCTCCCCCAGGAGGTGCGGGAGTGCACTGCAGGGATCTGCTGAGTTTGGAGACTCCACATGGGGTCGGGTGCCAGAGATACAAACGCGCGGTCACAGGCCGGGTGAGCACGGAGTGCGGCCGGAGACCGGGGAGACGGGAGTGACTGACTGCTTTTCTTTGGGGGCTCACTGAGGAGCGGGGGCCCGAGTTCTTGGCTCCTCCGGGGCAGAGATTGGGAGGCCGTCATTTTCATTCTCATCCTCCAAAGCTGCACGGAAAGCTTGCAGGGAATAAAAGCTCCAGAGAGCACCCGAACAGATTACTTAGCCCAGACCAGGCAAGGGCGGGGCAATTCCGCCTCCGGCAAAGACATTTGGGAACCACGGCAACAGGCCCCTCCCCCAGAAGATCAGCAAGAACAGCCAGCCAAGACCAAGTTTACCAATCAATGAGAATGGCAGAACTCCAGCGCTAGGGGAATACTGCACATAGAATTCATGGCTTTTTTACCATGATTCTTTAGTCTTTCAAAGTTAACTTTTTTTTTTAACCTTCTTTTTTTTTCTTTTTGAATTTTTCTTTTTCCCTTTTTCAACCAACATCATCTCAATCACTTTTTTTAAAAAATCTTTTTTATTTTTCATTTTTGGAGTCATATTCTATCCCTTCATAGTAGTTACCCTTATTTCTGGTATAAATATATATATAAGTTGTTCTCTCATTAAAATTTTGGGATACAGTTTCTTCTAACAGATCAAAATATACCCTAAATCTCTAGTGTATGGCTTTGTTCTAGTCTCCTGCCTGATCACATTCTCTCCTTTTTTTTTTTAATCCTCTTTCTTTTTTCAACCAACTTCTTATCTTATCAATTCCTTTTATAAAATCTTCTATAATTTTCATCTTTACACTCATATTCCATCCCTTCATCGTATTAACCCTATTTTTGTACATATATAAGATTTTCTTTCCTTAAATTTTTGGGAGGTACTTTCTTCTAACAGACTAAAATACACCCAAAATCTAGTGTGTGGCACTGATCTATGCACCATATTTGATCAAATTCTGTTTTTTTTGTTTTCTTTTGTTTTGTTATTGTTTGTTTTTATCTTTTTCTTATTCTTTTTCTTTTTTCTTTTTCTTTTTTCTTTCTTTCCCTTTCTTTTCCCCTGGTTTCAGGTCTTTTCTGATCTGTTTACTGTATATTTTCTGGGGACGTTTTTACCCTGTTAGCATTTTGTTCTCATTAATCTATTCTCCTCTGGACAAAATGACAAGATGGAAAAAATCACCTCAACAAAAAGAACAAGAGGCAGTACCAACTGCCAGGGACCTAAACAATACAGACATTAGTAAGATGTCGGAACTAGAGTTCAGAATGATTTTAAAGCTACTAGCTGGGCTTGAAAAAAGCATAGAAGTTATTAGAGAAACCCTTTCTGGAGAAATAAAAGAACTAAAATCTAACCACGTTGAAATCAAAAAGGCTATTAATGAAGTGCAATAAAAAATGGAGGCTCTAACTGCTAGGATAAATGAGGCAGAAGAGAGAATCAGTGATATAGAAGGCCAAATGATGGAAAATAAAGAAGCTGAGAAAAAAAGAGATGAACAACTACTGGATCACAAGGGCAGAATTCAAGAAATAAGGGATACCATAAGATGAAACAACATTAGAATAATTGGGATCCCAGAAGAAGAAGAAAGAGAGAGAAAGGGGCAGAAGGTATATTGGAGCAAATTATAGCAGAGAACTTCCCTAATTTGGGGAAGGAAACAGGCATCAAAATCCAGGAGGCACAGAGAACCCCTCTCAAAATCAGTAAAAATAGGACAACACTCCAACATCTGATAGTAAAACTTATGAGTCTCAGAGACAAAGAGAACATCCTGAAAGCAGCTCGGGGCAAGAGATATGTAACCTACAATGGTAGAAATATTAGAGTGGCAAGAGACCTATCCACAGAGACCTGGCAGGCCAGAAAGGACTGGCATGATATATTCAGAACACTAAATGAGAAAAATATGCAGCCAAGAATACTATATCCAGCTAGGCTGTCATTGAAAATAGAAGGGGAGATAAAAAGCTTCCAGGACAAACAAAAACTAAAGGAACTTGCAAACACAAAACCAGCCCTACAAGAAATATTGAAAGGGGTCCTCTAAGCAAAGAGAGAGCCTAAAGGTAACATAGACCAGAAAGGAACACAGACAATATACAGTAACAGTCACCTTACAGGCAATATAATGGCACTAAATTCCTATTTTTCAATAGTTACCCTGAATGTAAATGGACTAAATGCCCCAATCAAAAGACACAGGCTATCAGATAGGATTAAAAAACAAGACCCATCGATATGCTGTCTGCAAGAGACTCATTTTAGACCCAAAGACACCCCCAGATTGAAAGTGAGGGGGTGGAAAATCATTTACCATGCTAATGGACACCAAAAGAAAGCTGGGGTGGCAATCCTTATATCAGACAAATTAGATTTTAAACCAAAGACTGTAATGAGAGATGAGGAAGGACACTATATCCTACATAAAGGGTCTATCCAACAAGAAGATCTAACAATTGTAAATATCTATGCCCCTAACATGGGAGCAGCCAATTATATAAGCCAATTAATAACAAAAGCAAAGAAACACATTGACAATAATATAATAATAGTGGGGGACATTAACACCCCCCTCACAGAAATGGACAGATCATCTAAGCAAAAGATCAATAAGGAAATAAAGACTTTAAATGACACACTGGACCAAATGGACTTCACAGATATATTCAGAACATTCCATCCCAAAGCAATGGAATACACATTCTCTAGTGCCCATGGAACATTCTCCAGAATAGATCACATCCTAGGTCACAAATCAGGTCTCAACCGGTACCAAAAGATTGAGTTCATTCTCTGCATATTTTCAGACCACAGTGCTTTGAAACTAGAACTCAATCACAAGAGGAAAGTCAGAAAGAACTCAAATACATGGAGGCTAAAGAGCATCCTACTAAAGAATGAATGGGTCAACCAGGAAATTAAAGGAGAATTTAAAAAATTCATGGAAACAAATGAAAATGAAAACACAACTGTTCAAAATCTTTGGGATACAGCAAAGGCGGTCCTAAGAGGAAAGTACATAACAATACAAGCCTTTCTCAAGAAACAAGAAAGGTCTCAAGTACACACCCTAACCCTACACCTAAAGGAGCCGGAGAAAGAAGAGCAAATGAAGCCTAAACTCAGCAGGAGAAGAGAAATAATAAAGATCAGAGCAGAAATCAATGAAATAGAAACCAAACAAACAGTAGAACAGATCAACAAAACTAGGAGCTGGTTCTTTGAAAGAATTAACAAGATTGATAAACCCCTGGACAGACTTATCAAAAAGAAAAGAGAAAGGACCCAAATAAATAAAATCATGAATGAAAGAGGAGAGATCACAACCAACACCAAAGAAATACAAACAATTATAGGAACATATTATGAGCAACTCTATGCCAGCAAATTAGATAACCTGGAAGAAATGGATGCATTCCTAGAGATGTATCAACTACCAAAACTGAACCAGGAAGAAATAGAAAATCTGAACAGACCCATAACCACTAAGGAAATTGAAGCAGTCATCAAAAATCTCCAACAAACAAGAGCCCAGGGCCAGATGGCTTCCCAGGGGAATTCTACCAAACATTTCAAGAAGAATTAATACCTATTCTTCTGAAACTGTTCTAAACAATAGAAATGGAAGGAAAACATCCAAACCCATTTTATGAGGCCACCATTACCTTGATCCCCAAACCAGACAAAGACCCCATCAAAAAGGAGAATTACAGACCAATATCCTTGATGAACATGGATGCAAAAATTCTCACCAAAATACTAGCCAATAGGATCCAACAGTACATTAAAAGGATCATTCACCATGACCAAGTGGGATTTATCCCTGGGCTGCAAGGTTGGTTCAACATCCACAAATCAATCAATGTGATACAATACATTAATAAAAGAAAGAACAAGAATCATATGATCCTCTCAATAGATGCAGAAAAAGCATTTGACAAAGTACAGCATCCTTTCTTGATCAAACCTCTTCAGAGTATAGGGATAGAGGGGACATACCTCAATATCATAAAAGCCATCTATGAAAAACCCACAGCAAATATCATTCTCAATGGGGAAAAACTGAGAGCGTTCCCCTAAGGTCAGGAACACGGCAGGGATGTCCACTATCACCACTGCTATTCAATATAGTATTAGAAGTCCTAGCCACAGCAATCAGACAACAAAAAGCAATAAAAGACATCTGAATCAGCAAAGAAGAAGTCAAACTCTCATTCCTTGCAAATGATATGATACTTTATGGGGAAAACCCAAAAGACTCCACCCCAAAACTGCTAGAACTCATACAGGAATTCAGTAAAGTGGCAGGATAGAAAATCAATGCACAGAAATCAGTGGCATTCCTATACACCAACAACAAGACAGAAGAAAGAGAAATTGAGGAGTCGATCCCATTTACAATGGCACCCAAAACCATAAGATACCTAGGAATAAATCTAACCAAAGAGGCAAAGAATCTGTACTCTGAAAAGTATAAAATACTCATGACAGAAATTGAGGAAGACATAAAGAAAAGGAAAAACGTTCCATGCTCATGGATTGGAAGAACAAATATTGTGAAGATGTCAATGCTACCTAGAGCAATCTACACATTCAGTGCAATCCATCAAAATACCACCCCCTTTTTTCAAAGAAATGGAACAAATAATCCTAAAATTTGTATGGAACCAGAAAAGACCCCTAATAGCCAGAGGAATATTGAAAAGGAAAAGTAAAGCTGGCGGCATCACAATTCCAGACTTCCAGCTCTATTACACAGCTGTCATCATCAAGACAGTATGGTACTGGCACAAAAACAGACACATAGATCAATGGAACAGAAGAGAGAGCCCAGAAATGGACCCTCAACTCTATGGTCAACTAATCTTTGACAAAGCAGGAAAGAATGTCCAATAGAAAAAAGTCTCTTCAACAAATGGTGTTGGGAAAATTGGACAGCCACATGCAGAAGAATGAAACTGGACCATTTCCTTACACCACATACAAAAACAGACTCCAAATGGTTGAAAGACCTCAATGTGAGACAGGAGTCCATCAAAATCCTAAAGGAGAACACAGGCAGCAACCTCTTCGACCCCAGCCACAGCAACTTCTTCCTAGAAACATTGCCAAAGGCAAGGGAAGCAAAGGCAAAAATGAACTATTGGGACTTCATCAAGATAAAAAGCTTTTGCACAGCAAAGGAAACAGTCAACAAAACCAAAAGGCAACCGACAGAATGGGAGAAGATATTTGCAAATGACATATCGGATAACAGGCTAGTATCCAAAATCTATAAAGAACTTATGAAACTCAACATCCAAAGAACAAATGATCCAATCAAGAAATGGGCAGAAGACATGAACAGGGCGCCTGGGTGGCTCAGTCGTTAAGCGTCTGCCTTCGGCTCAGGTCATGATCCCAGGGTCCTGGGATCGAGTCCCACATCGGGCTCCCTGCTCAGCGGGGAGCCTGCTTTTCCCTCTCCCACTCCCCCTGCTTGTGTTCCTGCTCTCGCTGTCTCTCTCTTTGTCAAATAAATAAATAAAATCTTTAAAAAAAAAAAAAAGAAGACATGAACAGACATTTTTCCAAAGAAGACATCCAAATGGCCAACAGACGTATGAAAACTTATTCAACATTGCTCAGCATCAGGGAAATCCAAATCAAAACCTCAATGAGATATCACCTCACACCAGTCAGAATGGCTAAAATTAACAAGTCAGGAAACAACAGATATTGGCGGAGATGCAGAGAAAGGGGAACCCTCCTACACTGTTGGTGGGAATGCAAGCTGGTGCAGCCACACTGGAAAACAGTATGGAGGTTCCTCAAAAAGTTGAAAATAGAGCTACCATACGATCCAGCAATTGCACTACTGGGTATTTACCCCAAAGATACAAATGTAGGGATCTGAAGGGTACATGCACCCCGATGTTTATAGCAGCAATGTCCACAATAGCCAAACTGTGGAAAGAGCCAAGATGTCCATCGACAAATGAATGGATAAAGAAGAGGTGGTATATATATACAATGGAATATTATGCAGCCATCAAAAGGAATGAGATCTTGCCATTTGTAATGACGTGGATGGAACTGGAGGGTATTATGCTGAGCGAAATAAGTCAATCAGAGAAAGACATGTATCATATGACCTCACTGATATGAGGAATTCTTAAAATCAGGAAACAAACTGAGGGTTGCTGGAGTGGTGGGGGGTGGGAGGGATGGCGTGGTGGGTGATAGACACAGTGGAGGGTATGTGCTATGGCGAGTGCTGTGAATTGTGCAAGACTGTTGAATCACAGATCTGTACCTCTGAAACAAATAATACATTATATGTTAAAAAAAAAAAAAAGAAGAAGATAGCAGGAGAGGAAGAATTAAGGGGGGAAATCGGAGGGGGAGATGAACCATGAGAGACGATGGACTCTGGAAAACAAACTGAGAATTCTAGAGGGGAGGGGGGTGGGAGGATGTGTTAGCCTCGTGATGGGCATTAAAGAGGGCACGTTCTGCAGGGAGCACTGGGTGTTATATGCAAACAATAAATCATGGAACACTACATCAAAAACTAATGTTGTAATGTATGGTGATTAACATAACATAATAATTAAAAAAAAACAAATAAAATGCAAACCAAGAAATTGCAAACTTCCAACTATAGACTTTCTCTGTGTCAACCAACTTAACAATATTCAACAGTGGATAAATGTCTGATTAAGAAATTTTCTTCTTAAAAAAGAGTAAAGAGAAGAAAATGTACCTAAGAATTGGATTAAGAGTATTATAAAGATAAACTTTCTTTTTTTTTTTTTTTTTAAAGATTTTTATTTATTTATTTGACAGAGAGAGACACAGCGAGAGCAGGAACACAAGCAGGGAGAGTGGGAGAGGGAGAAGCAGGCTTCCCGCTGAGCAGGGAGCCAGATGCAGGGCTCGATCCCAGCACCCTGAGATCATGACCTGAGCCGAAGGCAGACGCCCAACGACTGAGCCACCCAGGCGCCCCAACTTTCTTCTTTTTTAAAAAAGATTTTATTTGTTTGACAGAAACAGAGCATAAGCAGCGGGAGCAGCAGATGGAGAGGGAGAAGCAGGCTCCCCACTAAACAGGGAGCCTGATTCTGAGGCTGGATCCCAGGACCCTGGGATCATGACCTGAACTGAAGGCAGACCCTTAACCATCTGAACCATCTAGGTGCCCTTAAGCTTTCTTCTTAGAGGCTAATTATTATTAATGGGTCTTTTATATCTCCTAAAACCTGAGGTTGTAGATCTTAGGAAAGTAGAAAATAAAGAACATATTTGGGTTTTGTTCACTTTTTTTGGTTTTCTGTGGTTTTTTTTGGTGTAGTTGTTTTGTGTTTTGCACTTTTTTTTTTTTTAAGCAAGTGTGGGGCACAATTTTGTTTATGGAGCAAGAGAAAGTAATTTATAAGGATAAAACCCATCAAGTGAAACATCAATGAGAGGAAGAGAGATGAAAAGACAAGGGTTTCTTGTGAATCATTTGTTTACCTGACACAAAAATGAAATCACTACAACCATGTAACAGAGAAGAAGCAGTGACTAAAGTAAATGAAATCTAACCACTTTTTTTTCCCAGTCTGCCTGCAGAGGAACAACCTGATTCTTAAACATTAACAAGTTCATATAAATCTGCATTAAATTATTGTCAATGAACAGCTGCCCTTCAGCAGAACTCTCTTGGTTTCATCAATAATTGTTAAGATATCCAGATTTCTCAGTTATTATTTTAATTTCACTCTATTCTCTTTATCATCTCTAGGACTAACTATTAGGCTCTTTGAAGAAACTATTGTATATTTCTATTTTGGTATACTGACATATGCAAGTAAAACGGAGACAACTTACTTTTTAGGAGACCTAGAATTAATGTAAGTTCAAAACGATGGAATTCTGTTGTAGACTAAGCAATTGGTTCCAGGCCATAAATTTTTGGAGGTAAATGCAGCTTTTAGTACAAAGATAAATTATGTACAAATGCAGAACAAGCATCTTCAGGGGAAAAAGAAGTTTAAAAGTACTTCAGGGAGAAAAAACGAGTAAAACAACCTAAATCAAAGACTCCTAAGAGTCCAATCACAGTTTTCCCTGACAGTTACTTTATTTTCCTTCTATTTCTTTGGTGGAGTAGGCAAGATGCTAATGAACAAAAAATATGAAAAGTCAGAGTGTTCTTTTCTACCTCAGCATATGTTAGGCCTGTCTTGTTCAGGTTAAGGTTAAGTAAGGGAAAGCCTATCAAGGAAGAAAACAATCAATTTTGAATAGTGGGCCAAAGAAGTGGACAATCTTGAAATGCACGCACAAGGCCCAAAACAAGACAGAAAATGATGGCCAACTGATCAAGAAAGAAACAGTGAAAAAATGATTCAAGACATTTCAATATTGAGATACCTATATGCTGAGGTAAATATATTTCTTTAAATCTTGTTCTGAATTACATCTAACAAGACAGTAGAAGTGGTCGATATATTTTGATGCTATTTTTGAAAATATTCTTTTTTTTAATCTTCTTTTTATTTTATTATGTTATGTTAATCGCCATACTTTACATCATTAGTTTTTGATGTAGTGTTCCATGATTCATTGTTTGTGTGAAAATACTCTTTTTTAATCTTGTTTTACACACTCTTCCCAACTACGAGATACCTCTGTGATTTTCTTTTTTTAATTTAAAAACAAATGAAAGTAGAAAAGCGTATGTTCTCCTTTGATTTACTTAACACTAACTATGGAAGTTAGGAATGTTGTGATGATAAAACCAAGACATTGTTTACCTGGTTCCGCTGTAGCTTTATTTCACCTAAAGTGGCCAGGAGGAGAATAAAGTCTGTTATTGAATAGGTGTGGGACTGAAAAGGCATTGGTAGCGGTGAATGCCACAGAAGGCATCAGAAGTTTTTCTGCACCATTTCAATATTTTACGTATCTTGAATGTATTGGGGGCATTATTGCTTTTCTTCCAGTGCCTACATTTGATATCATCCTTGCGTGAAGCCCTCAGATCCCCTAAGAAGAAACAAACTGAAAAGTGAGACACCCCTGGAAAAGGAGGGAGAAGGGTTCATTTGCCCTGGCTTCTGCCCATCCCTTCCCCCTTGGCAATAGCTTTTCCAGTGCTCAGGTAAGCAAAGAGAGCCCATGTCAAATCCCCTTATTCTTTTGTCTCATCCTCGTTCTGGGTCCCTGTCCCTTTGCCCTGAACCTCCACACTGAGGAAGGATTCCAGGCCATTGACCTTTCTTTTCTTGCTTTTTCAGAAGCTTCTTGCTGTCAACACACTGGCTCATCTCTTTAGTCCAAATGTGCCCCTTACAAAAATATCTACGGACCCTGACCTTTGAAAAGGGCAAAAGGATTTTTCGGTTGGAGCTAACAGGGAGGGAATGAAAGGCTTGACAATCTCCACAGAGCCCAGGGATACTACAATTCCTCAAGGTGCAGCCCCTCTCTCTGCTTGCCAGATCACTGAGCTTCTTGGATAACTGGAGCTAGGGTAGGAAGGAAAATAGTTCTCAAAGTGTAAATTATAGCCTACAAAGGGGGAAGGGAAACTTGTCATTTTTCGACCTAACTTTCCTTGGCAGAAGCCTTCCAGAATTCCCCTAAAATGAGTGCTCCACTCCTGGCAGGCTTCTGGCCATGCATTTCCTTTCATTCGGGAATGATTACTTAAGCTCCCCAGGTTAGCCTCCCAGCACAGTGTTCAGGAAAGCTTTTTATTTTCCATGTTCTTTCCTCTTATCCCAAAACAAATTTGTCTCCCCGGGACATCACTTTCCGAGGAACTGAACCACCTCCAATATTGTATTTATGACTGCCTGAAATGCCTACACTATTTGCTTATCAAACACACAGAAGTCATATATAAATTAAAGAAGGTGTTTAATTACACCTTTCTTTCAAGATCAGTGCATGACTTTTGAGGCAATTTATAATTAGCAGCAATACAGCAAAAGATGGCCAACTTTTTGAAACAAGAAAGCCACGTACAGGCAGAGTCTCCCTTCCCCTCTATTCATCGTGTGCCTGCGTGTGTGTGTGTGTGCGTGTGTGTGTGTGTAATTAAATATCCCTGGGTCCTGGTGATACTGCAAATGTTTAACACAATACCTGTTCATTAGAAATGCTTTATACTTATCACATCTTGAAGATGGACTTATCAGCTCTTTCTTTCAACCACATGTCTCAGATTAATATGCATTGTGAGAGAACTTATTTGACAGGTTCAGAAGGGTCGAGCCACAAGGCAATAACATTACGATTCTCACTAGAATTAGTAAAAGGAGGCAGAGTGGCTGCATTAAGTCATAGTCAATAGTTTAGTTTGAATGAGTACATGTGCTATTATCTTACAAGTGCATAAAAGAAGAGGGAAAGAGATAAGAGAGCTGTATTTTCCACCTGTTGGCACATCTATGGTTTTATTCTAATCCCCATATCTCCCCATGCCCTTCATGAGAGCTTATTCATTTTGCTTCAGTGGCCCAGTGAGCTTGGGTATTTCAGATGACTGCCAATGAGACTCATTTTGTGGTTCCTCATAACCCCATGAACAAAGTATCATAGATGCCCCGTTTAATTCCCATTGGACACATGACACACCATTTCTCCTTTCGGTCTGTGTTGTCTTTCTCACTTGATAGCTCCATCTGCCCCTACTGTCAGGCTCCTTGGGGAACATCAGGATCTTCACAGGAGAGAAATGATGTTATGTGATGGAGAGTTTTCCACCCAATCACTGCCACCCCCATGTGCTTCCCTCCCCCTTTCCTCCTACTCATGGACTCCATGCAGGAGAAATCTCCTGAGTCCACCCCTCCCCACACATCGTATTCCCAGCACCCCTTTTACAAGTATCTATACTGTGCGCAGCTGCATTCAGGACATGAGAGGAACCAACACTGTGAAATGAAAAGTTCAGGGTAAAAACAGAAATGTTGATTGGGACAGAAAATGGGGTACATTTGACCCCAGGGGAGGAGTAACATTGGCCATCTGCTACACACACCAGAACTAAAGCTTCATGATGAATTTGCCTCGGCTTTAAAGGGTCATTGTTCTGGGATGCCTGGGTGGCTCTGTCAGTTAAGCATCTAACGCTTGGTTTCGGCTCAGGTCATGATATCAGGGTCCTGGGATCAAGCCCTGCGTTGGGCTCCCCACTCAGTGGGGAGTCTGCTTGTCTCCCTCTCCCTCTCCGTTTGCCCTTCCCCCTACTCACTCTCTCTCTTAAATAAGTAAACCTTTAAAAAAATAAAGGATCAATATTCCTTGTTGATTTCTACACATCAGCTCTATCCCTATATTGTGGCCTCCACTGTTAGTCCCCTGCATATTCTGTTCCTTCTCATGAAAGGAAAGCCATTTTTATATAAATAAGGAAACTCCAAAATCTACTTTTTGTCAACATGCTAAGAATAATGAACATGAGGAGGTAGAAAAGGGGACAGGGAGACTCCTCCTATGAAACACTTCAGATGAGAACTATTTTCTTTTCTTCCCTGAATTTTTGGTTTATTAGTCTTTGTACCTGACATGTACACTGCCAGGCATGATGTACCTGCATTATGGGTACAAAGACTGTCCTCAATTTGGAGGACTCCATAGGATAGCAAAGGAGAAATATGCAAAAGTCAATGCAGTGTGATTAAGTGCACTCGGAGATTTGGGGTAAAAGACAAAGGAAGATTAGCTCATCATAATAGTATGGATGCTACTCCAAGCAGTGGAACAGTGTTCCAATTCAGGCCAGGAAAAAGAACAGCTCATCCAAACATTGCAGGAGTAGTTGGGCACGAAGGAGTGCAGGAGAACCATCACAAGACGTGTTGGGGTTAGGTCTCAAAGCTTTTCATGGTCGATGCAACATAATTTTTACATTATCCAAAGGACCCAAGAAGATCTTTGGAGGTAAAGGAGTGATGTGTGTCCTGGGAGAGGTCATCCTAAGCTTGAGCCTTTAATGGGAACATCTGCATTCCGGTTGGAAGAACATAGGCAGGCTCGTTCCCCACCTCCTTGAATGTTACACAAACGTGAGCTGATCAGGAAGAGTCAGTGTCAGAAAACTGTTGCGCAGGGGGCAAGAGAGGGGTTGCAGAAGGTGAGCAAGTACCAGGTATCAGAAAAACAAATTACCCCATTTTGGAGAATCCGAGTGGTCTGGAAAGGAAGAATGAGTACATTAGGTTCACCACTTATAGGTTAATATTCTCTTTATTTTCTTCTCGCTCAGCTCACTTCCCGTAATATCATCCATTCTTTCAGCTTCTCTGTAATCCTTGTAACACAGCCACTCTCTGTAGCTGGAGCAGTGGGCAAGTGTTACGTACAGGAGATAGAACAGCGTCAGGGCTTGAATGATGGGAGAGGGGTATGGAGTCAAGTACCTGGAGAATTGCCAATCAGTGATGAAAGCCAAAGGCAGCTGTACCTAAATTAAAATTTAAAAGTTTCAATGGAATCTAGTCTTCTATCAGGGATGACCAATCTTAAGAGTTAAAAGAGAGAGAACACCTCCTTTGTCTTTTTTTTAAATGAACAGGACACCTCTAGTGGCCACAAAATATCCAGATGGCTTCCTAGGGTCAGTTAAAAGCCTTCACATCATGGGAAAGAGGAAAGCTAACTGGAGAGCTGGGGAAACAGTTACAAAAAAGATCCACAGGGGAAGAATTTATCCAGGAATGACAGGTTGTGTGAAGATGATGTGAGATTGTCAGACACTTTTATGATCCTTTCCTTCAGTCTGGCTCACGCACCTTCTTAAAGAGCGCTTGGCTTGAAAGGGAGGCCAGCCTTGAAATCAATTGACAGAGCAGGGTAAACATTAATAGCATCTGCAGCCACAGGACACTCGGCTACAGTGAGATTTGTTGTAGGACAGAAATGACAACTATCTAACAACATCTTATGGATATAGGCTTCCTGAGCATGGATAGGAAAAGAAGAAGAACAGATACCCCAGCAGAAGGCATTTGCAGCATAAGTTAGGGCTTTGATGGAACAAAATGGGCTGCAAATAAAGTAATAACGAGAGGGCAAATGGAGATGCTCCTGCAGTGGGGAAGGATCCTGGGGCAATCACCACGCCTTGGAGTGTTAGACCTCAACTTCATTTTTAGCAATAGAATAGCTCTGATACACCCACCTCAGCTTGGACTTCTCCTTTCCTCCCCATTTGACTCATCGATAGATGTTTAACGCTAGGGTGACTTCACAGAGATGGAATGATAATAACAAATTAAAGTGAGATGAAATCCATCTAGTTGCACAGGTGGAATTCACAGAAACAAATGCTGCCTTTAGATTCATGCTGCTTATAATAAGCTCATAATAATATTAACCAAAAAATCAATTCCAAAATTACTGTCAAAATTCATTGATGTTATTTTTCAGCACATAGACCGATTTTCAGTTGAATTGCTTAATTTATTTTAAGCCTCCAGTTCACAGATCTTGACATGTTGATTTGATTGTTTTAAAATGGGGAAACTTTATACAGCACTATCGGGTCAAACTGCATAAATCAATGCAGCATATTTTTCTAACGTGTTACAATCACAGTTCAGAATAGCCCTGACTTGGTGCATTACTATATATTTTTTTGCCTCTAGGGACAGTTTGGATGCTAATCCAAATTTTTCAAGGCAGGAAATGAGGTGTCTGGTCTGGTAAAGAAAGTCGTTCATCAGAGTTACAGTGCTTCCTGGTTGGGGATGTAAACGGAAACATCTAAATAGTTTAAGAAAGCCGATCTTCTGATATCCCTGGAAAAGATGTCATAACACTAGTGTAAACCATCATTTACTCTCTGGGTCCCAGGGCCTAAGTACTTCCAGGTTAGTGACTTATAAATAGGTTCGAGTTTTATGAAAAGACGTAAAACATTATTGTTTCTTTTGTTCTAATTCCTAGTGAAGCATGTATAGTTTGGAGAGGAGGGAAGAGCCCATCAGAGAGAGGGGGGAAGAACCCATTAGGAGAAAAGGCTGTGTCTGGTTCCATTGCTCTCCTAGCTATCCATTCTCTGATTTGAAAGGGGATTTTCCCCCTTTCTTAATGCAGTTATATTCCCTTTGGACAACTCTGAAGGGTGTTGCTAGGTTTAATTTGTGACATCACACTTATTGCTAAATCTTGTTCACTTCAACAAAGATAATTCTAGACACTATAGGAGACAAAAAGAATCATGAGCCTCAATTGCCTATCTTCCAGCAACTTACTCTAGAGTTGAAGAGAAAGTATATGTCATTATTTTACCACTTACTTGAGGGCTTTGACATAAAAAAAAAAAAAAATTTTCTAAAAATAAATTCAGCTTCTATGCTCTGTAGCCAGACTCCCTACTCTATTATTTAGTGTCTGGGTGACGATGGCCTTGTGCCTTAGTTACAACAGCTATCAATGCTGTTAGTGGTACCATTTACATCACAAGGTTTTTGTGACTTTTAAATTAGTAAAAACATATATAAAGCAATGAGAATTGTACCTACAGATACACACCCATGAAATGTTATTATTCATTTATTTATTCAGCAAACACGTACTGAGTACCAATTCGTGCTGGATAAACAGAAGTGACTAAGACAAGTTCCCCTCCCTCATGGAACTTATATTCTAGAGGAGAGAGACAGACTCAGTAAATATATATGATCAAAGGAGTGTTAGAGTAGGTGAGTGCTATGATAAAAGGAGGATATGGGATAGGAAATAGGTTGGGAGAAGACTTGCCTTAGGTCAGTCAGGGGAGGCCTCCCTGGGAAAAATTATATGGACTAAAACCCAAATGACTCCCAGAAGCCAGCCAGCCATGTGATCCATATGTAAGGTAAATAAACCCTCAAGCCCTGCTGGCATGGGATCCAATGAGACTTCATGGAGGAAGTGGACTTCAGCATAATGTTTAGATTAGCTGAGAGAAAAAGAATGGTCACTGTAGGCAAAGGGGTTGCAACAAATGCAAAGGCTCACAGGTGGGAAACCCAAGGCACAAGGTATGCTGAATGGGTCTTAACATACCTGTGTGTCTGTCACTGACGGTATATATGGAAGAGTAGGAGATGGGGTGAAGAGGTAAGTGGAACCAGATTGTAGAGGGCATTCAACTTCAGAATCTTCCTAAAATGTCATAGATTTCTCTGTATAAAAAAACTGGAGTTATTGATTCGCTTATGAGATAGAGAAATAAATTACTTAACTATGGTTAAACTAATCCCCATTCCAACGACTGCCTCATGGGGGCTAGGGGATGGTGCACTGGGTAAAAATTCACTGATTAAGTGACTGATGGGTTAGCTGGTTGATTAGTTTATTCATTGCATATTACCTGGAAAATTAAAGACTAAGTAAATTTTTAGGGAAGAAAAGAAGGAAAGGATGATGGAAAATAGTGAAAATAACAATGTAAAAAGTTGGAGTTGAGAAAATAGGAGAGAGAAATCCACAGTTCTATGTTAATGAGAAAGGTGTCAAAGATGAGTGAGCTGTTAGGCTTGAATGGCAAGTACACAACACCAAGGGGGACTGGTTCTGAAGGAGAAAAGACAAGGAACCCCATTTTGCATGTACACACATCTAAAACGTGCATGCATTTTGTGATGTACGCTGTGAGGGAAACTCTGTGATGTCAGACAGAACTGCCCCTAACAAACAGCAGGAACACAGAGCTAAGGTGAGCGGAAGAGCTGAAGTGCGCAGTTTTGTTCCATCAAAGAAGTGATTCTTCATCTCTCTTTATTCCTTTCATCCCTATAGATGTGTTATCCATTATCATGATTTTTAAAAATGATTGAGTTCAGTTGAATTTAACAAATATCGGTCGAACCAACACTAGACACCAGGCTCAGATGAATGAAGCATAGTTCCTGTATGTTTCCTAGAGGGGATAGGATGAAAAGGGAACCAGCACCATGCACACGCGCATGCGCGTGCAGGAATAATTAGTTGGTTAAAGGGAATCCAGGGTAAACTAAGACAATGTGAATACAAAATCAAGAAGAGCTCTCTCCATCATTTAGCAATATAGATTCTATGGAGAATAAAAGCTAAGACACTGCCTTTAGATTTGTCAATGAGGAGCTCACCTTTGATCTTTGAAGGGTAAATTCAGTAGAACACCGAGGATGGAAGCTAAGATACATGTTTGGTCCCTTCATTTTTCATTCTCTTGACTTTCAAAAAAAGTCTATCACAAGGTAAAAGTCATAGTGTTAGTGCTCTCTATAAATGCTGAAAATAAATAACTAGGCCATATTCATAATCACAAAATTGCCAGATTCCACTTTAAAAAAAAGTAACACAACCAAAACCATTTAGAAAGGAATCAGATAGTTAAAGTGTCACCTCCCCCAGAATAAAACAATGTCACCAAAATAAAACTTCTAAATTCATATAATAATGTGTAATTAAAAATACAAATAATCGCACATCCTGACACTTCATGCCAGTGGAGTTACTACCTTGAAAAGTTTCTCCAAAAAAAATAGAATAAGTAAATAAACACAGTAGAGTTTTTTAAAGATAATCTTTATTTACTTTATCTTAAAAGACAAATTTAATAATATATAAAAAAGAAAAGGACAAGCATTTTGAAGGTCAAGCAAAGCATTTTTCTTTAACAAGGTTATTTTGACATGACTAAATGGAACATCCACAGAACTTTGAGCAGCCCTATTAGATTAATGATGGCATCAATGGCAAGAACAACTAGGATTTGTTAAGCTCCTTCCCCCTTTAATAGTTTCATTCTGTTTGGGATAGAGAAAATGGAGATGAAAAGAAAGCCTAATCAAACCTTGGACACTACATATTTTCTATTTTTTTTTTCAAGTCAATGAGAAAGAATCAACAGCAAAATAATAGCCTTTTCCAGGGAGTACCAAAAAAAAAAAAAAAATCAATAATCAATCTTGCCAGAAGAAATCCAACATTTTCAGTACTGTTACACATTAGACAGACTGTATTGATAATAAAAAGCCATATGTCCTTTTAGATACACTGAAAAGAAGTATCTTTATTATTTCATAAAGCCTTTTGACCTAGCCACGCCCCTCAGCCAAAAATAATCTCTTCCTCCTCTGACCTCTTTAGGATTTTACATTTCAAATAGAAAGTGAGAACTTCTGGTTAAACATGGAGGATTGAATACGTGAAGAGATTTTTCTCTGCTCTTTCCAGTAATCCCATTCAAATGAGAGAAAAGGTAAATCCACAACAGAAAGAGAAAAGGAGGGAGCTACCAAGGGATAAAGAGATGTCAACAAATGCATCATGCAGCAGGAGCTCTGAAAGGCTCAGATACTGAGAGTCCAGCTATCAAAGAAGGCGAAGATGAGACATGGGACTAAAAACTGAAGTCTACCTGAGAGTCTTCATGGGAAGTGTTTAAATACTTGGTCCCTTCCCAGAACCTGATGGTTTGTTTTGTGGAAAAATTGAATCAGAGATGCCCAGATTTGGGCACATCTGGCAAAGAGGAAAGGTGAGGGAGAGGCAGGATTCTGGGAAGACACTGTTTGATGACATCCTCAAACCTTCTGAATTACATTCCACTGCCAGAATGTCCTCTATCTGGCTAATATTCCAAGGCAGGAGTTTGGAGTAGTCTTCAGTGGAAAAACTCAGCAGCACTCAAAAAAAGCTTATAAATACTGACCTTTGGTGGTTCCTTAAGGAAACAGCTGGGTTCCCACCATTCCTCCTGTAAAGCCCATTGGTCCTTAAAACCTCAATCCAGGGTATGATGATTCAAGACAATTTTCTAAAAGATGACAATATTATTTTTAGGTCAAAAGGGCTTGCTAAGATCCCTGTATACTGAATGATAAATTACCCAAGGCACATCAACATGCAAATCCAGGAAGCAGAGAGAAAGAAACTTCCAGGAAAGAAATAAATCAGATAACATAAGAAGGATCAAGAAACATAAAGGCATTGGACTTCTCAGCAAAACCATTCAAATGTAGACGATGATAGAACAATTTCTTAAAAATTCTGAGTGTAAATGGTTTTCAAACTATAATTAGAAATGCTGCCAAACTGTCAATTAAACATGACAGCAAAATAAAACATTTTCATATACACGAGTTTGAAAAAAATATCTCCCTTCCTACTCTTTTCAAGCTCCTAGTAGATACGTGTTGCCAAAAGCAAGAGAGTAAGTGAAGAAAAAGGAAGACCCTGATTTCAGTAAATCGGGGATCCAACAAAGACCAAGGGTGAAGTCAAGTCCCAGGGCAAGGGCTATGCATCAGGCTCTAGCATAAGTCCAACAGGGAGCAGGAGAGAGAGTTTTCTGACAGAGGTTTCCTAGACAATGGTAGAACTGTCACAATATCTGAAATGTTTTAGTGTTCAGAGAGGTGGTATTGGTTTGTTTGGGCTACCATTTATTTCACCACAGATTGGGTGGTTTGAACAACAGGAACTCTTTTCTTACAGTTTTGGAAGTGAGAAGTCAAACATCAAGCTGTCAGCAGGATTAGTTTGTCCTGAGGCCTCTGTCCTTAGCTGGCAGATGGCCACCATCTTGCTGCTTCTCTGCATGGTTGTCCCTTTGTGCACGTGTACCCCAATGTCTCTCTCTCATCTGATAAAGACACTGGTCATATTAGATTAGGGGCCCATCCTAATGGCCTCATATTAACTCTATCACCCCATTAAAGACCTTATCTCCAAATACAGTTACATTCTGAGGTGCTAGGGTGTGGGATTTCAATATATAAATTTTAGGGGGACACAACTCAGCCCATAATAGAGGAATTATGATTCTGTGGGGAAATATGAAAAGGAAATGTAATCAAGGAAAAATACATCAACTAGTTGCACTAAGGTAACATTTGAATATCAGTTGGGATACCTGGTGGCTCAGGCAGTCGAGCCTGTGACTCTTGATCTCGGGGTCATGAGTTCAAGCCCCATGTTGGGCGTAGAGTTTACTTAAAAAATTTTTTTTGTATTCAAAATTGAATATAAATTGAACCAACATTGTCACGTAACCATAATAGGAAAGCAGATGAGGAGAACTGGGAAAAAGAGTTTGTGGAAAAATATCACAAATGAAGAAGGGTGCATCAGAGGAATGTTGTTATTCTGTAATTAGTTTTATAGTACTATTTGATTATTATATTCTGCAACTATATTTCATTGACAAAAATTCTACAGTATTTTTTAAGTGATCAGTGTCATAAAGGAGGGGAAATAATCTTTTGTGTAAACGCTTTAGCTTTGCTATTTGAGCATCACATCTTTGAGTGCAGGTTCCACATCTTATTCATTAGGATCTCACTTGTATTTTTTATATACTACGTAACAAACCCATGACTAAAATATACTACTGCTCGAGAAAATTTTCTGAAATAAAGAGTATATTTATTTATTTCTCATAATACTTAGCACCCAATTGTTGCCCAATTAATTGCTAATTTTTACAAATTGATGATAGTTATTCAATAAATATTGGCTAACGGAACAGATTAAATCAGAAAGTGAGCATTAGTAGATACTAATAACCCTGTAGTCATAATCGTTGCAGCTTTAAAGGTAGAACATAGAAAATAATCCAATGAATGAAAGATTAGGGAGTGAGGAGAGAAGGAGAGAAAGAAAGATAAATCAGCAAATTTATTTAACAATTATACAAGTAACTTGATGCTATAGGCTGAATGTTTGTGTCTCTCCCAGAATTCATATGTTGAAAGCCAATCCCCAATGTGATGATATTTGGAGGTGAGGCCTTCGGGAGGTGATTCTGTCATGAGAGTGGAGCATTCATGAATGGGATTAGTCCCCTTATAAGGAGACCCCAGAAAGCTTCCTTGCCCCTTTCAACATTGAAGACATAGCAAAAAGATGGTCATCTGGGGCGCCTGGGTGGCTCAGTCATTAAGCGTCTGCCTTTGGCTCAGGTCATGATCTCAGGGTCCTGGGATCGAGCCCCACATCGGGCTCCCTGCTCGGCGGGAAGCCTGCTTCTCCCTCTCGCACTCCCCCTGCTTGTGTTCCCTCTCTCGCTGTGTCTCTCTCTGTCAAATAAATAAAATATTTAAAAAAAAAAAAAAAAGATGGTCATCTATGAAACAGGAAGCCGACTATGACCAGACACCAAATCTGCCTGCACCTTAACCTTGGACTTCTCAGCCTGCAGAACTGTGTGTAATAAATGTTTGCTGTTTATAAGTCACCCACTCTATGGCATTTTGTTATCACAGCCCAAATGGACAAAGACACATAACAACAATTCAACCTTTACCAAACTAAATCAATTTTCCATCCTTTGCCATTTTGGTGTCCTTTTTCCAGATCACCTCTCTAGAAAATCAGAAGTCCTTTTGGCAAACAACCTCCAAAATGGTATTCAGAATATTTTTAATCAATTTTTGACTGAATATAAAATAGATAGATAAATTTCTGGTTGCTCTTGAAGCATTTCCCTGCCAGAGAAACTAAAACAACAATTGTTCCCATGTCAATCGGGGAATAGCTAGGGCTATTCAGATTGCTCCCTTAGTGAATTGAAAAGTCCCAATAAATAGGCTGCTTATCATGAAGAGAACAGTGGAGGTGAAGATGAACTTAGCACATATTCATGAGCTGAAGATGCTTACTTTGTGACTGCAGAATAAAGGCAACTGGATAAGTAGTAAAATAGGAGATACATATCTTAATGCTGGAAAGAAGGAGGGAAGAGAGGAAAGAAGGGTGGGAAGCAAGGGCGGAAATGAAGGAGCGGGGATAGGAAGGAGGAAGGAAGAAGAATGACAGAAATCTTAGCAATGAAGGAAATACCTAATCATTCAAAATGGTGTACAGGACAGTTAGACTAGCAGCGTGGGACTGGCCTGGTAATGAGTACCAAGAGTTTTCCTAAAGATCAGTAAAGAGCTGGCTCTAGCAATGAAACAAGACAAGTGGCAGAAAGTAGTAAAAAGGCAGGATTTATCACCACAAAGTTAGATGGCAATCCTTCAACTTGTTTTTTTAAAACTAGCATCTAAATTCAGTGTTATTTTGAAGGAAAATCCAAAAGAGCTCTCCATTTTAAGAGAAATGTGGAAAAGTGGGAAAAACAAAGTATCCATCAAATTGAGGTACACATATGTTAGTCAAAATATATTTAGAAAGAAAAACAATATATTAGAGAAAAGTCAAGTATCCCATATACATAAAACAAGGGCATTTCAAAGATAGGGAACCAAGTCCTTTCCTAATAGTTGGAGGCAAATTAGTTTTTGCCACTATGTGGTCAGCCTAAGTGTTCCAATTCATCTATAAAATGAAGGAGTATTTTCCCCCAAGTAACCTCAAGTCAATCTTCTTCCCATAAGTTGATTATGCAACTGGAAATGATTTAGCAGTGATCTCACCGTAGCTTAAATCTATTCCAATATATGACGTGCATGAACATTTAGAAGATTGATATATTCATTAAAATGAGAAATATTAATTCCCTAATATTTATTTAAGTAGGAAAAAAAAACCCTTGGGGGGCACAAACATAGATTAGTTGAAATAGTAAATTATGTCTAAAAATGCGACACACCCTCTTTCTGTAGATATCAGACCAGGAATTCAGACTAAAACACATTTTATTGTCTTTGTCAGAAACTGTGAAACATACATTTTTTTAGCAGATACTAATTGTACCAATGAAATTTGTCCAAACCACTCTCATCTGGGATGTGGTTAATTCTTATACATCAGCACATCTATTCTGTCTCTGAGGCTTAGGCCAAAAAGTACATAATAAACCTTATTTCTACCCCTGCACAAAGTGAAGGTAATACATGGGACTTAACTAGTTCTATTGTTACCTATCAAGGACAGACTACGTCACACTGCACTTTTCTAAACAATGTAGGCAGGTGCCTATGGTTGAGAAAATAATTCAAATGCTCGTGAAACAATTTGAGGGTAAGACAACAGATGATGATAGGATGCCATTTGGGCTAGCACATATTGACAATTAGAGAACAAGAAAGCACCCAGCAAGTTACCCACAGTATAGCAAATAGAAAACATTTCAAATAAGCTAGATAATGGAGAGACAAAGGAATGCAAGGTTTACTGTTCAAGGTTTAATGAACATTGCTAAGAAAACCCAGGGGTACTTCCTGCTCACCAACCTGGGACCATGTAGCCTTCAGCAATACTAACGACACCATAGATTTACATTACATTTTATACCTAACAAAGAACTTTCATATACGACCCAAAAGTCAGGGCGTGTACTATCATCACTACTGCCCAGAGGCAGGAAGGAAACTCAATAACATAATGTGACTTTCTGAACACCACCCAAAAGCAAAGTGTAAGGCCTCCTAGTTTCCGCCCAAGGCCTTGACACTACATCAAGATCTGTGGCCTAATGAAGAGGGAATGTGGGGAGATGACAAAGGAGGAAGGCAATAGGAGAATGATTTTATAGCATCCAAGCGTCAGATGGACTCCTGGGGTAATGGTTAGAATCACTTTGAAGAAATTATCCATCATTTGTTCCTCTGAGTTACAGGGAAGGGAGGAGGGGAAAGGACCATGAGGTCAGTTATGACGAGGGACTTTCCTTCCAGGCTTAGTGAAAGTGACCCATATTCAATGGCATGCTTTTTCCTAGACCAGGTGCCCTCCTTTGTGTGGAGTGGGCACAGAAGTCCCCACCTCTGGGTATAAAATGAAAGGAAAAGCTACAAACAAAAATGGTCAATTGAGGTGTTAGAAATTTGCTTGTATTTATAGAGAAAATATGAAAAGCCAGTTACCCCTTAGGGAATGGTCCAACAGTACAGAGAAAGTGTATTGTGGATATACTTCACAAAGTGGGCTCATGCAAGTAGATTGCTCCCTTTAGACCGGACTTTTGTCCTAAGTAAAACTGTAAAATAATTTGCATTTATCCTCTTTGTCAGAGGAAGCCAGCCAAACTCATAGGGGAAAAAGTTCCTTTGTAAATGAATAAAATCCCCATTCCAAGGGAGACATGCATTTTTAAAAGGTAGTCAATGTGGTGGGCCTCTGGGTATCTCCTCTGCCCTAAATTGTCTTGTTTACCCTTTCTTCTGCATTTCATGTGCTACCAAACAGGGTAACTCCATAAAGAATGCAGATCTGCGGGGACGAATGCACTGCAGTTCTCTTTCATGTAGCTTTATGGGATCTGTGGACCCTAATGGGAGATGAAATGCATTTTTCCATCAGGAAAAGTCATCAAAAATGACTGAAAGGTGCACAGGGAACAAATACCCGTGGTAAGAAGAGAACATATTTATTTATTTATTTGTTTAAGATTTTATTTATTTGACAGAGAGAGACACAGCAAGAGAGGGAACACAAGCAGGGGGAGTGGGAGAGGGAGAAGCAGGCTTCCCGCTGAGCAGGGAGCCCGATGCGGGGCTCGATCCCAGGACCCTGGGATCATGACCTGAGCCGAAGGCAGACGCTTAACGACTGAGCCACCCAGGCGCCCCGAGCACATATTTATACGGTTACTTTCTTACCACAACTAAGCTTTTGAGGAGAAGGAAAACGCCTGGAAAACTCAAGGATATGAATAAAGGTTACAGAATCCACTCATTAGAATACACAGCATGTCATCTTGGCGCTCTCTGCTGCACTCCACAGTGGTAATGCTTTTCTTTCCACCGAACAGATCCATCTCCAGAGCCCTCTTGGAACTGTCAATATAGTCATTATCAATTATGTAATGCAGGGGGGGAGCGAAGATTAATAATTCAGAGCTAAGACATCACCATGATTTATAATCTTGCATGTAACTGTCTACAGCCAGCATTGGGAACCTGTCATTAAAAGGCATTAACTTGAGAAAATTAGAGTTCTGTATTGATCACCAAACATGTATAGTTTATTGTGAAGTGATGCTTTAATTTATATTCCAAGCAAGGTTCTAGGTGAATATCATTTGCGTAGGGAGGGCTGCATCCTGAAGCCATCTGGTTCCACAACATGACAGTAGCCGCAGGTAAGCATCCTCTAAACAAGCGCCGTCCGGTTGTGAGAGGCAGATGTGGTACCCAACACTCACTGCTTGTGCAGGGCAGTGTGTGGTTCAGGCACAATCATTAACTAAAAAGGGAGGTTTTACCCTGAACATGCAGAAGAAGTTGGGCTACTCAATGACTTGATGGTGATCTCAAGGGAATATTACCTTTCCACATTCCTGTCTTTAGGTAGGTGAAATGCCACTCCGCTCTTTTGTTTCCTGCACCTCACTAAGCAATTTGCCTTTCTTAATAAAATTAGAAGGAAGTTATTAAGTTACTTAGCCCAATCCCTGTGTTTCTGCAAGTGAATACTACAGGATTGTGGCCGTGTGGTGTGATCCCTGGGAGAATTGTCTGTGAGGGCACATTAACTCAGATAATCAGACTGTCAGCACCAACCCTTAGCAAAAGCATCTCAAAGACCCGAGCTGAACTTCAGAGAAAGCAGAAGGGCTTTTTGCAAACACCGTCTGATGGCAAGTCAGGCAGAAATACATAGCAGCTAGGTAACAGTGGGTTAACAATGGTTTTCAAAACTTAGCTGCATATTATAATCATCTGGGGAGATTTTATAGACAATACTGCTGTCTGAGCCTCATCCAGAGATTCTACTTTAATTGGTCTGGGATGGGGAACCAGGCAGTGAAAAATGTTTTAAGTTCCCTAAGTGATTCCACGGTGCTCCAATTTTAAGAAGCACTGGTTGGGGTGTGTTCAAGTGTATATGAGTAAATTTAAGATCGAAAGAATGAAACACATGAAACACATCGAAATGGCAAAGATTTTGGTATAAACTTTAAAATGATGTATATGAAAAAAAACTGAGCAGTAACTAGCAAATTTAGCATATAACACGGAAATATGGGTGCAAAATTTTGGTTTGGTTTTTGCATCAGTCTCTGCTGCTTGGCAGGAGTCTTAGAAGGAATGCAGTGGTGTGAGGGAGCCCATCATGCCCCTCTCCTTGTACCAAACTTGGACGCCAGCCGCTGAGGGGTGTGGTGCATATCAGCTGAATTCAGTGGAAATTAGACATGCCTTTCCTGATTAGGAAATGGAGGGGCGTGGGAACGGAAAATCGGATTTTGCCACTGTGAGGTTAGAAATGGAAGATCATTCCTCTAAAAACGTCTTTGAGAAGCCAGTGGATGTCCAATGCATGTTTTACAGGGGCTGCTGGGGAAATGGTCACAGGGTCACATCCACCTTTTATCTGTGCACTCAGATCTGGCTGTAAACAAAAAGGAGAGGGTGATATTAGGATAGCCTATAGCCAGATAGAGTGCAATAGGATAAAGGTAGATTAAGGGTGTTTTTAAAGGCTTAAAACCTCAGAGATAATCATCTGACAAAGCGCATTCAAGGCAAAGAACAATAGATTAGAGAGGTAGCTTTGATAAATTTTCATGCTGAGGAAACAAGAAGAATAAAGAAATAAACCATCTAGAAGGAGCCCAAAGATCTCTGTGCTTATGCATTATTAATAACTAAAGAGGAATAAAAAATAACTAATCTTGACAAATAGAATGATGACAGCTTTGATGTTTCTGTGCTAGTCAAGGATGAATGAAGAATAGATTTCGTCTGTATACAAAGAAATGCGTAAGTTAGGATAATTACATTATGCAAGGTGTTACTACTCTAGATCTAAACGGAGTCTAGCTTAAATGTTAGTAAACAATTATGGGTGGATTTCAGGGTGCCTCTTAGCACTACTTGTGGTTTAGCAGTTAGTACCATACAGATTTATTTCCACCTGATTAAAGACCCTTGAGATGTCCAGTCTGACAAAATCTACCAGATTCGGAATCACAGTTGAATTTTTCACCTCTAACCCTATGTTCAGCCAACGGAGAACTTTTGGTACTTGCTGAGCCACGGAAAACAAACAGGTAGCAAACTTTTCTTTACCTCCTCCCTTTGTGATAGCAGTAATACATTTGTTTCAATCCAGAGCCTGTGAAGCCTTATTATCTGGGGGAAAACATAAAGGAAGAAGAGGAAAGACATGCCAATGTGGCCCCATTGAGCAAGGTATGGACCATCGTTTCTTATGATTAGATCAAAGAAATCTCAGAGCACCTCAAAGCAATTTATAGAAAAACACATTCCTATTTACCTGGGGACAAGTGACTCAGGTTACAACTCCCAGATTCTAGTCTTACTGCCTTAAATTTGATTAATGGGGCATATTGCTTGACATTAAGCTGCATCAGGCTAGGATGTAATGAGATATGATATTGACAGCGACTTTTCTATTTCAGCTGGCCAGTGCAGAGGAGAGCTCTTGTCTTAAAGGAAATACACTGGTTTGAATTCCTTTCTAATTCCTTTCCTTGGAACCAAATGTTTCTATTCTTCAGATCTACTTCCATGTTGTCCTTTGTCTTCACTGTCAAACGACATTCTAAATGGGCACCAATCCGTCAGTCCAAGAAGAGAGGAAGATCTCAGTTTGGATTCTCCTATGATTTTGAAGAGCTCCTTCTAAAATCTTAAACTGCTTGTTTTTTAGACAATAATCCCTAAGCTTTAGTCCTCCCACACCCAACAAAATAATAGCTAATATTTATTTGACACATTGTATTTCTGCCCAAGCTCACACAGCTACTGAATAATAGCAGCATTCAGTTTTTTCATCAACACATATTTGCTCAGGAACTATTATGTGCCAAGAAGCACCATAGTAGGTGTACAGCATACAGCAGTGAGAAAGATATGGAGCTACCCTCATAGAGATTTTGTTATGATGGGGGAGAAGGACCAGTGCAAAAAGAGACAAACAGGGGCACCTGGGTGGCTCAGTCCTTAAGCGTCTGCCTTCGGCTCAGGTCATGGTCCCAGGGTCCTGGGATCGAGCCCCACATCGGGCTCCCTGCTCAGCAGGAAGCCTGCTTCTCCCTCTCCCACTCCCCCTGCTTGTGTTCCTGCTCTTGCTATCTCTCTCTGTGAAATGAATAAATGAAATCTTTTTAAAAAAAGAGACAAACATACAAAATATTGATAAATCGTGATGTCGTGAGATAAAAAATAAGAGGAAGTCCTTCTCTAGAGAAGGTGGTCAGGAAAGGCTTTTCTACAGAGGGGACATTACCTTGAGTCCCGAAGGACAGCCCGCCCACCTGAGATAGAGTGAGTGGGGGAGGGGTGGAGGCAGAACAGGAACTCAGGGAAGATATGCTGTGAGCCCGTGTTCCTGCTCGCTGTACTACAGTCTCTCTTTGAGTTCCTGCAGAACAATCTAAGGCATTCATTTGTCTCAACTCATTCTAGCCAGTCTCCTAGCCCACACTCCACATTTAGGGATTGCTATTTCTACCCATGTGTCTATCTCTCCTAAGGGGAAGAGGTGTCACTTGTCACTTCATATTTTGTCTCTCTAGGAGGTCCACTTGGGCTCACACCCCTGTGACTTGCCAGAGGCTTTGCTCCTTTGGCTGCTTTTTATCATCTGTATCCTTGATTCCTTCTTGATTCCTTCCTTACAGTGCACAAACATGCATGAGTTTCTCATATTAAAATAGCTCTCAAAAAAATAAAATAAAATAAAAAAATAGCTCTCAAACATGCATCTATCTTCTAGCTACTATCCCTGAAAATAATGATCTATAATCTTTTTCCCCCCTTTTTCAGTTCTCATTCATTCTATAGACCCTCTGAACTGGCTCAGCCTCCTTTGCTCCATTGAACAGAAGAGGTAGTAGAATGAATAGAACAGACTTTGGATTCAAATAGAAATGAATTACAGACCCATGTTTCAATCTTTAGCTGTGTGCCCTTGGGAAAGATACTTAACTTCTCTAAACTTGAGCTTATATGGCTGGTAGACAGGCCAAGCTGGCTGAGGGCTCTGGGTGTTGAGGAGGAGCAGCAGCGGAAGGGTGAACCTTCAGTCCCAGAACTGGCTCTGGGGAGCTGCTACTCCAGGCCTGGGAGACTGGAGGTGGAGAGAAACGTAAGGAAGTGGTGTCCACCAAGGGCTCACCAAACCCAAGTCTTGGGCATTTGAAAACATCAAATCCTTCCGCTACCCCTTGTCCCTGGGACACTGGTCTGCCCAGAGGCTGGGACTCCCATCTTCCTACTTGACCCTCCAAGCTATTTTGGAGCCTGCCCCTGGGGGCCTTCTCCCATCAGGAAGGTGTTGAGGGGCTCAGGCCCCAGATGTGGGCCAGAGCAGCTTGGAGGAGGTCGGCACAGGGGTTAGTGACCAACTAAGTGCCAAATCCAATGGGATATTTTCAGACCTAGTCATTTTATAACGTCCTTGTCATCTTAAAATCCTCTACTGCCTTAACCTCCAATAACACCACCTTGTTCTGGTCCTCATTCTCTTTACCTCACTGCTGTTCTCTTTCCATGACTGTTTCTTCTTGGCATGCTGTGCTGATTCTTATTCCTCTACTTCCTCTTGTTCCCTTCTTTTTGTCACTCGCCTCTTTTATCATTCTGGGCCTCCCTTTGGTCATTCATACAGCCTCGGTTGCTATCTCTATGTTAATGACTCTCAAAATTATTTTTCTACTGATAGTTACTTCATGAACTCCAGATAGATGGATGTATTTCACTGCTTACAAGCTTCTTCACCTCCATGTCCTATCGAAACTTCAATGTCAACACTGAAACAGTGGTTTCTCTTCCCTAGGTTCCCTAACTCATATTATGTTACACCAAGATCCACCTGATTTCCCAGAGGGAAAAAAAAATATCCGTAATATCTTCAGCTACTTGCCTGGCAGATCCAAGACAAATACCCAGATCTCTTGCCTCCAAACTCAGAACTTTTTGCCTTGGTGCTGTGATTAGCAGTTTACGGTATGTTCTTTAGCCAAGTTAGTAATAGCTTGATATTATTACCCTGTGATAGTTAATTTTATGTGTCAACTTAGCTAGATCATGATACCAGTTTTTGGTCAAACACCAGTCTATATGTTGCTGTATGAGGACCACCATTTTTTAGATGGTGATTAGCATTTAAATCAGTCATTTTGAGTAAAACAAATTACCCTCCATCGTGTCAGTGAGAGCTCATCCAAATCACTGAAGGTCTCAAGAAAAAACACTGAGGTTCCCTAAGGAAGGAAGGATTCTACCTCCAGACTGCCTTTGAACTCAAGCTGCAACATCAGTCCTTCCATGTGTCTCCAACATGCCAGCCTGCCCTGAAGATTTCAAACTTGCCAGCACCTACAATCTTATGAGCCAATTCCTTAAAAGCAATCTCTCTGTCTTTCTCTCTTTTTCTCTCATTGATTCTGTTTCTCTGGGGAGCCCTGGCTAATGCACACCCTATATATTTTCCTCTATCATTAGAAATGTATCATTAGCATTCTGCCAGCTTAACTTTCCTTTTGCATATTTGTATTATTTATTTTAACATAAATAGGTGTCGTGTATATGATTGGTAACTTACTCTATCTAGATACATGGTGTCTGGGAATACATTCAGTCATGTGTAGAGTAGGCTCTTTAGCCTTTAGAAGACAAAACACCTTTCCTCTTTTCTCTTTCCCCACGCACTTCTCTTCATCAAGCTCCCACTGAACTTGTCCCACCACCCTCCTAGCCAGACCATAAACTAATGTCACCAATCTCACTCACCCTAGTGTTTGGCAAGGATTTGTAATCCAAGTATTTGGGGCTCCTTAGATAGAAAAACAAACTCAATTGCTATCTCAAGATCCAGGTGGTAAAACAAACTTAAAAACCAAATATCACAATCTTGTGTCTTTTTTTTTCCTCTCATAGTCCTACTTGATTATTCCTAAATTGATTAATTTGCCATCCATAATTGCTCTCAAGTTATAAATTGAGGATTTCAAAAGCTTTGCATGTCACCAGCAATTCAGCTTCTCAGGAACAGGGACAAAAGCCTGATTTGGAGAGAAATCTCTAAGGGATTAATTAACTCAGCAAAGACACTTACAGCACTGGCTAACAGTTCAATGAGGGACTGAAGTTTGAGTTCATTCCCTATGTGCCACTGGCTACAAAATGCAACTAATCTAGTATATTAAATGAATATTTAGGTTCTAAAAAGAAGACAAAAGTGTTTTGTTTGTTCATTTGGATTTTGCAACCAAAATTACACTCCCTCTTCCTTCTTCCATCTGAAGAATGTTAATATCTAAGAAATGCTTTACAAGGAGTAGGCTAGTGTTCATGTTAAGCTTGGTGCCGTAAAATGATATTCAGTGATTCTAGTCACATTTGCTGAACTGCCAAAACTTTTAATAAACACGTATGCTTTGGACTTCTAGTTTCTGGTTTCTGGCGATTACAATATTTTCCTAGGTTAGCCAGCCTTCTATCTTGGACAAGGCTGTATGACTATTTACTCAAGTAACTTATCTCAGGAGCTTTAAATATTTCCCCATATTTCATGCCCTGCTCCTCTGAATGTCTGGATTTTGGAAATTAACACTCAGAGGAGAGTAGAAGAAATTTTTCATACAAAAAAGGTAAATAATATAATATCACCCATATTTCTAGGGAGAGGAATGGAAATTTGGTCTCCACAGAGGCTACCTCTTCTTTCCTATTTCTCTCTTTATGTGTGTTATTTTTTTAAGTTTCTTTTATTACTCATCATTTGATAAATGGTAAATATTTTGCTCCCCTACCTGTTTCCTCCTTCAATAACATTTTTATTTTGACAAACGCAAGGGTATTCAAATACAATAATGAAATAAATCCTTAATGTTCCTGAAAAGTCCAATAATTTAGTGGAATGTCCATTTCTGCTTTGCACACATTAGCATGGAGACTTGTTTTACACAAAAAGTTCATTTATTTTTACTGGAAAGGTATCACTCTAACTTTTAAAAAACTTCATATGCATTATATCTTTGCAGATGCCTAATATCTTTGCAAATAATATGCATTGTGAAAGGAAACATAAAACAAGAAATTGTGTGGGCATACTTTCAAAATCTACTTGGGATGATTTAGATGTGGTTTATTCTAAAGTCAGAGGAAAGGATGACATAACCTTTTAATCTACCCTTCTTGTTCTAGAATTGTAAGACAGAAGAAAATACATTCTGATCACAGAAATGGCATTTTCTGGAGTAGGATACTTGCCAAAGAGAAGAAAGACATGTTCTGATGTCGTTGCAGTAAAATCTACATGTTTTGCTCTGACTTTAAATCCTAATAGATATTTCATTAAAATTATGATTTAATTATGCATTAGGTTTAATACGCTTAACATTTCAATAATTAACTGCTCTAGAAATAGGAGAGAAAATCCAATTTATTTGTTTGTTTTCACTGTTTAAAATATCTAACTGTTCATCTACATCTACTCCATAATGTCCCAGGGACTAGAAAACATCAGCAATTATTTAAGAGCTGAGCCTCAACATAAAGATTTCCTCTTCTTTCCTTTCAATCACCCATAGAAGGCCAACAAGAATTGTATTCTTGTGTGCATTCTCTGTGTGTCTGTGTGTCTCTCTCTGTATCTGTCTGTCTTTGTCTCTCTCTCCTTCCCACCCTCCCTCCATGTCTCCCTTTCCATCCCTCCATCTCTCTTTCCCCCACAGAATATGCAAGGCTTTGGAAGATTCAAGGCAGAGTAAATAGTGTGATAATACAAAATGCTAGTAATAAAACATGTGTATGCTTTTCTGATAGTTTTGATATACATAAAAACTTGGAAAATTCATCCACACAGACACACACACAATTTATGTCATCAAGTAATGCTACCTCCACAACTAGAAAAAGTTCTCTGAGCCAATGAAAAGATATTTTTTAATAATATGAGAAGTCTCCTATGTATTTCCGTAGCTCACCGGCCTTCAAGTGGAGCTCTCCACAGTAAATATGGTTTAAAAGCTCAATCATTAATTCTATTTAGGCTTAATGTGTCATAAAGCTGAAGAATGCGGGGCCATTTTCCTCTCTGCTGGGGCACAAAAAGTATATTAACTATTCCAGCCAGTACTGTGAATGATTTATTAATTCAATTTTGGAAAGTGAGACTGTCAGATCATATAAGCACATATTATAAACAGATGATCTCTCTGAAGATTCTTATTCCTTCTCTTAGCTAAATGACTGACAGTGTACTTCCCTACTGAGATCTCTCTCTGTCTCTCTGTCTCTGTCTCTCTCTTCTGTCTCTCTGTCCCTCCAAACCCCCAAACATACACACACACTACTCAAAAAATTTAAGGATAATATCTTCTCATACTTGAGACAGTAGAACTAACTCAATATAAATTCAAAGAAGCACCTGGACTGCAATGATCCTTCATTTCCTAATGTCCTGTGTTTCCTAAACACAGACCTAAAAATTACTGAGCCAACTGTAATGTGTAATGAAAAAAGCATCAGTGTGGGACATCAGTGAACTGGATTCTGGACCACAATCTTCCAGGAAGCACAGATGACCTTGGGGAAGTCACTTCACCTGTGTCCTTAGTCGGGGAGAAGAGGACCTGTGATCTCTACGATTTCTAACTTTCTGTGAACCTACATTGCGACAGGAATGAAATGTGATGACATAATGATGGTCTACGGTTCACCCAGCAGCAAGATTCTCTAATTGTCTTCCATGTGAGTTGACATCATACCTGAGAGCCTCTCAGTGCTCATCCAGTTCCTTCTGAATTACACATCATGGGGTAAATTTACATTTCCTAACCTTAGAATCCTGAGGCTGGGGCAACATCAGAAAGACTGTGTGGGGGGCACCTGGGTGGCTCAGTCCATTAAGTGTCTGCCTTCATCTCAGGTCATGATCCCAGGGTCCTGGGATCAAGTCCCACATTGGGCTCCCTGTTAATTGGGAAGTCTGCTTCTCCCTCTACCCTTCCCCCCTACTCGTGCTCTCTCTCTCTGTCTCTCTTTCTCAAATAAATAAAATCTTAAAGAAAGAAAGAAAGAAAGAAAGAAAGAAAGAAAGAAAGAAAGAAAGAGAGAAAGAAAGTGTGTGTGTGTGTGTGTGTGTGTGTGTGTGTATGTGTTTTGTCAGGTTGAATTCCCAGCATCTGCTAACCTCCCAGCAACAACCTTTAACCAAGACTCTTTTAGAATACTGAATATTGCTAGTATTTTAGGGTTCTGAAACCATTTTTATCTCCTCTTTCTGTAAAACTTCCAATCCCTTCTGCCATTCCTTTTTACATACAGAGGAGTTGGGTTTTATTCCCACAGGAACTCTGAGAATTAAAATATAGAGATTATTTTAATCATGTGATGGTGATTCATTTCCTAAGATATTCAATGTGTGATAAGTATGGGTGAAATCAAGGGATAATTTTCAAGATCAGAGAGCTGTTTGTAATTTTGCATCACGCTGAAAGTACACTCACCTGTTTTCTAACCAAATTATGCTCAATGGGAAATGTTTATTTCTTGTTCCTGACAAAAACTTTTTATAGGGAATTTGCCCTTTTCTGGCTCAGACAACACCTCAGGTGTAAAGCCATTAAAGACCAGATCAGGAAGAAGTGGTGTGAAGGGAAGGTGCAGAATCAAACTTGACTTCATAAAAGTAAAAAAAAAAAAAAGAACACAAATTGTTTAATATAAAAAATCATCATGTATCCTTAGCAAAAGATGTATCATGATGCTTTATGTGCAAGAGTTTGTTTCAATTATGTTCCATACTATCTATTAACGCTTTTCTGCCTGGGGCACTCTTCATAGGTATCATCCTCAAAACTAGTCACATATTATATCCCAAATACTGTAACAGCAAATAAGATGGTCAGTTGCAATATGACTACTGCCTCTTACAATTATGACACAGGAGCCACATTAGGATCTAGTTTCCCAAATTTAAATACAATTTTTTTACTTAGTTTTGATCTTTGCCTTTTTAATTAAAGGTTGTATTTAAATTCCTTATTATAATCATGCCTGTCATGTGTTAAGTTGTATCCCCCAAATAATTCATATGGAGGTACCTGTGAATGTGGCCTTGTTTGGAAATAGGGACTTTGCAGACAAAGTTAAGATGAGGTCATTAAAGTGGGTCCTAATCCAATATGACCATGTCCTTGCAGAAGAGGAAATTTGGACACAGAGACAGACATGGGAGGGAGAATGTCACATGAAGATAAAGGCAGAGATGGGATGATGTATCGACAAGCCAAGGAGTGCCAAAGATTGCCAACAAAACACCAGAAGCTAGGACCAGGAACTGGAACAGATTCTCTCCCACCTCGATCTCTGATTTCCAGCCTTCGGAACTGTGAGATCATACATTTTTGTGTTTAAGCCACTCATTCCATAGGCCTCTGCTCACAGCAGCCCTAGAAAGCTAATACAATGCCTATATATATTATCCGCATGTTTGTTTGCTTTTATTCAAACATGAGAGAGTTGGGACGCCTGGGTGGCTCAGTCGGTTAAGCGGCTGCCTTTGGCTCAGGTCCTGATCCCAGGGTCCTGGGATCGAGCCCCATGTCGAGCTCCCTGCTCAGTGGAGAGCCTGCTTCTCCCTCTCCCTCTGCCTGCCTCTCTGCCTACTTGTGCTTTCTCTCTATCTCTCTGTCAAATAAATAAATAAAATCTCAAACATGAGAGAGCTTCAAATGCCCAAAATGAGGAACGTGGCTTGGAGAGACTGACCTCATTAATTGGCTGAGCTTCAGTTGGAGTGGAGGGATGTTCCCTCTGCAGTCCTACCTCTTTTGCTGTTGTCCTAGCTGTTTTAGGTTCAGTCTGTTAAATTGTGGTGAGAGCGCCATGTCCAGCGATAGCGTTATGCCCATGTACTTGAACCGAAGAATTCGAATTAACTGCCAATTAGAAAATGAGTAGATCCCTCCCAACCTACCTTCTTTTCCCTCTATTTCCCCTCCTCTGCTCTCTCTTTTGCACTTTACGCTTCAAATTTCTTCCTGCATCAGCAAGATGCTGGCCATTTGCTTCAGGAGAAATGAGCCCCAGTATCTCCAAAGCAGCTGGCAGTTCCTCAGACTTGCTGCCACGCTTTTCCAGGCCTTGTGTGTGGAATACAAAACACGGCGAGCGGAGGGGCTGGACAAGGCTGTGCATCTGATTCTAACTCTTTAAGTCTTTCAGAATATGGAGGATGGGACTCCTGAATCCCTTGCATCCTCCTCCAGACCTCTTCCTATTTCATAGAGTATAAAATAACAAGCCCCCGGGTCACCTGTATTCTGTTCTCTGTCATTTCCTCAGAGACCGGATAGGTAATCCTGTAATAATATCATTTCAGACACTTCTCTATTCTCCAGACAGAAAATAGATAATTAAATGCATGTTTCTACCATTATTCTCTATTTATACGGGGTTGTGAATAGTGAATTAGTATCTCCAAAGATCCCACTCATAATAAAGAAAAACTGGATAAGAATTGATTTGTATCTACTGCTATTGTGCTTAAATCACTATGTTTTTCTATTTGCTTTTCAGTCTCAGACAGGAGTAGTCCAGGAAGAGCAAATAAAAAGTTTTAAATGAGAGTAGATTTTCCCCCAATGTCTTTGCTTTCAGGACATTGATACTCCATTATGAACAGATTTTGATGGGTTTTCAGAGTCTACTTCATAATCCATCCACTGCCCCCTAAGGGGAAAAATCTCACAAACCAATAATACATTTTGATTCTCATCTAAACCTACTGGGTCAGCAAAACCAAATGGTAAATTTCTCTACAACTGCTTCTCAGGAAACTTCCAGTATTTCTGAATGGGCCAGAAATCAGTGAAAATGGTCTCTCTCTTGCCATATTTTGGCATTTGGACTACAGGAGAGAACAAAAGGCATATAGATTAATGCGGAGTTTTACCACCATTTTTCATCAAGCCACAATAGGCCCCAGCACCTGATTACGAGCGGCTTCTGAGGGGCCTTATTGCCTGTGAAGCATCAGTGAGCTGCACAAGCTGGGCTCCACCTCCCAGAATTTTCATACGAATGGTGGGCCTGGAATTTGTGGCAATAACTCACTTCCCATTTGGCTCCTCTGGAAGTAACTGTAAACTTGACTTCCTAAGGAGAAAACATGGACGGGAAGGTCATTGTGCCTCTTCTAAGATTTTTCAACACTTAGGAAACTCACTGGAATCACCTTCCTTAAGTGATAAGGGTAAAGTTGCTCACTAGTATTTACTCTCGAAGTAACAGACCACAAAGATGGAATAGGAGGAAGGATATTTTCATAACACACCTTTGGGGCAAAGTCCCTTCTAAGGATATATGAAAAGATAGTTTTTGCAGGGCCTCTGTCACTATAAACATTTGAGTCACCCCAAATCGCTAAGTCAGCACCTTTCTGATGGCCCCATCTAATACCATCTGCTAAGAAAGGAATTAGGTTGTTGCAATGAGATTGACAGACTCTCCAGGCTGCCCTCCAGGAAGTGACATGGGTGGGGTTGCATGAGCCTCCTGGGGCTTCTCCAGGCATCTGGTTCACCCCACAGGTAGGTGGAAGATTGGAGAACAACCCACCCAGGAGGAGTTTGGGCTCTTGGCACCCTGCCTGAAAGGTACAGCTACCCTGACAGTTATAGGCTCATCAGTGGCACTGAGGAAATTTCAAAGTTAGTGCTCCAAAGAGCAGGAGAGGAGAAGGCCAGGGAGGCCCTGTGCACAATATGGTATGAGGCCCCCTTGCCCATATCCAACAGCGGCACTCCTTTGGACTAACTTACTAAAATGATGTAATTGAAATGTGTGATACACAAAAGAGAATTTTACAAATAGTGTTTGATATTTATCATATAATAGTGAGAGAGGAAAAATCACCTCTATTTGATTAAAAAACATTATCTGAGTGTTGTTCAAATATTTAAACAGCCATGCTTTTGTACACACCTATATTCTGTTCTACTTAAGGAAATAACTACTTGCATAAATGACTGATTATATGATTAGACTATTTGCAATATGTGTTTCACAAAGTAGAAATGAAATGGCTAAATCATATCGAATATTTGAACATATGTTGATAGTAAAGTGTTGTTGGAAAACGGGCTATTTTTACAGAAGTTCAAAAATGTTGCCATGATTATTGGTGTTGTTACAGTTTCAAATTTGTTTTATAACATTACAGGGTAAGTGTTGGTCTTCATATAAACTTCTCTGCTTGTCCATTTTTAAGGAGAGAGAGCAAGTGTAAAGAAATTCCATTTTTAGCACTACGACCGACTAGTCAAAAGCAAAGTGAAAGGCTGTAAAATATCTGATAACATCTTTTTAAATATGCATTTGATGAATAAGGACACAAAGGAAATAAAAGACATCTCAGAAGCCAAATAAATAAGATACTGAAAATCAGACTATAAGTGGAGCCTGATCATTCTGCTGAGGGAGACGGGAAGGCAATAGCAGGTTCAGGAACAAAAGGACTTGGGTTTTAGTGGCCAATAGTGTCAAGGGAAAACTTCTTGAGTTTGGGCAAGGCAAAGTGGGAACTGAAACTCTCCTCCCTATGAAGCCAGGCCTGAAAAGCTATAATCTCAATGAAAAGGTGAACTATAGAGAAAACACATATACGCTCACCAGCACAGGAAATTATAAATTTCCTGTCTTGGTCTGGTCACTGGGTTTAAAAAAGAAAACAAAATAAAAGTTCTCTCCAGTATCTAAAACCACAGGTCTGCCCTTATATGAGAATAATGATCCTCATTATTCCTTCCAAACCATTGTCTGTCGCTCCTCCTTTCAAGCCTCTTAACATTGAATCTCAAGTCATTAGATTCTACCCCACGCACTCATTCTTTCTTTAAGTCATACACGCACCCCTGGATTTTTCCCATGATTCCTTAAGATTTTGGCTACTGACTCACTTTCACTCTCTCCAACTCTGTCAACACTGCTCCAGTCACAATTCTTGGTGACTACAAATTGAATACAGATTATTTTTCCAATATAATGCCAGCACAGCAATATTATTCCCTGGTTTCTTGTCCTTTAATAATCTTTTCCTTCTACCCTCCCTTAGCCACAAACTCCCACATTCTTGTTGGTGAATGGATAAATGAATAGGTGCTCCAGAATGAATACAAAGAAATGTAACTATAACTGTAGATTAAATGTTTGTGTCCTACCAAAATGTATATATTGAAACCTAACCCCCAAGATAATAGTATTTGTAATGGAGGGTTCTGGGGGAGGTGATTCAATCATGAGGTTGAAGCCCTCATGAAGACGATCGATGCCCTTGTATGAGACCTCGGAGAGTTCTTCACCCCTTGCCTCAAGACTGGTCTCTATGAACCAGGAAGTGGGCACTCATTAAATACTGAATATATTGGCTCCCTGATCTTTGCCTTCCCGTCCTTCAGAAGCATGAGAAAAAATTTCTATTGTTAATAAATCTATCATAATTTTGTTATAGCAGCCCAAATGGACTAAGACAGAAGTTGGCACCAGAAGAGGGGTGCTACTATAACAAATACCTAAAAATGTGGAAGCTGTGATCATGCATAAAGGATGGCAGAGTTTTAAGATTCCTACTTAAAAAAAAAAAAAAAATGTCTTCATTGCCTTGATGGACCGTTAAGAGTGATTCTGGTGAGAGCTCAGAAGGAAAAAGGAGAGCTTTTAGAGAAAGTCTCAATCTTCTTAGAGAGTACCTAAGTAATCTTGAAGAGACTGTTGGGGGAAATAGGGATGGCCAACACCATTCTGATGAAGTCTCAGATGGAAATGAGGCTCATTGTTATTGGACAGTGGAGGAAAGGTCATCTTTGTTATAATGTAGCAAAGAGCATGGCTGGATTGTGTTCATGTTCAGGTGTTTTGGGGAAAGTAGAACTTGCAAGTAATGAAATGATATGTTTAGCTGAAGCTATTTCTAAGCAAAGTGTTGAAGGTATATGCGGCTTTGCTTTTCCTGACTCTTTATAGTAAAATGTGAGAAGAGAGAAATGATTTAAAAACAGAATTGTTAATGAAAAAGGAAGCAGAACATAAAAGATTTAGAAGATTCTCAGCCTATTCACCTGGTAAGAATACTAAGGGTGTGGCCAAGAGACCAAATGATAAGAACATTCATATGGATAAGCCATCTCAACAGAAGGCAAGAGATATTCTCCAAAACAATGGAAGAATGACCCTGAAGGCAATTCAGAGATGATCAGGGCTCCCATGAGTTCCAGAGTGCAAGGCCTGGGGGCAGAGTAGTTTCAAAGGAGAAGAAGCTCCTCCCTGCAGGACTTTGGAGCCCACTGTCCAGCACCATCTCACCACAGAGGCTGTGATTCCCCACTCTGTTGCTTTGCTTCTTGGTTGCTCCAGCTGCGGCTCTGGCGGGCCTCAGAGACACACAGGCCATGGTGGCACCCCTCTGGAGGACACAGGCAGCAAACTTTGGAGGTTTGGAGGTTTCCATGCAGTACCCAGGATGCCCAGGCTCTGGGGGCATGGTTGCCTCCAGCTAGATTTTAAAGAACAGGACCACCATCCATTGGGGTGGGTCCCAGGAAAAAGCTCTCACAAGGACTGGCCACCCAAATCTTATGGGGACAGGATGGCCCAAAGCTGTGTGGAGAGGATTGCCTAGAGCAATTATTATGGAAATAAATATGTTCCACCATTGTATTTTGGAAGCACACACCTTGTTTGATTTCACAGGTTTATAGCTAGCAATTTGCCTCAGGATGAATAATATCTTGAGTCTCGTTCATGTCTGATTTAGATGATATTTGGATGAGACTTTGGATTTCAAGTTAATGAGTTAAGACTTCTGAGGCTGTTGGGATGGAAAGAATGAATTTTGCATACAAGAAGGACACAAATTTCAGAAGACCAAGAGCAGAATACTATTGACTGATGTCTGCGCACCCCCCCAAGTTCATCTGTTGAAACCTAACCCCCATGTGATGGTATAAGAGGTCGGTCCTTTTGGAGGTAATTAAGTCATGAGGGTAGAGCTCCCATGGATGAGATTAGTGTCCTTAACAAAAGAGATACCAGAGAAATTCTTTATCCCTTCCACCATGTGAAGATGCAGTGAGATGATTCTATGAAAACCAGAAAGGGGATCCCACCAGATAACAAATCTATTCACTCCTTGATCTTGGACTTCTCAGCCTGAGTAACTATAAGAAAGAGATTTTTGTTGTTTGTAAGCCACCCAGTCTATGGTATTTTTGTGGTAGCAGCCCAAATGGACAAAGACAGCAACTTAGTTCATAGATGTACTGACTCAGTAGTATTTAGGATAATCTATAAATTCAATGCAATTCATAATCCCAATAGAGTTTTTCATGGAATTTGACCAGCTATAAGCCAAAGATAATTATGACATAATATTCCTGGAAATTTTGAGAAAAAAGTCAGAAGAACTTATGTAATGAAATATCAAATTATCATAAAACTATAATAATTAAGACAATTTAGAATCAGCTTAGGTTATAAAAATAGACTAATTGAGAAGAATAGAGAACTCAGACCCAGACACATACAAATAAGGAATTACATGAATGAGGCAACAATAGAGATCAGTGGGGAAAAGAGAAACTGAAATTCAACAAAATGTACTGAGATACTTTATTATCTACATAAAAAAAGTATATTATTTTATAAAATGATGCCTTAATTGTGAAATATCAAATTTTTAGAAGAAAGCATTAGAGAATAGTTTTATATGCTCAGGCTAGGGAAGAAAACTGTCCCATTTCCTTTTCCTCTAAAATTCTCCATCTATTGCAAACAAGCAAATGGGTCATCTTCTACCTCCCCTGTTCTTATCAAGCAAACTTTAAAGGTTCTTGGCTCTAGACTCCTCCACCTTCTCCCATCATCCCTTTCATATAAACAACAGTTTATTTCAGTACTTTTTCAAGTTCTATTTGCATCCACAAAATACAATTCTATTTTCCATCCACACACCCCTTAAAAAGATCAGATGACAAAGAACCCTCCTTTATTTGCTTGCTATCTAAGCAGCATAAAGCTATAAATAGAACTCCCCATCTGAAATTTGCAAAAGAAAAAAAATTCATGACCAAAAGTCAAAAAACAGAAACTGAACTACTTTTAGACAACAAACTCATTGTAATAAGACAAAAACAACTATACACAAGCACTGTACTCTAGTTGATAAACTTGTTTCCCATGGGAACATAAGTTAAGAATTCTGGAATCACTATATATATACTGTAATTGATCAATTTAAGCAATGGATGGGGGATGGAGGAATCCGGATTTCTCAGTGTTGAAGTTGGAACTTTGAGATAAGTGAGGACATGAGGCTTGAACGATCTATATGATAATGAATAATTAGATAATAGAATTGGAGTCATCAGCATGAACTCACATATAACTTAATATACATACACATGGTTACACATAGAAATATTTATAGATGTGTGTGTGTATATATATACATATATGTGTGTGTGTGTGTATATATATATATATATATATATATATCTGCATTAGCATACATGCATATATTTCCTTGCTCAGTAAACCAGAGGGATTAGAAGCAACAACATCCCAGTAGCAATGAGTACATCTAGCACCCAGATCTTAGTTTCTAATATTACCCTCTAATAAAAGAATCAGGTCTTTCTAGAGAAATGGCTAATTTTAAGACCACAGCAGAATATTTACAAAATGATCCTGGAGTACCTTAAAGTGCCAGAAAGTAAGGAAGCTCTCAAAAGAAAAAAAAAAAATCCACAATAATGGCAATATGTCAGAAGGACACAAAAAGCCCACTGTAACATCTCCCAATGGCCAGAGCTGAAAAAATTTAAGTAACAAAATAAATAAAGTAATAATGTACTATAATTGAAATATCAACTAAGTACTCTTGAGTTCATGCTTATATAAATGATTAAATAAATAAATGAGAGAGAACAGACAATCTCCCAGGCAGAATTCCAAATAAATTATGTACATACTCCACCCTCCAGGAGGCAAAGCCTGAATCCCTACTCTTTAAGTATGGGCTGCCTTCCAAATAACAGTACAAGAATTTTATCATGGAGAAACCGGATAGATACTAAGTCAGGTGATCAAGGTTACATCAACAGTGATAACTCTGTTGCTTGTGTGTTGTTCATATGATGTAATGAGAATTACACTTTACCTCTGTGGTCTCCTCCCAAAAAAACATAACTTCAGTTTAATCATGAGAAAAATCATGAGGCAAATACTGATTTGAGGGCTATTTTCCAAAATATATGATAAGTACTCTACAATATTGTAAGGTTATCAAAAACAAGGAAATCTGAGAAATTGTCACAACCTAGTAGCCCCAAAGGAGACTTGTCAACAAAATGTAATTTGGGATCCTGGATGGATTCTTGGACTAGAAAAAAGAAGATTAGATAAAAACTAAGAAATATAGTATGGACTTCAGTTAATAATAATATGTCAAAATTGGTTCTTTAATTGTGACAAATGTACCATACTAACGTAAAACGTGAACAATATGGAAAACTGGTGTAAGGCATGTGGGAACTCCCTGTACTATTTTCACAATTTTTTTCTATAAACCTGAAACTATTCTAAAATATAAAGTCTATTCAAAATAAACAAACAAGAGATCTCCAAAATCATTGTTGAATATCTTGGACCCTTTGACAAAGGATCAATAGGGGTGATGGCAGGTGGGAGGAAGGGGTCCTCTGGGGTCACGTGCAGCCCAGATGTCATCTCAGAATTTCCCCAATGATTTGATCTAACAGAGTCTCCATGTTACTTGTTGCCACAGTTCCTCATTTTATTCTCTTCTCAGAACCTAGCACAACCTGAGTAGTCTTATTTACTTATCTCGTATATCCTCTGTCTCTTGAAGTAGAATGTAAGTTCCATGAGCCCAGGCACCACGTCTGTTTTGTTTAATCCTATGCTTTGAACAGTATATGGCATTTAGCAGGTACTCATCACATGTTAGCTGGATAAATGATCTTTAAAATCACCCGGAATCATGCACTTTAATGTCTTTGACCTTCGATAAAGACATATTATTGTATTAACAATAAGACTTATGGAATTCAAAGTGTATTCCTAACCATGAATTCAAGGGGGAAAAAGATTAAATAGTCATTTGCTATTTATATATCAGTGTCTGCAGCAGTATCCAGTATAAAATAAACAAGGAACAAGGAGGGACACGTCTTACCAGATTAAACCACACCAACTTTCTAAGCTCAGTGATGAGTTTTTTTCCCTATATTTCCTGAAAGTGAGAAGTGAGATTTATAAATAAAATAATTTAGCCACTGAAATCTGTAAACTATTTTTGTTATTGGAAATTGTGTTTGTTCATTTAAAGTATAAAAAATGTTTTTATGAGAATTAAATGTTCTCATTTACACTACCAAATGAATTCTCTAGCCTTGTATTAATGTACCTTCTACTCTTTATATTATGTGGATTCTTTAGCTAACCAAAACAAACAAGCAGGCACACCAACCAACCAGCCACTGGATCTGGTTTTCTTCCTGCAGAATTGCAAACTATAACCAATTCAAATCCAGACACAATGTAGAGTCTTGGTTTATTCACCAAGGGGGAAAAATAGTATCTTCAACATCCACCGAAGCCTTACTACAAGCGATACACTGTTCTAAGCATTTTATTACTAGTTTTAAGTTTAATCTTCACAGCAGCCCGATGGAACAGGTTCAATAATTATTCCTATTTAAAAGTAAGTAAATTAAGAAACAGGAAGTATAAGTAACTTGTTCCAAGTCACACATCTAGTAAGCGATAAGATTCAGAACCAGACATTCTGATTCTACAGAATAAATGCTTAACCAGTATATGAATAACTTCTTTGGGCCTAATCCAACTGTAATGATGAGAAAGTCACAGGGACAAAAATAGAGTCTTATTGAAGTTTAAGTTCATGATCTTCCTCACTTTGCTTTCCTCCAGTAAACATATGTCTCCTATCAGTGCAACTCGGAATGTATACTAATTTGATTTTTAAAAAAGATAGTAATGAGTAATATAAACACAGAAAGAAACAAGTAACTTGTTATTGACAAATTTCTGATGATCAGTCAAGATACTTAAAAATAGAGGTCTTCTGGGATGCCTGGGTGGCTCAGTCAGTTAAGCGGCTGCCTTCGGCCCGGGTCATGATCCCAGGGTCCTGGGATCGAGTCCCGCATCGGACTCCTTGCTCAGCAGGGAGCCTGCTTCTCCCTCTCTCTCCCTCTGCTTGTGCTCTCTCTGTCAAATAAATAAAATCTTTAAAAAAAAAAAAAATAGAGGTCTTCTTCCTCCACATATCCCACAAGGTATTGCTAGATTGATTCTCTTATGGCACAAATTAATTATATCAGTACCTTATTCAAATGTGTCTTTAGCTTATTAAAGGACTACTGAACAGAGTGTAGGATTCTTAGAATTCAGGGTCCCCATATACTGACCCAAATCCACCTCTCCACTGATTGCTTACTTATAAATCATGCCACTGGCAATCCAAACATGTTTTCAATCTCCCATTTCTACCCCATTGCTTGAGATAGATCCTCTACCCAAAATATCTCCTTCCAATGTCCATTTGGAGAAATATCCTCAGCCTTTCAACGGCCAAATTTCATGACCCTGATTAGGTGTCTGAAATCAGAAGCAAAGTCACCCTCCTTCTAACTCTCACAGAACTGTGTTCACAGTTACTTTATGTTACTTGCTTATCACACAGAGTACGATGATATGTAAATATCACCCACCTAAAGATAAGATCTCCAAAAGAGTGAACTGTGGCTTTTTATACCCTGTCACCCAAGTTCACTACCTTATATTTCTCTATGAATATCTGTGAAGAAATTAATGAAATATGTATACTTGGATGCACTATCATTGTCATCTCTATTTATCTGATGAGTAATACTATATTAGAAGCTACAAAAAATGAATAATACAGAATAAAGAAATTTCTTACCATCTTCATATTCTTTATATATCATATCAGTGATAATCTCTCTCTTGATACAAATTGTTCATTTTAAATTAACTATTGATATTACTCATGACTGTCAATTCATTCCCAATGTGGAACTAAGAAAACACATGGATACAAAATGAAGAGACATCTTCATATAAATAAAAAGTAAGGGGCGTCTGGGTGTCTCAGCCAGTTTAGCGTCTGCCTTCAATTCAGCTCAGGTCACGATCCCAGCGTCCTGGGATGGAGCCCCACATCGGGCTCCTCGCTCAGCTAGGAGTCTGCTTCTCCCTCTCCCCCTTCCCCACTTGTGTTCTCTCTCTCTCTCAAATAAAGAAATAAATCTTTAAAATAAATACATAAATAAATAAAAACGCATTTCAAGGCTAACACATTAGCAAGGGGAAAATGCTATAATCTAAAGTTTAGTGGGGTCTTACCTTAGGCAGTCTTCATGCCATATATATATTAATATGAGACATGCTCAGCCAGCATATAATAAGCATACTAGTCTTATGTAGTTATATTTGATATTATTTATTATTATTGTCATTGTGGTTTAAAATTCAGATAGAGTGCTTTGAGTGGTAAATCCCTTAGCATATTATCTTTTTTATCTTCTGTAAAACTTTTATTTTTTTAATTCCAGTATAGCTGATATACAGTGTTTTATTAGTTTCAGGTGTACAATAGAGTGATTCAACAATTCTATACATTACTCCGTGCTCATCATGATAAGTGTACTCTTAATCCCCATCACCTATTTCACCCATCATCATTCTCCCCTCTGGTAACCAGCAGTGTGTTCTCTATAGTTAAGAGTCTGTTTCTTAGTTTGCCTCTCTTGCTTTTTTTCCCTTTGCTTGTTTGTTTTGTTTCTTAAAGTCCTCATATGAGTGAAGTCATATGGTATTTGTCATTTTCTGACTTATTCCACTTAGCGTTATACCCTCTAGCTTCATCCATGTTGTTGCAAATGGCAAAGTTTCATTCTTTTTTATGGCTGAGTAATATTCCATTCATCTTGCAAGTAATTCATGCTTATGGTGGAAAAAACTAGAAAATGTGAACAAATAAAATGTTCAAGAAGAAAGGCATTATTACGCCTATTATACAAGGAGAATTGCTGGGCACATCTTATTGTACATCCTTAAATTATACATTTATTATGTATATCAAAAAGTAGGATCACACTACAAATATGGTTTTGTAAACTGTTTTTCTCACATAACACATGAATATTTTCTCATATTGACAAATATAGATTGACATTATAATTTTAATGGCTGAATGAATATTCACTTAATTTTTTTGTACACTAAAAAAGTCTCAGTTTTTAACTATAATAAGCAACACTGATATGAACATCCTTTACATGCATCTTTGTAGGTTTGTCCAAATAGCTCCTTAAGAAAAATAATTTGATGTGAAATTTTTGCTTGAATACATCTAAATATTTTAACCATATATGAAACATTGCTAAAGCTCTCTGAAAGACTGCATTGATTTAACACCTGCTAAGAGATATACAACTGCCCATTTGCTCCTTGTTCATACTAGATGTTAACTCTAAATTTAAGATGTGCTTATTAAAAGAAGAAAATATTCTTTCATAGCTATTTTAATTCAGGCAGAGTTGTTTAGCCAAATTAATATCATGGGTGCCTCTAATTATGAGGGATAAGACCCAAATCAGACCCTTCGGCTCCTAAGCAGCAGGAATGATTGCCAAGTGGCATTTTCATACTTCTACCCACACTTTAATTAACTCTACTGGAAAAGACAGCCTATTTTTTTTTTTAATCAAATAACAACAACAACAAAAAAATGAAGCCATGAACTGGAGGCTTGCTTTACAGCCAACTTCATTTCAATGAGACCGGCATGGATTCCTTCTCAGTCTTTCCCCGTGTTCTTACACCTTTGTGCTTCTGAGACTTCTTGTTTTACATGAGTCTCATCCTTGGAACTTGCTCAGTTGGAAGGAGGGTTATGATTAAAAGCAAACTCAGCCCCTCCATCTCGTTGGCTGTGTACCTTTCCCGGTGCCGTCTCTCCATCTATTTTAATGATCTGCTCCTAGCAGGTGGGCAAGGGCCAGGATAAGTCATGCCACAGTAGAATTCAAGCAACGGGATCTGTCAATATAATTGGCACCCTATCTGACAGAGGACCTCTTAGGAACTGACAAGTAAGAGACACATAATTACTGGGCACAATCTTCTCCTTTAAAGTAAAGTAGAACTTAATAAACATAATGTCCATAGGGTGCACAGACAAAAGCAACTCTCCTGGTTCCCCTCTGAGTATGTCCCTGCCGCTTCCCACCCCATGCATCCTGTAATAAAGTGACCCCTCAAACAAGGATGAATAATTGATGATATGTTTCAAGTTGCCATAAGGTAGAGTTGCCAGTTGTACCAAATACTGAGTGGCAAAGTGAATTCTAACTTGGGAGAAACTAACAGTGCACTCCGATTTTGTTTCTTTTCCTTGTGCTTCAGGCTCTCTTTGGACTCAACCCTTACTCTTAAACTTCCTAATACTCTAAACAGGAAAAACAACAGTGGAAATGCTCTGTGCGGGATAGAAGTGGGCACCAGCACGTCTTAGCAATGCCCATTATGAAAAAAACAAACAAACAGAAACCTTTACTGAAACGAGCAAAGGATTGGAAATTGCAAGGCAAATGGGACTAAATTAATGATAGATGAATCCAGATCTAAGTTTCATTTCTTAGCTGTGTGATTTTGGACACATTAATTATCTTTACAATGTACTTGCCTATGAAATGAAATGAAAACAGATAGATAAGGATTAAATAAAAAAACTAGATGGGGGAAAATGAGTAATTTATGGCATTCTATATTCACTCATGGTGAGCTATCTTTGGCTTCTGATGGTTGATTCTGTTTTTCTCTTTAATATTATTTTTCTATAGGTTATGCATTCAACACGGCACAAAAGGGGAAAGGTACAAAAGGAAGAGTGCACAGGAGAAACTATCTCTCCTGTCCTAAACTCCAGACACCCAGTTTCCCTCCTCTGGGTCAAAAAATTTTATCATTTCCCTTTATGTTGTTGCAAAGGTATCTTCCGTGTATATAAGGAATATACATGCCAATATATTTAATCTTTTTATCCCATATTATATAAATAGGATACCAATGCACCTGTGCACACCTTGATTTTTTCACAATGTGGAGATCTTTCCATATCAGGACTTAAAAACTCTTCTTATTCCTTTATATAGTTGCATAGTATTCCATTGTTGGGATACTCCATAATTTCTCCCCATTAATGGGTATTTAGGTTGTTTCTAATACCTTGCTATTTCAAAAAAATTACCCTTTATAAACTCAGATATATCATTTCACATATGCAAAGTATACCTTTGGATATAAATTCTTAGAGGTAGAATTGCTGGTTTAAAGAGCATTTTGTTATTTTGCATTTGTTACTTTGATAGCTGTTTCCAAACTGCTCCCCCCCTAGAGATTATAACAACTTGCATTCCTATCCAAAACATCTGAGAATGTCTGGTTCCCCAGTCCCTTGTCAACAGTGTTCTATATGCCAAACTGGTATGTGAAATTGGTATCTTGGTATAGTTTAGATTTGTATTTTTCATATCCTGAGTGAGGCTGGACATCTTTTCACATTTTTGTGAAATATATATTATATTTCTTCTTTTTTTTTTTTAAAGATTTTATTTATTTATTTGACGGAGAGAGACACAGCGAAAGAGGGAACACAAGCAGAGAGAGTGGGAGAGGGAGAAGCAGGCTTCCCGCAGAGCAGGGAACCTGATGCGGGGCTCGATCCCAGGACCCTGGGATCATGACCTGAGCCGAAGGCAGACGCTTAACGACTGAGCCACCCAGGCACCCCGAGCCACTTATATTTCTTTTCTCTGAACTATCTTTGGTCATTTTTTTCTACTGGGTTATTGGAGAGTTTTTCATTAGAAAATCAATATTAGAAAAATCAGTCCTTGCAAGTATGTTTGATTTGTTGTTTGTCTTTTGACTTCTGTTCATAGATGATTGTGATGATAATGGTGATAATGATAATGATGATGATGATTTAGTTGAGTTGATCAATCTTTTTCACAGGTAAATTCTGAATAGGTAATACTTATTCTTCTCTGGTATCTTCTAAAAAATAGGTTTTAGTATTTTTATATTAAGTTTATGGTACATGCGTAACTTTTTTGGTGTCAAGTTGTGAAGTTGGAATCCAATTTCAGTTTATTTTTTCCAAATTGGCCAATCGACTGACCTAGGACCATTAACTGAATCTTGATTGATTCTAAGGGTCATATCTCATTCAATATTAAAGCACATAGTTTGAATCTGGAAGTGTATATGGGATAAAGGAAAAACATGGAATGGTAGAAAAAACAATTAGCTGAGAGTCCTGAGTCCCAATAGCTAAGCTTAGATTCATCTCTGACTTCACTGACTTTTTTTAAGATTTATTTATTTATTTTAGAGAGAGAGAGAGTGCATGAGCGGGGGAGTGGGGGAGGGGGCAGAGGGAGAGGGAAAGAGAGAAAATATCCAGCAGACTCCCAGCTGAACAGGGAGTATGACTCAGGACTTGATCCCAGGACCCTGAGATCATAACCTGAGCCAAAACCAAGAATCAGAGGCTCAACCAACTGAGCCACCCAGGTGAACCCTCTGACTTCATTGATTATTCAGGTTGTTTTGTCTCTGCTTTCTGTATCTCCTTCTTCATGTATTTATATATATATATATAAACATATATATATATATGTTGCCAGACTGATTTTTCTAAAAGACAAATACAGTAATACAATTATTTTCCTGCTTAAAAACTGCCAATAGTTCCACAGCACATTATAAAGTCTCAATTTTTTAATATAATATTCTCCTTCTTGCACAAATGTTTCAGCTACCTGTTAGATTACCTCTCTGATACTGCATTTCAGTTTAAATTTTAGCAAATTTAATTATGTACCCTATCTCTCCGAGAAGAATACACGCTCTGTGAGGGGAAGGGCCAAAAACCTCATCTACCACATTTGAATATATGGTAGGTATTAAAAAATATATTATTGAACTAAAGTTAGTTCAAATGCCTTTCTATGTAACTTGTTTAGCAAACCTCTTAAACATCAGGTCCTATACTTGCAGAAAGGGATTGGGTAATTATAAATTATATCTGCCTCCTACCTATCTTACAAGGAAGAATGCTGGCTAAAATATTTATTTATAGCCTTGCAATATGAAGGCAACTATAAGGAATTCCATAATAATATACAGAGGTTAAAAAAGAAAGATTGGTCCCTTAGATGTAGATTTTCAATATCTCATACATATAGAGAGTAGAAATATTTCTCAGTCTCCTAGTGACTGACGAAAAGAATCACATTTCAGGTAAGATGAATATGCAAATATCCTCAAATAGACGTTATCAGTAGCCTAATGGGTTACAGAATAACCATGGAAAAGTAGCAACTACAAATCAGATGTTCGGAACTTGAAATCTGCATTAATTTTCCAGACTGCTGCTTCCAGGCAATCTCAGAAGGATGGTACCTTGTATTCTGTCCTCGGGTCACCCAGATATCATTCCCTCTTTAGATGAAGAGCTGGGACATACTGCACCGTTTCATCCTTTTGCCTGATCTGTGAGCAGTTTTAACTGAATGACAGGTCACCACAGAAACCCATTGCTCTAGGACAGATGGCCACACGTCCCTGCCAGCTCAGCTGAGAAGACATGTTTTGCCAAGGAGTATAGGCTGCAGGGGAAGCTCATGAGCTGTTACTCCAGCGACTCCTGCTCCAAGGGCTATCACCTTTCAGTCTATGTCTGGGTTTCCATTCTAGTCACAGCTGCCAGTTACTGAATAACTCTACAGTTCATCAAATTCACTTGATATCTACTACCTGAAGCCAAATCATGCGCTTCCTAGAGGGAAAAGGGGAGATGGAAAAAAAGACACACAAATTGTTGGGCCACCTTCTTCATTACTGCTGATCCTTAAAAAACAATAATACATGCAAAGTTTAAATCTTCAATCGGTAGACTCTTTACTTTTATGAGATGATAGGACTCCTCTAGTTAAAACTCAATGATCACGGTTAGAATAAAATGCAAAATCTTCAGCATAAATATAGAACAGATGATCTGCATCATCTTGAACTCCTCCCCTGTTTTCCGTGCTCAGACACCACTGGCTTTCTTTATTTTGCTTAAATATCCCAACAGCCCTTACCGGCCCCTCTGCTTCCAGCACCTGCTGCTTGGACTTCCCATAACTTTTTCTCACAATTCAGGACTCAACTCAAATTTGATTTGAGCTTTCTTTTATTATCCTGTCTAAAGCAGCCCTCTTCTTCAGCTCTCCAATTGCTCTCTCATTTTCCATGTGTCATGTCCCTAATGACGCTTGATGGGCTCGCGCGTGGGCGCACACTCACAAACACACACACCACCAACGGGCACACAGTGGGTACTCATTAATATTAAATCAATGAAATCAATGCATCAGTAACAAATATTTTTAATATTTTATTTAGACAGCATATATTTCCAAGAAATGAAATGGGTAAGCACAGGGCAGTGATGTCTTTGAAAAGAAGGGGAGGGCTCCTTAAAAGAGCACAGAGCCTAGTGGTTAGAGCCGTGCCAAGCGGCTCACTTCCTTTGTCACTTTCTTTCCTTTTGGACACAGCTCATAACCAAAAGAAGTTAGTGAGAAACAAGATGCAATAATTAGATTATACAACTTATTCTTAAAATATTCAAGTACTTAAGGTCATTGCTCTAAAAAAGTGTATCTACAAACACGTAGTTTCAAAAACCCAGAGATATTTCTATTCTAATAATGATTTCTATATGAATAATGTGTTCTTTTTGTAAAGCATTTCAAATCATAGCCACTATTTTTAGTTCCAAGGGAGAAAACAGAGTTTTGCTCTTTCTAATAATGTTTTTTGGTCTTCATGATTTCAGAGATGGATTTGCTTGTTTGTTTGTTTGTTTTTTCAAATTAAATGTACTAGGTCAGTGAGCCCTTAATGTCATCTTTTATATGCCAGAAAGAAAATAGAAAAAGACAGGTTACTAATGGCTGAAAATTAGTTCACTTGGTCTGTCTGGGGCAACTCTTCTCCCACTTCAGACACTTAAACCCATATTCCTATCCGGGTGATAAATCACAGACTGATCACTGAACACATGAGGAAGCATCATATCAACAAGCAGTTCACTGAGGAAGAAGGAGCTATGATATCTTCAGTGGGTCTTGGTTGACTTCTCTCAGAATGCTGATGGTTAGCTTTATAGAGCACAACATTCTGTCTGCCTTTCTCTCATATGGGTGTGTAAGTGAGGATGATGACCTCCTGGTATACACATGAGCAAGAACTCTAAAAGAGACGGCAGAGGAAATCACCAAAAGGCTGCTAGATATGAGATCAGGAGAACAAGGGTCAAATCCTGGTTCTACTTGCTATTAGATGAGTGGCCTGGGACAAGTGACTTAACTTCTCTAAAGATCAGTCTGTCTACAGATACATATCATGAAGGGTTTCAAAGGGAACGTAAGAAGACAATAAAAAAATACCTAACATACAGTCTAGTAAATAGATTATCAATAAAAGGTTTATTTCCTCTTTACTTTCTTCTTTCCATCCCTTCTTCAAAACAGATTCTGTGGGGGTACCTGGGTGGCTCAGTTGGTTAAGCATCTGCCTTCAGCTCAGGTCATGATCCCGGGGTCCTGGGATTGAGTCCTGCATTGGGCTCCCTGCTCAGTGGGGAGCCTGTTCTCCCTCTCCCTCTGCCCCTCCCCTCCACTGGTGCTCTCTCTCTCTCTAATAAGTAAATAAAATCTTTAAAAAAAAAAAGATTCTGTAGAGTTAATATAAAATTGGGGATTTTAAAACAGTAAGTATAAAATCAATAGAATTTCATAGATTTGTATTGAATATTTGGGGCTGTACCTCCTATAATGGAAAATGATCTGCTTGTCTAAGTACAAAACAATACCTTAAAATTTTAATGATTTTCCTTATTCTTAGCCATACTTGTCTTATAGAAATTTCCAATGTGTGGAAATGTAGATCTTTCTAAAACTGTGATAATATTTATGTTTGAATCCAATATTAGTTTTACCATCACATCATTTCAGCAAATATTTAGAGAACATGACTATGTGGTCCATCCTGTATCACAGGCTGGAAATGATAAGTCCTTACTCTCAAGGAGATCGGTTCTAGTGGTGAAAAGCATACATAAATTAGCAATTGCGTTGCAATGAGATAAATATTATAAATAAGGGCATGGAAAAGGTGATGTTGAAGCAGAATGGGAATATGTAACTTTGGTTGGATAAGTGCAGAGAGGAAAGATTTAGGAAAGTTCATAGGATGACCTTTGAGCCAAGGTTGGCAGATGGAAGTATGGGTCTGAAGCTCAGAAGGAACACAAATGTTGAAATAGACATTTAGTGTCCTCAATATTTTAGTGGTAAGAGTATGGATAATATTCTTCAAGGTCAGTGTGTAAAATGAGAAGAAAAACATCCTAAGATTAAATTATTGGTTTACAAGTCAGCTTTTCTTATTATAACAAATAGCCCTAATATATCAGTAACTTACATAAAAAGGCACTTATTTCTTGCTCATTCACCTTATAATTAGGGCTGTGGCTGACCTCAGCTCTGCTGGTCATTACTGAGCTGGGCTCGGTTTGACTGGGCCCCATCAATCTTTTCACCCCAGGACTCAGAATGAAGGAGAACCCATAACCTGAAAAGCCTTTTCTCTTGGAGGGTAGCAGTAAAAGAGACATAGTCAACTCACACAAACACAATTAAATCTTCTGCTCAGATGTGATAAAAATGTCAAATGATCATGCTCAAAGTCACTGAGGCAGAGGCAGATGAACACAAATAAACAGGCAAGTCAAATGTAATGGGGGGAGATTTATAATCATTGGAAGAGGAGAATCATTGGAAACAATAATGTTTCTTTTTTTAATTTTTTTATCTAAATTCAATTTAGTTAACATATAGTGTATTACTAGTTTCAGTGGTAGAATTTAGGGATTCATCAGTTGCACATAACACCCAGGGCTCATTCCATCACGGGCTCTCCTTAATCCCCATAACCCAGTTACCCCATTCTCCCCTCTAGCAATGATGCTTAAAAAAAAATTCATGATCTACCTTTTCTTATGTTCCTTTTCATTTCTGAAACTTTTATTTATACCTTTTTAGTCTTCCTTATTAACAATTTTGATAAGCCCTGCCAGGGATCATAGCATTTCAAATATAGTTTTTAGGGCCTAATTCCTAAATACTGATGGATAACCAAGGATCAACAGATACTGAAGTGTAACACATGAAAAAATTAACACAAATCAAAGAAAAAGGAACTTGAGGAAAATAGAACACCGATATTAGAAAACTTTTTTAAAGTTACTTTTTTAAAGGTACAAACTTCCAGTTATAAAATAAATAAGTCATGGAGATGTAAGTCATGTAAAGCATGGTGACTACAGTAAAAAATACTGTGTTGTATATTTGCAAGTTACTAAGAGAGTAGATCTTAACAGAAAAGAAAAAAAACAACAACAACAAACAACTATGAATCTTCTCAAAAATCAAGTACTCCATTTACAAAACAGAGGTTACTAAAAAAGGAACGCTCCAAAGAAAAAAAAGTAGCTCTTAAAAAAATGTCCTTTAAATAGTTCCTGAAATAATGTGATGGTAAAAGTATATATTGTACTCAAAAATAGTGTTTGAGAGAATCACTTTGTGTAGCTTTTCACTGGTTGCTCTAGGTTGTCATCTTATTTATGCATCACCTAATACGGTCTGCTACTGCCTTCATTTTCCCATTTTGAGTGAAATGTAGAAAGTTTATCCTAATTTATGTCCCTTAATTCTCCCCACTTATAGTAATATTTAGTATTTCCTCCACATACATTTTAGACCCGTATCAGATGGTGTTCACTTCAACTACCAATCATAGTTGAGAAAACTCAAGAGGCCGAGGGAAAGGTACTGGATCTACCCATATATTTACTCTTCCCACTGTTCTTTCTGTGTCCCGACCTTCCTAAATTCTTTCTTTTATTATTTTATTTCTTTTTTCCCCCAAAGTTTGACTATCCTGTGTCTTGCTGGGAATTTCTTTAGAGAAGAAACTAGGGAATGCCTTGTTTGGGATTTGCTCAGTTTTTTAAATCTGTAGGTTTAGCCTTTTGCCAAATTCTCGGCATACCAAAGTCTTCAGGCATTATTTCTTTGAGCACTTTTTTCAACTCCAACCTCTTTCTCCCTTCCTTTCAGGATTCTGATGAAATAAATGTTAGATCTTTTGTTATACTCGCATAGCTATCTGAAGCTGGTTTATTTTTTAACTCTATTTTCTGTCTGTTGCTCAGATGAGGTGATTTCCACTATCACCTGCTGTCTGCTGTTGAGCACATCCATGGAGGGTTTTGTTTTTGTTTTTTCAGTTATTGTATTTTTCCATTTTAAACATTCCATGTGGTGTGTATGTGTGCGTACTCTATTTCTTTGCTGAGACTATTTTTCACTTGTTCCAAGTATATCCATAATTGCTCATTGATGCATTTTTTATGCTAGCTACTTCAAAAGCTTTGTCAGAGAATTTGAACATCTTTGTCATCTTGGTTTGGCATCCTTTGTTGGTGGTGATGGTGGTGATGTTTTCATGGAACTTGAAATTTTTCTGGTTCTTGGCCTAACAAGTTTGTTTGTTTGTTTGTTTTTATTGAAAGCTAGATTTGGGGTATTATGTTATGACACTCTGGATCTCACTTAAACCATCTATTGTATTTGGCCTCCCTTGACATGGCTCCAACATGGGAAGTGGCAGGCAAGTGGTTGTAGAGTCTGGGTTCCCTACTCAGCTCTCCATGATGTTTGGGCTGGGGACTCATCATTACTTCTTGGTAGGAGTTCTGGCTCCCCAGATGGCCTCCACTGACCCTGTGGTGAGGGGAAGGATGGCCTTACTTCTACTTGGTAATGGTAAGAGGCTTGATTCTCCTCTAGGTATTCTCTGACAGACTCCTAGCAGGGATGGGGAGGGACATCTCATTATTGCTGGGAGTCGGGGGAATCCAAATTCCTCATGTGATCTCCACCGACATCATAGGGAATAAGAGGGCTCATTATCTCCCAGTGGGTATGGAAGTCTCAACTCAATCTTCTCTGACACTACCCTGGTGAGTGATTGGGGTTCCTACTTACAGCCTGGTAAGGGTTTGCCGGTGAGTGGGAGTGTGGACACTTAGCCTTTGCAGGTAGGTGGGGGTGTAGACACCTTTTTTCTGTGGTGTTTGACTGGGTTAGAGTTCTTACTGTCTAAAAGTCTTCTGTCTTGTAGCCTGCCCCTTTCTTGGTCCTTTGACTATAAAGAGGAAGCTTTTGTTGGACCTTTTTTTTTGTCTACAATCATTGACATTTCCAGGTTTCTAATTTCTTCAGCCCCAAGTCAGAGATACAGAAGGCAAAAAGGAAGGAAATCCTAGGGAATTCACCAACATGTCATTCTTTGGGCCCCAAGGATTCTAGCCCACCTGCCTTTTTTCCATCTTTCCGTGTTATCTTATACTATATTCTTATGATAATAAATATTTATATATTTTCTTATGATACATATTATAATAAGATGTAAGATAATATTATATTATATATACTATACATATTACATGTATTTATTTTCATTCTAGGGTTTGTAACTGTATATTGAGAAGAATAGGGAAAGCACATCTAGTCCATCTTTCCAGAAACAGAAGCCTTCCTTGAGATTTTAATTTCAGTTATCATTTTCACTTTTAACATTTTACTGACTTTCGTTCATTGTTAATGACTATCTTTTTCTTACATTTTTATCTATTTTAACTTTTTGATTACTTTTACATTTTTACCTCTCCAGATTATTTTACTCACTAGAGTTCTTAGAATACTAAGAAATAAAAGAAGACGAAACCAGAGAGGGAGACAAACCATAAGAGACTCTTAGTCATAGGAAACAAACTGAGGGTTGCTGGAGAGGAGAGGGGTGGGGGGATGGGGTAACTGGGTAATGGAAATTAAGGAGAGCATGTGATATAATGAGCACTGAGTATTATATAAGACTGATGAATTGCAGGCCTGTACCTCTGAAACCAATAATACATTACATGTTAATTAACTGAATTTAAATAAAAATGTTTAAAATAAGTAAATAAAATTTAAAAATAAAAATAAATAAAAATAAAAGAATGCTAATCCTACAATTCATTGTTATCTGCAGATTCCCTTCATTACAGTTAATTTCTTCCCGTGGTTTGTAATTTTTGAATGAGTGCTTATCCTCAGCTTGACTATTTTCTTTCCTGAGTGAATCCCTTTCTTCCTGTATTATAGAAGCTCTGAAGAGCAATTTTGTGGGGCACCTGGGTGGCTCAGTCAGTGAAGAGTCTGCCTTTGGTTCAGGTCATGATCCCAGAGTCCTGGGATCCAGCCCCACATCGGGCTCCCTGCTCAGCGGGAGTTTGCTTCTCCCTCTCCTTCTGCTGTTCCCCCTGCTTATGCTCTCACTCTCTCTGTGTCAAATAAATAAATAAAATCTTAAAAAAAAAAAAAGAGCAATTTTGTTTCACTGCTATTGGGCATCTTTGAGAATTTACCTGTCCAGGATGAGTATTCACATCTTTAATGTATCAGCTTAGAATTCGTGTCTGTACATGGAGAATAAACTGGTATTCCATACCTAGCTAGGCATGGTGTGAGATCTGAGTTTCAGTTCTTAATTTGGGCTTTTCTTTTTCCTTACCCAAAACATAAAGGAGATGGGCTTCCATGTCATTTCTTGGGACTTAAGATGTTTTCTCACTCACCTGACAAACTGGGCAGCTCTTAAGGGACCCCAGGTTTTGCTGGTATCTGCTTCAGCCTCACATGGGCCTACAACCACATCTCTTATCCTGTATGGACATTAAAACCCTAGCGCCTAACCACTAAGTCTTATATCTATTTGTATATCTTTGGTTCAGTTTGATATCTCTTATATGTCTGGCTATAAATTATTTCTCTCACCTTGGGATTGTGTTAATGTGCACTGAAGCCAGCTCATACAGGCTGGCAAGGGTTAATGGTTACATTTTCAGCAATTTGTAAACTGATCATTGTAAACATGCTGGTTAAAACATGTATTTCTAAGTATTTATTTGAGAGGTTTTGTGTTAGTTCAGAAAGCCATGATCATGAGAGCAGAATTTTGTCATTGATGGGGGCGCCTGGGTGGTTCAGTTAGTTAAGCCTCTGTCTTCGGCTTAGGTCATGATCTCAGGGTCCTGGGATCGAGTCCTATGTAGGGCTCCCTGCTCAGCAGGGAGCCTGTTTCTCCCTCTCCCTCTGCCCCTACCCCCTGCTCATGCTCTCCCTCTCTCTCTCTCTAATAAATAATAAAATCTTTAAAAAGAAAATAGAATTTTGTCATTGATTTAACAAAGTCAGAAACTACTTAGAAAATTATTTTACTTTTCATCCAGGGCAATATCCTTCCATTTACCCCACCCCTCCCTTACAGAGATGAGAAAAAGAAGGCTCAGAGATCAAATGGAAAGAGTCTATACAAGGATTTCCCTCACTCTCTATTTCTCCACTGCTCTTTCTACTATTTCATCCTGTGGTCTTGCCTGTGCTTGTTTATACAAAAGATCATTTCTCCACTTTTCTTGTAAAACAAGTCCCAGTAAAAGGATGGAGATGCAGAGCCTCTTTGTTCCAAGTGGCAGAGTAATGGAAGGCACCACCAGGAGCTGTCCAGGCCCTGGTATCTCCCTCGAGATACCCCGGCTGGAGCAATCAGAGAAGCCACTTCTGTAAATCATTTTTTTTAAAGATTTATTTATTTATTTGAGAGAGAGAGAGAGAGAGAGCAAGCAGGAGGAGGGGCAGAAGGAGAGGGGGAGAGAGAATCCTCAAACAGACTTCCCGCTGAGCACAGCACCCAACGCAGGGCTCCACCCCAGGACTCTGAGATCACGACCTGAGCTGAAATCAAAAGCTGGTCGCCTAACCAAATGAGCCATCCAGGCATCCCCAGAGAAGCCACTTCTGAAAGACAGATATCTTTCCACATTTCCCCAGAGGACACTAACAATTGTCAAACAGCCCCATGCAATGAAAGTTTCTAGAAGTCAGTTTCACCAAGCTTTTATGTAGCCAAACAGATGTCATTTTGAACCATTTCTATTTTTTCTCATTTTCTACCTTACCCTTCCCTTTTTCCATGTCTTCCCCTTTGTACCTTCTTCATCATCGCATGGGTCCCATTACTATTATTATTATTATTGTTATTGTTATTATTGTTGTTGTTATCATTATTATTATTATTTTACTAAAGCAATCATCATCAAATTGCCTATCTAAACATCCATTAACATGCCATATGGATGCATTGTTTCCCAAATGCTGCATTTTGTAAGAAAATGGTAGATTTCCAATTATCAGCAGGACATGTCTTACCAAGGTACTAAAAAGGAAGTGGCTTAAGACATATGTAAAGAATATACAGAAAATCAAAACCCAGAAATACTCTCAATTAGTAGTACATATGCTATCCCCGCTGTAGATAACCCTTAAATAGCTCTGGATCAACATACAACTATGCTGCTGATAGGACTTAGGTTTTGGACTGTTGAGGAACCAGGGATTATTCAGTTCAACTCCTTCTTCCGAAAAACGAGGAAAGAAAACTAAGAGGGCAATTCTACTTTCAAACTCATAATTTGTACCACTCCTCTATGTTACCTTCTTCAAGCATGTAATAAAATCTCCTTGTCACTTTAATGATACAAGCTGAATTGACTTGAATGTCACTTCTGTGACAAAAATCATCTAAAAGGTCATGCTCTGTGGTCCAGAGAACAAGCGCTAACCAAAAAGTAATGTGTTGGTAGCTATTTGCTGCTTTTGTTTCTATATGAAAATAAGCTCTCCACGATCAGCTGTCACAATGTCATCCCCATAACAAGAAATTTTCTTAACAGAATAGTGTAGGAGTTACAGTTACAATCTCTGGAGCCAGACAGCCTGGGTGTCGATATGATCTTAATTATTTCCTAGCTGTGTGACTTTGGGCACATCAGTGATATTCTCTGTGTTTTACTTTTCTCATCTACAAAATATGGATAATGATCATAACTACATTTAGGGTTGTTTTGAATATCAAATGAACCATACATCTAGAATACTTAGAACACCTTCTGGTGCAAAGTAAACACTACTGGAGGATCAGCTATTATAATAGATCATTTTTTAAATGGCTGCAATTATCCCTCTTCCTATCCTGATGCTCCTTCCAGAGTGACAGTACAACAACTTCCATTAAGGCACGGACTCTATTTCTCCACCCCTGGAATCTGACCTGGCCTTACCACTTGCTCTGGCTAGTAGAAGCGATGATGTGCCAGTTTTGCAAGTCAGCTTCAAGAGGCTGTGCTTCCATACCCTCAACCCTCAGCCCTTCCTTCCACCGATGGAACAGGCTGAGGGTAGCCTGTAGGAGTCTGGGATCCACATGGACCAGAGCCACGTCTGCCCAAAATGAGGTACTGGAGAAACCAAAGTCGGCAGTTGCCCACAGATGCATGTGGAAGCTCAGCAAAGAATTTTTTAATTCACACCCTCAAAGTATTTGCCTTATATTTCCAAAGAAATGTGCCTGAAGAGTTCTCTCAGGATACAAGGATCTATGGAGTAGAAAAGGAAACATTAAATGTCATGCAGAAACACCCTGGTGTTTTTTAAACTTCACCCAGTTGAAGGAAGTTTTGAGACTTGATATTTTTAGGTTACTTTCCCATTTCCTATTGGTGACTAAATGTCAGAGCTTGAGGACAAGGAACAGGGGTCATTTGCTATTCCCCCTGATGCTTTCTCTTATGGTGCTAAGTTCCCAAATCCTTCATTGGGGAACAAATTTCTGAAAGCACATCACCAGAATGACAGATACATGTTAAACATCCTTCATGACAGGGTATGTTTTTGTGCCTTTTCCCATGAATGGAAGTAACTTTAGAAGAGGGTGTGTCATCTAGGTTTGCCCCTAGTAGTTTGAAGGGGATGGTACAGAGCACCTATTCTGAGAGCCCACAGAACTGGGTTCTATCACTGGCTCTAATATTAACGGACTACAGGATTTTGGACAAATCATCTAATTATTGATGACCCATTTCCTCATCTATAAAATATGAGCCATAATACTTATCTTGAGGGACCCAGATAAGATAGAGTATGTAAAAGCATCTAGTACCTTCTCACATAGAGCAATTGCTCACTTCTCATCAGAGTTTACATTTAAAACCAACCAAGCTTCACATCAATCTAGTTACCTGGATAAATTATCCCCCCATGCCTTAGCGTATCCAATGACAAAACAAGATTTTAAAAGCCATTATACAATGCCAATGTAAAATTATGTAAAAGCGTTTTTTAAAAATATAAGGTGCACTACAAATGGAAGGGAGGATAATGGTGATTATAATCGTGATTATGAAAATTGATGATAATAATGATATTATTTGGGTATTATTGGGGAATCTTCCCAGCAAGTTTCCTAAATGTCTTTTGGAAAAAATGTATTTAGATATTATTGTTACTAAATAAAAATATCAAAGCCAGGATCCACTCTGAATAAGAATAAAGGGGTAAAGTTTGTCATTATTAACACCACCTCAACACACATGGACTTACAGGTTCCCAGGCTTAACAAACACATTTCCTGTTCTGCTCTATTTCTCTTTTTCACCTTTTTTTTTTTTTTTTTTTGCCCATTCCGTATCCACACAAGCTCCAACAGACCCAAGTTTCTCATTGTGTTCTGAGGTTCTTCTATCTGAGAGTCACACACTTGAGTGGAAGTTAATTTGTGAATTTCTAGGTGTGATGTAACTTGAGATATTGTGGTGCTTCCGGCGGAGTGTGGAATTTGTAAGCTGAAGATCCTAAAACACACTGCACTGGCTGGGGAATGAACTGGAAGGAAGGTGGTAGGAAATAGAGATGGCATGTAAGAGGTTTAGATGTGGAGGGAGAGCTTGGGGAGTAACTAAAGGGGATCTTATTCCTGACTAATGCTTAACCGTTAACAAAGTAAACCAAATGTTCATCCTGCTTATTTGTTCTGTGACCAATGCTGGCAGAACCTTGAACCCTTTCCAAGATGATTGCACCTTGTGAGCCTCTGCTTCCTCCTCTATAAAATAAGAGTAACTATATACAGTGGTGTGTTGATAAATGTCTACCAACATGTCTCTGGGTAAAAAGCCCTGATTTGTAACATTTGCCCATTTTTGTGGTGTAAATAGACTCACAATGACCAATTTCAAGCTACCTAGAACTTTATCGAACACAGAGTTGGGAAGAGATGCACCATAGAACAACAGTATATAGTATCTCTACCATACATAAGAAATAGATGTAAATAGCCTGAAAAGCATAGATAATAATAAAATACAATAAAATAATGAGGAAGTAATGAGTTTGAGTTTTCATTACCATTGTTTCCATGTAATTCATTTTGAGTTATTTCTGTAGTAATTTAATTTTTAATAATGTCTACATTTTACAACCTATTCTCAAAACTCTTGAAAATGTAACAACCAGCTCTCACTAGCTGGTATGGGCCAACTTTGGCAAATCACTGATTGTATCTGCTTAAAAGGCTCTTATGAGAATTATCATGCCACATTTTTATTTGAATCTTAAAAAAACCATATTTAAAGCTATTACTTTATATCTTCCCAATTTAGCAATCCCAAATAACCTTATAAGTAACTCTGGATGTTGAAAAAATTGACGTTACTCGGTTGTTAATTGCCTTGTCCCTGTGGTTCAGTCTAGATGCCCGCCATCTTGTCAGGGGTAATGACGGGAACTCTAACAGCTGCAGAGGTGACTAGAGAGTGTGACAGTGATGGTAAAAATAGCAACAAAAGAGTCTAGGGGGAAGATCAATCATGGTGACCCACATTCCTTTTGCTGACATATCTTATGCCTTTGGACTCATGGGGAGCTAGAAATGGGGGAAATGAGCAGATGATCTGGCTGGTGAAAGAACACCCTAAAATCCTTGTGACTGATTTGTATCTACTGTATCTAGAGTGGCTTCAGGAATTCCCTCTGTCAGGCAGGAAGATTAAAGACACCTGTTAGCAGATTAAAAGGAGGAAGATAATAAATCAGAGAAATAATTCAGTAATGAGAAAGAATATCTAAGAAGTGGAGAGAGGAAAAGATTGGTGACAGAAGAGAGAGACTGAAAGAGAGAGATTCATTTAGTTCCTTTCCTGAGATTGAATCTGGTCAAGTTTATTAAATGGAAGGAATCTATTATTGGAATCAGGTTTCCAGGAAAATTCTTCAGAATAAAATTGTATCTTACCCAAGCAACACCTTTCTGTCTAGATGAAATAAGCACTAACAAAGATCCAAAGATGGGAAACAGTGAAAGATCTTGTCAAGTTAAGAGATTCCTTTCATCCTTTTACTCTTAATACTAACAGAGAAAGTCTTTCCTTAGGCAGGCAGGGATACCATTGTTTTTGTTTTAAGTAATAGAATATACATTTTAAGACAAAGGGCAAAAGCTATAACAAATGTCGTAAGCAAGTGTTTGACAAAAAGTGTGTGTTGAGTGTTAATGTCGATTTACTTCTTTTTCTTACCATACAGACACTTTCTCAAGTCTTGAAAAAATGTTGCCCATTAGTTGACCTGGACAGAAAAATCTCAAAGTAAGTTAACCTGGCGGGGTTGCTCATCCAGGCAGCAGGAAAGAAGATGGAGAAGATTCTAAAGCTCAGTCAGAGAGCACTCCCTTTGATTCCTAGCAGAAAATGTATAGAGTCAAGTCTGAAGGTCCAGACACATCTGAAAGATAGGTAAGAATAGGCAAGAGCAAGAAATGGGAGGTAAATCATGTTCTAGAACTAGGTCAAGGTGACTACTCTTAATGTGATAGGGGAAGGAGAAAGTCCCCTTTTCACCGCTCCCCAGCAAAGGGTTCTTGTAGCTGGTTTAGGAACAACACTGGCATGAGACAGATTAACAGGAGGAAAAAAAAAAAACTGAAGTCTTATTACATGTGCACAGAGGTCCAGTACTGAAATGGATAACCAAAGAAATGACTTGCTGGGCAGTTTTTATACATTTTAGACAAAGAGACAATAAATTTGTGAGGAATTGACAGGATAAAGCATACAGGTATTTGGGAACTTTAATTAGGAAAGAATTCTAAGTGGAATTTAGGCTGAGGTAGATCAGGAAAAAAAGAATAACAAGGTTTGTTTCAACAGTTTTCTTGGCTTTAAAATCTGTGTCTCTGGTGATAAGAATATCTTTTTACTTCCCAGTACAGGGTAGGTATTTTTCATATGGGAGATTTGTTTCCTGCTCCCAGGGGGACACAGGAGGGTCTGAGTATCCTTGCACTAGCTGTTTTCAAAGTAGCTTTAATTCAAAATAATCGCTATGTGGGGCATATTCTGGGGTGACCTGTCCTGGGACCCTACACCCACACGCACACCTGGACACAGACATTCAAAATGTAATTCAAGTCATCAGCTGGGAGTGAACAATTCACATTCTTTTCTTGTGGATAATAGAAAGAGAAGACTTTCTCCATTTCCTTAAATAATGAGTAGAGAAAACATCCCAAATTGCTCCTGTTGTCGTTAGGATTGAAGTAGAAGAACTCAGCACAACCACTAAATACGGGAAAAATGTAGCACAAGCACAGTTGGCTGTTATCATTAAATTATTCTGAAATGTAGATCTAAGAATGTCCCTGTGCCTTTTAAAATAGGTTTTTTCTTTTGAAATATTAAAAAAAAATAATTCATCGATAACTAACCCCATATACATGCTGAGAATGATGGCAAAATCTATAACTACAAAAAAGGACTATGTTACGAGGAAGAAATGCAAACAATAATGATGAAAAACGAAGAAATTATTTATCAAGCACGTTAAAGGTACAGTATCTCCACCTACTGTAGAGCAAGAGGATTCAAACCCTCTGTGCCTTGGTGTTTGCGTTTTTTTCTCTGATCTTAGTTTTCTTGCTCTCTCTCCAAGTTTATGCTTCAGAGGAAGATGTACTTGTTTAAGGTGCCAGGAGCCCACAGGCTTTTCTTTCATTTGTGGACAGACATCGCCAGTGAAGCCAGGATGAGGTCAGTTTCCCTGCCCCCGCCCACGCACCGCCAGGCTTCTCTGTCTATTTCACATATGTTCCCTTCAAATTCTGATTTTGCTTTTCAGAAACTGTAATTTGATCCCAGTTTTGCGACTCTGCAAATATCAGAACCTGGTGAGGACAAAGAATCCTTGATCTGGTGCCTGATCCTGGGTTTAGCATATCATTTCCTCAAAAGGGAGATAATAATAGATGTGTTTCCTTTAGATCACGAGAAAACCAAGCCCGGCAAATAATGTCTCCGAGAAAGTGTCTTTGTTCGACCATGAGCTGGACTCACTAATTACTATAGTGTAGTCCCAGGATGACCCAGCTTCTCAAGGCATACAGTCAGAAAAAATGCTGCAGGGCGAGTCACGTCTCCCAAAATATGATTGCTGATTTATACACTAACCAGAGTCCGTTAGACTTGTTGTTTTAGCTCTGTCTTTTGCCAAGTACATACAATGTATCTGCTGCCATCCAGGCAAGAATGTATTATGACTCCAGCTTTGTGGGACTTTATAAGGGCCCCAAGGGTCAGCCTCACCGGACTTGGAAGTTAAATACAGAGAAGTACCTCCAGGGGCAGATCCTCATCAGACTCATTCTGAGTCTGACATGCCATCTTCCCTACAGAAATACCAGTCTCCGGTACTGCTGGAGAAAAGAAATCTATGCAAATATTTCCAATATGCTGAATAAAACTGAAGGCTCCCATGAGCAAACTTCCTTTGATGCAAGGGATTCTTTAACCATTCCTGTCTCAATGGGCCACAATTTAGAGAAGGAGTCATGTCTAATAGCTTTCTGGATTGAGCTGGAGCATTGTGGGATAAGCGAACTCAGAATATATCAGAGTGATTTTAAAGAAGCCTGAGTTTTTACAAAAACCAGAAATGTGAAGCTGGCTGACCTCGGTTTGGGTCTCAATTCTACTACCACTTGGATATTAACTGTATGACCTTGAACAAATAACTTATCCTTTCTGAACGCCAGTTTTCTCATCCATAGAATAGAAATGATATTTCCTACCTCACAGAGTTATTTCAAAGACTGAGATGAACCTGGGAAACAATTCATCATTTGCAAAGCGCTTTCCACTCCCTGATTGTTGTTCACAACAACATTTGAGAAAATCCACTAGATAGTCCCTGTCAAAGTTATTTCTTGATTTAGAGCATGGAGGAAAGCCAACAAACTCCCAGATGACACCATAACCTGCCTTAAAAAAAAAAAAAAAAAAAAGATCAATTAATCAGAATTGTTAGTTTTCATACCAGTGGAAAGCCTAACTATTTGCCTTCCTCGCTCTCTGCCTGATTCTTGCAGTTTCACTGTTACTATTAGCAATGCAGGTCAGAGCCTTAAGCTAATGCTATTGCTCAGGGGTGCTTACAGATTATTAATCATTGACACTTTCACTTGAAAGGGTTTCAGATACTGTTCCAGAAGGAAGTGCTACTGATAGGAGTGCTATGGGGTATTAAGGACCAGAGCCCTATCTAAGGTTCCAATGAGAAGAATGTATCCATCAGGCACCGTGAAATGTCTTCATCAGACACCCAAACTCTTGTCCCAGAGGATGACCTGAAGAGCAAAGACCTGCAGTACACAGAGGATCTTATTCACAGCCTCTCCTGAAGCCTGATGGAGAAGGTGGCATTGTCACCCGAGACACCTCCTCAAATGATGACCTTACAGCTTTTGCCCTCGGAGAATCAGAACCTTCCTGATCGGCCAGTTGTTTCACACCCAGTGAAGAACCACGCAGGTGTGAGGTAGAGTAGGGAATGCTCAATTAATTAAGAGATGGTGTCAACAACAGGCTTTGCTACAAACATCCATCTTTGGGGGCATAAGCTCTCGCCTCCAGCCTTGGCCCAGCTGCTACACTATTAAGTCCTCCTCGTCCTTAGTAAAGAAGAGACGTTGAGGGAGAAAGGACTCTGTCCTCAGAATGGTGGCTGTCAAGGTCAGTGCCGAGCTGTGCAACATTGAGGCTGGAAGCAAAAGAAAAATCAGTAACACTGAGCCTGTCTTTATTGAAAAAATGTTTTTTAAGATTTTATTTATTTATTTGACAGAGAGAGAGAGCAGGGGAGCACAGGCAGGGGGAGCAGCAGAGGGAGAGGGAGAAGCAGGCCCCGGCTGAGGAGGGAGCCCCGAAGTGGGACTCGATCCCAGAAACCTGGGATCATGACCTGAGCTGAAGGCAGATGCTTAACCCACTGAGCCAACCAGGTGCCCCGAAAATTTTGATAATTGGTTCACCGTGGATTTTTTTGCATGAATTTTGTTTTTTAAAACCATTGCATTAAAACAGTATTTGTCTCGGGGTGCCTGGTTGGCTCAGTCGTTAAGCGTCTGCCTTCGGCTCAGGTCATGATCCCAGGGTCCTGGGTTCGAGCCCCGCGTCAGGCTCCCTGCTTGGCGGGAAGCCTGTTTCTCCCTCTCCCACTCCCCCTGCTTGTGTTCCCTCTCTCGCTGTGTCTGTCTCTGTCAAATAAATAAATAAAATCTTAAAAAAAAAAAAAAAAAAAACATTATTTGTCTCAATGACTGGATTTTTTGGCAACCCCTTGTGAATGCCTCACTCACTCCACCCTGGTCACAGTCCTGACTTAGGATCCCCATCCTCAGAGGAGAAAGCAGCTGACCAAAGGCAGGCACAGGTACCTGCCCACGCATGTTGGTCACTGTGATGGGGAATTTCATGTGTCAACTTCACAGCACTACAGGGTTCCCAGGTTGAACATTATTTCAGGGTAGGTCTGTGAGGGTGTTTCTGGATGAGAGTAGCATTTGAATAGGTGCACTCCGTGAAGCAGGCCATCCTCCTGGGGGGGTTGGGGGGGGTGGGCATCACCCAGTTGAGGGTCTGATCAGAACAAAAATCAGAGGAAGGAGGAAATCACCTGTTTTTCTTCCCACCTGCCTGCTTGAGCTGGGGCATCAGTCCTCTCCTGCCCTCGCACTGGGATTTACAACATTGGTTTCCCTGGTTCTCTGGCTTTGGGACACGGACTGCACTGGGTTGACACCATCAGCTCTCCTGGGTGTCCAGGTTGCAGAGAGCAGACCACGGGACTTCTCAGCCTCTGCAATTGTGTGAGCCCATTCCTCCTAATAAATCATTATATATACATGTATGTAATTTATATTCCCTTATATATTATTTTATATATAAAATTATATGTGTATATATTCATATATACATTTATTTATTTCCTATTGTTTCTGTTTCTATGCAGAATTCTGATTAACATAATCACCTTCCAGACTTGGGTGACAGGGACACCCCTCCAAAGGTGCCAAGCCAAGTTGGAATGGGAGGTCTCCCTCTGACCTAGGAATGGGGATGTCTCTTGGGGAGCACAGGGGTTTAAACCAAGGCCATATGCAACCAGACACAGGGCTCCCTCCCGCTCGTCCCTTGTCCCAGCCATGGCTGAGGGTGGTGGCCCAGTTCTCTGTTCACACACAGGAATTAATCTGCCCCAGCGCTGCCCCTTCCTTCTACCTGCACAGAGACAGCAAACTGAGAACTCAAAGTATCACTTGAAAGCACACCTTACTTCAAAACCTGCACAAGTTAGCAAACTCGAATGCCTCTCACCCCGCCTAAGAGAAGGGGATCTGATAATACATGCACAGCCACATCCCTGATTGTGTTAATGCCCTCCTTTCAGCAGGAAGGAAGCAGGAACAATTCCAGTTTCCTCTGAAGGGGACTCCAGGTCCAGTTCAGCAGGTGACACAGTATTGTTCATGTCTCTGAACTAGACAGATGTCCAAGGAGGGGCAGGGGATGGAAACTCAGACTCTTATCTGGTCCCTGGTCCCAGACCACCCCTTGACTTTTCTCCTCTTCTATTTTTAACTTCTGTTCCCTCTCTTATTCATCTCCGAAACTCTGAGAGTCTAATTTATGAAGAGGCTGAAAGTACGCCTTGTACCAGCGCCGGGCACTTGAGCTGCCAGATCTGATTTCCCTGGTAGATACGGTGGATTGAAGAAACAACAACCATGGCTGAAGATTAGATTTCCTTTTCTCCGTGCGTTCCCACCCTGACCCAGGCCGCAGCTAACCTCCTCTCTTCAGCAGAACTGAGGGAATTGAATCGGCTCCGAGTGGGGAGGTCAACTTCTCAGTCGGGTCAGACCTTCCCTGCAGGCTTATCAGCTCTTTCCACATCGTTCCCGGTAAGTCCTGCATGTCCTTGAAGAAAACACTAGGAAGGAGGCAGTGGGGTGTCTTTGGGAAGCAGAATGTGCTAGACGGAGCACATCAGAACTTCAGCTAAATGTTACGTTGGTTTTCTCTAACTCTTGATCTCACCATCATGGATTCCACTGGCTGAAGGGTTTTGCAAGGAAATACAATGACTCTACTCAATAGGAGCAACCCAAAAGCCCTCAACACTCTCCATTCCTATCACGTTGCTCTGCAAGACTAATCATATTTTGGGTAGTCAAGAACACCTTAGTAGGAGATGCCATAAAATCCTCTTTGGTGTCGGGGCGCCTGGGTGGCTCAGTTGGTTAAGCGACTGCCTTCAGCTCAGGTCATGATCCTGGAGTCCCTGGATCGAGTCCCGCATCGGGCTCCCTGCTCGGCAGGGAGCCTGCTTCTCCCTCTGACACTCCCCCCTCTCATGTTCTCTCTCTCTCATTCTCTCTGTCTCAAATAAATAAATAAAATCTTTTAAAAAAATAAAAAAAAAAATCCTCTTTGGTGTCAGAAGGAGAGCAGAATATGGAATGCAGGAAAGCAAGGGGCATTTTATACCAAGGGAAGTGGAAAGGAAGAGAGAGGACCAATCACCTGTGTGAGACACTGCCATGGGAGAAGGGGCAGGGGTCACATATTATAAGATACATTTTTTTAAGATTTATTTATTTATTTTAGAGAGGGGAAAGAGTCTTAAGCAGACTCTGCATTGAGCACAGAATTTGATGTGCGGCTCAATCTCATGACCCTGAGATTCACAGCCTGAGCCAAAACCAAGAGTCAAATGCTTAACCAGGCACCCCTATAAAATAAATTTTAAATAAAAAAATAGGGTATCTCCTCAAGGAAAGACTGAATGCCAAATAGAATTAAACAAACAAAGAAAAAAAAAGAAGAAAAGAACAAAAATGAGCAAAAAAAAAAACCAAAAAAACAACAGTGGAGATAAAATAAAGCTGTGGCAGTTTCTGCTAAATGGATATAGTAGAGGGTCCCCTTTTATTTGCTTCTGCTCCTTGATAGCAGTTTTTTTGCTAAAATAATTCCATATTTTGGCTTATTCTCAAATCTTCCAACATATTAGCATTTTAGAAAACCTGAATTGGATCCAGGGGCCACGGGCTCTCCTTGCCCTTCCTATGCCTCCTTGCTCATTCCAGCATCCAGCTGGAGGTGCAGCCTGGCTCACAAGAGGGTGTCTTCAACGCCCACTCCTGTCTCTGAATTTGGAGTAGCTTCGCCTCTTGCCCAGGTTAAATAGATTTTGGATTCTGCTACTGTATCCAAGAATTCTACCTGAACATCACCTCCATGACCCACATATATCTGATATGTATCCAAAGGCTGAGGCCTCCTAAGAAAAGGACACTGTCCAGAGCCTTTAATACCAAATGCCACAGCCTGAAAATGGGCAAAATTATATCGGTTTTAGTTTCTTGTTTTGTAAGATGAACACACTTTCCCAGAAGACGCACGTTTTTATATACTTTCCCACTATTATTTTATGCAACAGATTCTTCCAAAACCTAATTTGAGATGCCCAGATTTCCATTCAGTTCCCATCTTTAAAACTCAAGTACCCATTAGAGAATTCTGCCGTTGTCCCCAAGAGACTGGAATGGAAATGAATAAATGAACTTTTAAAGATAATTGGCTTCCAAAATGCCATCCTGTTCCTCCTTCTCTATTTTTTGACAACCCCTGTGGGAATTGCATGGTAAAACAACTTGGGATTCTTTGGGTGTCTGATGCGAGGCAGAGAGCCAGTCCATGGAAACTAATCTCTTAGGAATTGAGGTGTCCTGCCACTGAGCTGCTTCCTAGTGGTAGAAATTAACTAGCTCTGCTCGAATGCCTGCTTCTGACCTTATTCTGCTAGATTCGCCTCCACCCACATTCTGCTGCACTCCATTCTAGCTGCTCATTCCAGCATAGTTCAAAACATGCATCTTGAATCCTCAAATCAAAAGGTTTTCCTGTAGTGTATTTATCCTAGGTCGCATTTTCCCACATGTTCCCATTTAAAGTGATGGAGTGAACTGTTCATAATCTGTTTTCAAGAAACCCTCAGGACATTTAACTCATTCACTTAACAAATATGTGTGGGTCACTAATAATTGAGGCATTCATGCAGTTGTGGGAGATGTAGCCTGGAAAAAAAGCAGAAGCTACCCTTGCTAGTAAAGAGCTTGTGTTCTAGCAGAGGGAGTTAGAAAATAATCAAGGAAATGAGCAACAATAATTTCAAAGATTTCAAAGTGCCGGAACGAAAATAAGCAGAGTTCTATGCTAGAAAGCAACTGACCAGGAGAAGTATTTGCTATAAGAGAGAATAACAGAGTGTTCCCATTTTAGATAAGGTAGTAAAAGAAGGCACCTCTTGGGAAGGTAACTTTTTAACTAAGATATAAAAAATACAAATTAATGAGCCATGCAAAGGCCAGGGGAAGAAGAATTTAGGCAAATGGGATGAGTGCAAAGGACAAATGGATTGAACTAAGAAAGGCTGAGGGTGTCAGGGCAGGAAAGCTTCTCTGACTAGGACAACATGAGCTATGATGATGGAGAGGTAGACAGGGGCTTGTTTGCTATAATGAGGAGTAAGAGTGTTATGCTAAAAATAATGAGAAAATATCTTAGCAGGTACATAACCACCAGCACATGCCCACAATTAGCTGAAAACAATACCTCAGATACGTGTGCATATAGCCAAGCTCAGAGGAGGCCCCATCATAAGCTCTGGCTTCATCTCTGCCTACAGAGCCCGCACTGAAGTCAACAAGAAGCCTAAAGGAGGGAGCGGTGGTGAGATGTATGCACATCGTTTTCCATTTAGCATGTTCAGTCGGCCTGCCCAACGTGGCCAGGGGTGTCTAAAGCAACATCATCTTCCAGTGATGAATATCATAGAGCATGCCCCTAACCTGGACCAGTTTGGATGGCTTTAGGTTATGTGTTATTGGGTAATTTTGTCAATGATAATTTTTTTTAAAGTTGCTGTTTAATTAGCAGGGAAGAAGCCAGCATCTGCAGGGAGATAATAAAGGAATCCCATAAAAGTCCATGACAGCTGTAATAGGAGATGGCTGTCCCCAAGTGCTTCCCATCCTGAGTACTGCTGTTGGCAGGCTGCCACGGAACTGCTGAGCAAGAGGAAACACACCTCTGCTGGACACCTGGAGAAAGGACCAGCTATAAAGGGAGAGGAGTAAACTTGCAATAAGAATACTTAGCACTTTTATGGTAATTCTTGTCAGCAGATACTTCCCAGATGATGAGAGTGACATACAGAAACTGAGTAGTTCAAGAGTTGAGAGTTTGGGCTTTGGAGTCAGACAGAATCCATTTATACTCTCTCTGCCCTACCCTTGTCGGCATCGTGACCTACTGGACTGGCCCTCTTCCTCATCTCAGCAAATGGCACCTTCATACTTCCATCCTTGACTCCTCTTTATATCCCAGGACCAATCTGTCAGTAAATCCTATTAGATTTGACCTTCAAAATATACCCAGAACCCAACTGCATCCCACCACCTCTGCTGCTTCTACCCTAGTGCAAGTCACTAGCATGTTTTGCTAGATTTGTGCAACAGTTTCCTAATTGATCTCTTTCCCAGGGAGACCTGGTAAACCATTAAACATGAGATCGGGGAGCTGTAAATTAATTAATTCACCCCCTTTGGAGTGTGGGCTGGACTGAAAGACTCACTTCCAAAGAATGCAGAAGAGAAAGGGAAAAACCGTCACTTCAAAGTGGAGAAACCAGGAGGATGCCACCTTAACCAAGCGTCAATGCTCCCATCACCAGTGATAAGTCATGTGGATGTCACCCACCCTATGATATGTTGTGATGGGAAGGACACTTGACCTCTGTGGCCTTCTTCACCAAAACCATAAGCCTAATCAAACTGACAAAACACTGGCCAATCCCAAGTGGAGGAACGAAATACATGACTAGAACTCATCAAATTCTCAAAATCAAGAAAAACAAGACAATACTGAGAAATTGTCAGAGTTGGGGGAAGACTAAGCAGACGATGACAAAATTCAACCTGGTATCCTGGAACAGAAAAAAAGAACATTAATGGGCAAATTGGTGCGACCTTGTTAAAACCTGTAATTCAGGGAGTAGTGATGTGCCAATGTTAATGTCTTAATCTAGACGTATACACCACGATTAGGTAAAAGGTTACCATTAGGGGAAACGAGGTGAATGATACATGGTAACAATGTGTACTATCTTTGCAAACTTTCTCTAAATTTAAAATAATTCCAAAATTTTAAAAGTATATTAACCAACAAAACAAGAGAAGTAAGTCAGATCATTTCATTCCTCTACTCAAAACTCCTGAAACACTTCCTGCCTTTACTGACTGCACGAACTGGCCCACGATCACCTCTCTGACCTCGGGAGTTCATTCCCATCACACTGGCCTCTAAATGTTCCTCAAACATGACATACTCCTAATCTAGGGACTTTTCATTTGCTTTTTTCTACTTCCTGAAGTGCTCTTCCTCCAGATGTGTGGTTGCTTCCCTCCATTTCTTTAGGTCCCTTTTCCAATGTCATCTTCTTAGTAGGGCCTCCCCTGACCAGCCCCCCCGAAAATTTATATCTCCCTCCAACATTTCCTAACGATTGTTTCTACATTATTTCTCTCCTCAACCCTTATTACATCTATCATACTCTGCATTTTATTTAGTTTGTTTATCCATTGCCTCTCCTACTAAAATGGAAGCTCCGAGAAATGGAGATTTCTGACTGCTACATTCACTGCAATATTCCCAACTCCCAGGGCAGTATCTGGTACTCCAGGAGTATTCTTCTAAGAATTAAAATGACCTTGAGTATTTACTTAATCTCTGAATTTTGTTTTTTACATATGTAAAATGAGAATAATAGGATAATTGTCTATATAATAGGTTCCTTATAAAACTTAAATGTGATAAAGAATGTTGTGTTTTGTATAATATTTAGCACACCAAATACTTACGAAATGATATATTATCACTAGTTATGTTTCCATTATTAGTATTACTACCATCACTAATTACTACTTCCATTCCCGATTATTCACAAGTGGCTATAGATTTTACATCAAATTAGAACTGAACTTGAAGCTTTGTGATCTGTGATTAACCCCTAACACATGCAGGTCCCTACCTATGGGAAAATCCATAGCTCCTTCCTCCCATTAGAATAAATGGTTTTCTGGTTTTTTATTTGTTTTGTTTTTAGTTTTGTGTGTGTGTGTGTGTGTGTGTTGAGTGAGAATACTAAGAAACATAAATTTTAAATGGAGTCCTTAGGTTTTATTTCTGAGTCTAAAAGCAACCTGAGTCATTTTACAAAGAGTCTCCTCCCCTAGGAAATCTCTGAGCTCCTTTTCAAAATAGCAATAAGAATACTCACTCTGATTTCTAAAAATGAGCTCAACCTAGTTTGTGCCTTTCCATACCTACTTCACATATAACCATACAGTAGGCACTCTCCGGCTGGAGTGGCTTATAATCTAGGTTAGGGGCATATGTGGGTGAAAAGGAGAATAAATTTCATGTTTATCATACAAACAAGATAGGATACAGACCATACGCCTTTGCCCTGAGTAAAGACAAAAGAAAAACGTCACATAGAGTCAGAAGGACTTCAGGTCTGTAAATTGCTTTTAGGTCCTTGGAAATGCGTCATGATGCATTACGTCTCTTTTCTTGGCTCTTGCTATTGATGATAATGATAAAATGGTTTATTATTAATATTCTTATTATGAAAGGCCAGGGGTATAGATAATATGTATTATTGTATATTATTTATTAGTAGTCATAAAATTATTATAGTATTATTTTATTATTAAAAGCTAAAACTTTGAAAGCTAAAAAATTTCAAAAAATTAAGAAAATAAAACTATACCAGGCCCAGTGCTAAGCACATTGCTTGCCATGCTTTCATAAGATTCACAACAAGGTTATGAGACAGGTACTATTTTTGTCATTTTTTTTAAGGTAAAGAAACTGCAGTTTTGCAAAGGGGAAGTAATGTGCCCACAGGCACCTGCCAGGAGGTGGGAGAGAATCCGATCTACTCGAACCCGGATGTACTGGGCTCCACAGCCTGCACCCCGTCCCTCCCCTGTGTTTGGAGGGTCTGAAGTGGAGACCGAGTACTTGGAGCAGGGCTATTTATACATGCTAATTGGGATTAGGTTTACATTTATTCTGCCGAGGTCACAAATCTTATTGTCCAGGCACACACGTCAAGTCTGATCAAGAAAAACTAGAGCTTGGAATTGAATTTCCTGTGCTCTTTGCCCTCAACAGCTTGCAGGTTCAAGCTGAATGTATGTGTTATCCATCCCTGCACCTGGGTTCCGGGAACATTTATTGGCCAAAAAGTTAAATAACACGGGAGACATTCTTGACCGAACCAAACTCTTCTGTCTCCTTCAGTCAGACTCGTGGTGACATCCGGGGACACTGTGCACGAAGCAAGGTGAAGGAACTTTCCAGGGTGTTCTCTGGGAAGGAAGAAAGGGATCCCTAGATAGAAGCATGATCTTATAACTTTGGACGTCCCCTTCCCTTTCTGCAAGAAGAAACCAAGAAGCAAGGTAAAACTTATCAGTTGGTAGACATCAGACACAATCAGACCTACACTGCATAAATGAATATGGGTCTGGAGAGCCCAGATCTCCCCTGCAGGATGGGAAGGTCGGTCCACAGCTCAAAGCGCTAGGTGACTGATAGCATGGACTGAATGAGGCCTTGGGGTAGGGTCAGGAGGGAGCTATGGCAGTAGAGTTCTGTGCATGTGCTCAGCTCTGATGATGGTCATAAACCTCAGACAGCTTCGGCCCACATTCGCCCCCACACGTTGTGCATAGTGATTTCACACTGGCTAATTTTGTCTTTACAGGTCTAAAGAGAGAACAAGAATGAAGAAGAAACTGGGGCGCCTGGGTGGCTCAGTCGGTTAAGCATCTGACTTAGTTTCGGCTCAGGTCATGACCTCAGGGTCGTGGGATGGAGCTCTGCCTCTGACTGTGTGCTCAGGGGGGAGTTTGCTTCCCCTCTCCCTCTCTCTCTGCCCATCCCCCCCACACACACACTCTCTCTTTCTCTCTCAAATAAACAAATCTTAAAAAAAAAAAAAAGAACGAAGAAGAAACCATAATAACAAGAGCAACAGAAACCATAATTACCAGGGATTCAACACACCATTACGTGTCAACAGAGAAAAGACTGAACTACTCTTAATTGGTTTCTACCTTTTCTATCAAGGCTAATTGTTTAAAAACAAAAGAGGGTGTGGAAGGAAAACAAAATTGAGAATGAATTACACCCGAAGCTGGAGTAATGCCTCCTAACGTAATTTAAGTTGGTCTGTCCCAGAGGAAGCTCCCAGGGTTTGGATGAGGTCACAGAAATATTGTGGGTTAACTCTGCCAGTGGTGAATTCTGGCATATTCCCATGTTGCATGATTACTCACGTAAGTTTTGTCCCAGTTCTCAGTAGCAAAAATTAAGAACCTAGAAATGTTACTTCATTACCCCATTTACAGAAATACAATGGTGTGTATTAATGAGCAGGTGAAGTATGAGAACAGAGGGGGCTTTGCAGTTTTCCAGGAATTATCACCTGTTTCATAAACACAACCATCCAAGTCTGGCCACACCCTTTTGCAGGGTGGAACCGGAGCTATTAGAAAATAACGGTAAGAATGCTATGCACAGGTACAAACACCGTGCTGAGGTCAAGAGGGACAGAGCCTGTGATTTCGTGGAGAAGAGAGAAAGGCGTCTGTGAATGATAAATCACTAAGTTAAATTTATTAGCAGACAAATGTCAGCTGGTACTGCCTGCTTCTGACCTTTGTCTTATTGGGGTCAATGTGTTTTGTTTTGTGCTATTTTTTTTTTTTTTAAATCAAGGGCTTTGAAAATGGTATCTTTTGTCTGATTTGCAGATGAGACAAACTTGAAAGTCAAACTAATAGAAAATGTTGAGAAACCAGATTTGAAAGTGTCTGTCATGTTTGTAAAGTAAAATCAGGAATTAAAAAATCATCATCAAGCTAAAAAAATATTTCTGAGAAATACCACAGGACACCAGAGGATATTTCTAATCTGTAAAGGTTACTCGCAAGTTAATAAAAAAAAAAAAAAACTTAAAACTCTAACAGATATAAATGTACAATTCCAAAAGAAAATAAGTTTGCTACACTTTTTAAATACGTTCAACCACACCAACAAAATCATGAAAACCACAACATATTATATCCGCCTATTAAAATACCAAATCTCAAAGGAATCCTGATGTCTAATTTTAGGGATGAACTTGTTACAAAGAAATTTAGCCATCTCTTCCAGTTGCCTCGAGACACTCCACTCATCCTTCGACACATTTTCTACATCTAGGAATCTTCCCTAAAGATATAAACATTTCTAAAGATATTTTAAAAGGTGATAATTCCTGGAAAAGAGTATACATGCCCCCTGCTCTCACACTTTACTTGTTCATTAATACACACCATAGTATCTCTGAAAATGGGGTAATGAGGTACCATGTCTATGTTCTTTATCTTTCATATTGGCCAAGATTTGTATGCCACAGTGCTCATCCTAGCATTAAATGTGTAAGCCAAGAGAAGGAAAAGGAGGAGAGGAGGTCAGTATGGAAGGGGAGGGGAGCTGGGGCTGGAGACAGAGAAGAAAGGAAGAGCGTGGGGGAAAGGAAGAAGGGTCAGAGAGAAGGAGGAGAGACAGGAGAGAGAGTGACAGGAAAGAAGAAAACAAATGTTCAAATTCAGGAAAATGGTTAATTAATTATTAGAGATTCGTTAAGTAGAACTTTATGACCACAAACCCAATGCTTCGAAATATGTTATATGACATGAGAAAATGCTGTGATAAGATGTTATTTAAGTCCTAGTTCCAAATTTTACATTAATCTCTATTAAACAGCAACTGTACTAATAACATTGAGAAAAGTTGTGATTCGACAAAGATTTATAAGTAACACGTAAATAATTGACTCTCTACAACATTGTAAACAACTTTCCAAGTGAGGGCCACAACTCCGCACATTATCTGGAATTCATGGAAAGCATTAGTAAATGTTTGTAGAATAAATGATTACAGAATCAGCATGTGGCTAAGCTCAAGTTTTCTAGAAGACAGAGCTACAGACGTGGTATACCTGCTGTTCATTTTATGGCAATGCTAGGCCAGCAAGAAGGGAGAAAATGGAATATGAGTCAGGGGAAGGGGGAAAGCAAATAAAAGGTTGTGCATATAATGCTGTCCATAACTTCACAAGAAAACTTAGCTGATTGTTCATTCACACCAAATGCCACTATGCATTTTGGACTGATTATACTTTAGAACAATCCATCAGGAGAAAGGGAAAAAAAATCTACTGGTTCCCTTCTATCTCCTGTTTGTCATTGATCAAACCTTGTCCACTGGGGCATGAACACCCTCATTTATCTGTCTGTGCCTCCCAGCCCTCTGAGCGGCCACTGGAGAAGCCAGATCTCATGCCTCATGGCGCTTCATCTGAGTCCTGAAAAGGTGAGTTGAACCAAAGTCTCTGTTGCTCCAGTTGGGTTGAGTCTGAGTACTGGAGGGACTGAGACTTCTGCCATAATGGGAACAGAGGCAATACTGGAGGAACAGAGGCAATACTGGAGGAGCCTAAACTGCAGGAGCAGAGATAGCTAGAAATGTCATGAGAGGAATCAGTTAGATTAAGACTCAATAGAGCAAGTGGCAGAAGGACCAGGAAGCAGGTGGAGCCAAGCAAAATTGAAAAAATATATAACTTGGATATGATATCACTTGTACTGTTATTTTAATGTCACAAATCTAATATATTTAACTGTACCAATAGAAATTCTATGTCCTGGACAAATTCCATAATCATCCTTCTGTGACTCCCTAAAGTCAAACCATGGATGGAGCGTTGTATTCAATTCTTATTGTCCTAATAGAAGGAGAACAAGGAGCCAAAACAAGAACATAAAAAGATGAAGATAACCATAATGAGGAAGAGTCTGGAAAACATGCTATGTAGGACTTGTAGGCGCTGTGATTATGTGCCAAGAAGGAGGAAGAGGAGGAGGTGGGAGGGGGATTAGTGATCCCTAGATTCTCTATTAGCTATTATATTACAAGGTCATTTGGAAATCCAACTGAGAAGTCTGGAAATATGAATCTGAAGACCGACTAATTAAATGCAAAGAGGATCATAATTGAAACTTTGTACCCTTTCACCAACATCTCTCCATTTCCCACCTTTCAGCCCCTGGCAGCCACCATTCTACTCTCTGCTTTTATGAGTTCGACTTTTGAGGTGATGGTTGATTATGGTCATCATTTCACAATGTACATATCAAAACATCACATTGTGTACCTTAAATATACACAATTTTTATTTGCCAATTATTCCTCAATAAAGCTGGAAGAAGTACAAATACTATCAATGAAGTGTGTTTCTTATTCAGAGATGCTAATAAAATTTTTACTATTGCTTTCCATCAGTTACCTCTGACAACATATATTGATATTTTTCAGAAAGAAGATAAAAACTGTAAAGTAATAAAAAGAAACACGTAAATAATAAGAATAGCAACAACAGTAATTAAATAATATGACTGTTTTGCACACATATTGTGTACAAGAGGTACAAAGAATATTTATATCATATACACACATATATGTATATGTATATATATGTATATATGTATATATATATAATATATATATATATTGTTTTGTTTTGTTTTGTTTTCACAAAAGTCCTAGCTTGAGCAGAAGAGCTAAAACCTGGATAACATCAAAGGAGAAAGGACTGGTCTGGAATATGGGGACAGCAAAAAGACCACCACCTCAAGAATGAGAAAACAGTAATTACTGGCTTCACACTGAGCTCACAGGAAGTGACATCAGCATTCTTGGGTTCAGTGTGAGAACTACAAGTCATCTATTTCCTGGACTGTCCACTGTAATGCCCATGCTGGGCTCCAAATCATCATTTTCTTAGGCTTCTAAGGGACATCAGTCATTTCTGATGGGACAATCTCTACAAACCTCCTTGAGTATTTGCATGCAATTTCATTTGGGTACTGGGCATCCCTCCATCCCAACCACTTTTGTGCCCCCCCTCCAGGTCAGGACTGGATTACTCCTCCTTCCTTGACTGATCTCCAAAGCTTAACATCTTTTCCACCTCTTGTCTAATGCTTGTAGAGAAATTTCTCCAAATCTGCTTTACCCAAGATCTATGAGGTGTGGTGTTAGCCAGCCTGGCCTCAAACTTGAATTATTCAAATTGAGTCAGTTACTTTTGACTTTTTTTTTTTTTAAGTGATATGTGGTTACAATGACTGTTGATCTTTCAACCTCCCATGATTAAAATTGAACAAGACATTTCATCTCCATGAAACCATGCACTCCTAATAAACTGGGAATGAACTGTGTTTAAATACTCTATTCTCATGCCACTACTCAGATAAAACCTCTTACAGGATCCCATTTCCTGCAGAATGAGATCCCAAGTCCTGAGCCTGGCAATCCAGGTCCTCTACAATTTGATCCCAGGCTTCCTTACTCCTGCTCCTTTTCCTGTAGCTTCCATTTGCCCAAACTGAATTTGCCTTACATCATTAGATTTCCCACCTCTGTACCTTTATTTGTATCCTCTCCCTCTCCCATGATGTTATCTTCTCCCCATGACTTTCTAAATTCTACCAATCCTGCAAATATCACAGAGTCAAACCCTCCAGGCAGCCCTCCTTAATTCCTTTACCTCACAATGATTTCTCCCTCATCAGAGATGTTATAGCATTTATTCAAGGAGCCATTCATATAATACTATTACAATAACTATCAAGTTCTGTTTTGTTTTGCAAAGTAACTTTTCATGTGTATATGCTTCATTTTTGTCTACTAGATTAACTCTGTTTCCTTATAATCTCTAGAAGTCCTAGCACATATTTAGCACATATTTGTTGCATAAAATTCAATTTAGTATTAGTCAGGTGTTTGCTTGTCACTAATTATGCCAAGGTTTAATGATTTATATATATATGTTTTAATATATTTTATATATAAAATTTTATATAAAATTTTATATATAAAATATATATAATATATATAAAAATCATTAAACCTTGGCAATATAAGTAAAAAAATCATTATATATATATTTATACATATATATATATGAATTATATTTAAAAGTGGGGTAATCAGGGCACCTGGGTGGCTCAGTCGGTTAAGTGTCTGTCTTCAGCTCACGTCATGATCCCAGGACTCTGGGATTGAGCCCCGCATAAGGCTCCCTGCACAGCGGAGAACCTGCTTCTCCCTCTCCTGCTGCTCCCCCTAATTGTTCTCTCTCCCCCTCTCTCTCTCGCTGCCAAATAAATAAATAAAATATTTTTAAAAAGTGGGGTGATGATGGTCTTTGGGATGCTTGGACTGAAAAATTATTTACCAAATGAGCCAGGTCTTAATTATTTTATCTATATCGTCTTATTAAATTTAACCCCCACCCTAAACCCTAAGATGTAAGTATTAACCTCTCCCAGCCTCAGCTTTATCAGTTTGTAAAATAAAGATAAGCTATTTGTCTATCATTAGACAACCAGTATGTAATGGGGCAAAGGTTTGAGCCAACTTCTAGATGAACCAAAATCCACTGCTCTTTCCACTATGTTATGCTTGCCTCTGATGGGAATTAGGACACCTAAATTCTAAACCTACCTTTGGCCCCCAACCTTTTAGGTGAGCTGGGTCCCCGAGCCTCAGTTGCCTGGGTTCTACACTAAGAGAGGCTAGACTACACCAATGGCGTTAAAATTTTTTGAACATGAACCACAGCAAGAAATAATACTTTAAATGGCAACACTCTATATAGCTATACATGCATATGCACAGATACATATTTATTTATATACAATACATTTTATTAACATCTGCTATATGAATTTAATCTATTTTTTTATTCTTTTTTTATTATATTTTATGTCACTTTTTAAAAATATTAACCTACAATCCACTAAATTGATTTCACAACCAGATCAGAAGCTAGCCCTAGAGCAGAAGACCTTTCTGAAATCCCTTTTCGCTGTACAGGCTAAGGCTCTGACTCTGAGCTCTGTGAAAGCTGAGGGTAGAATTCAAGCCCATGGACTCAATCTGCCTTCACTTACCAATATAAATACAGGTCAGCTTCCTGACGGAGCCCCGGGCCATGAGCTTTTATCCAAGCTCAACCATTGACATATCCTGTGAACTAGGCCATACCACCTGCATCTAAACCTTTATCCATAAGTTAAGAAGAATGAAAACCCTCACTGACCTCACAGAATTGCCACAGGGGAAACTCAGAATGTCTGCAAAGCCATTTGGAAATGCCACATGACTTCTTTGGAAGTACCTCTTTTTATGCAGCAAGAAATGTTCTATAGCAGATACCATCATGAAAGTGATATAGAAAGTACACTGTCTGAAGCTCATCAATTTCTGACCTCTGGGTCTTTGACAAAAACTGAGTAGATGTTTTCATAGTGCACCTATCCTCAAAAACACATGAGTCCTTTATACTAAATAGAAGGGAGAAGTGGAGAGATGAGGAAAGGTGGTCCCTATTTCAGAAGCCATGCACAGAATGTCACAAAAAATACACTGTTAAATCTATTAGGGATTTTGAGGACCTTCCCAATATTTCACAGAGAAACAGAGCTCCAAACAGGTAAATAATTTTTTTTCAGTTTATTATTTTTTAAGATTTGATTTATTTATTTGAGAGAGAGAGGGCACACATGAAAGAGAACATGACCAGGGGAGAGGGGCAGAGGCAAAGGGAGAAGCAGACTCCCTGTTGAGCAGGGAGCCTAATGTGGGGCTCGATCTCAGGACCCTGAGATCTTAACCAGATCCAGACTCTTAACCAACAGAACCACCCAGGCGCCCCATTTTTTTTTTCAGTTTAATTCAGTTTATTGCCTTCAGAAGAAGAGGGCTACAGTTGAAGCTAGAGTTTCCTACCATGGCTGGTGCTCAAGCAAAGGGTGGGTAACCATTTGGTTAAGATGTAGTAAAGAGCACTGAAGCACACAGTGGTGACAACTAGGTGTCCTTTAAGATCACTGATTCATTTGGCAAAAATGTATTGAGCATCATCATCTATCTTATGCCAATTACAAAGATGACCCCAATTATTCCCCTTGTCTTGCCCTTTGCCCTATGACTTTGCATCTATTTCCATCAAAGAGTAGTCTTCTCTCTTCCTACCTCCTTGAATCTGGACTGATTTTGTGACTTACTTTGGTCAATAGGATATGGTTGATATAACCTGTGTCATTTCTGAACCTATCATCCTTCAAAAAGCCTGTTCTCTTACAACACTCACCAGCTATCATGCGGAAAAGCAGCCTGGTGGATAATGAGCAATAATCACTCCCATCACACCAGCTAATTGTCATTCAACCATAAGACATGCAAGTAAGGCTATTCTCCACCAGCCAACTGAATACACTATAAATAAGACTCGCTGAGATCAGCAGAACTAACAGACCCATAGATTCATGTACAATAATAAGCACTTACTGTTTAGGCCACTGAGGAATGGGGGGTTTTGATATATCGTTGTATATCCAGACACTGGGCTAGACAGCATTAGACAAGATGTACAACACTAAAAGTCCTTTCCTACCCTAAGAGAAAATGATTTGGGGGTGCCTGGGTGGAGCAGTCAGTTAAGCCTCTGACTGTTGGTTTTGGCTCAGGTCATGATCTCAGGGTCCTGAGATTGAGCCCGCATCAGGCTCCACATTCAGCACAGAGTCTGCTTGGGATTCTCTCTCTCCCTCCCTCTGCCCCTCCCACTAGTGCTCTCTCTCTCTCTCTCTAAAAATAAATAAATAAATCTTTCAAAAGAGAGAGAGAGAATAATGATTTGTATAAAATCCCAAGACATACCACCTTTTTTGAGTAAGTACCACCAATATGTATATATTTATATATTTACACATTTTTTTTCATTTTTTATTATGTTATGTTAATCACCATACATTACATCATTAGTTTTTGATGTAGTGTTCCATCATTCATTGCTTGCATATAACACCCAGTGCTCCATGCAGAGCATGCCCTCTTTAATACCCATCACCAGGCTAACCCATCCCCCCCCCCAGAACCCTCGGTTTGTTTCTCAGAGTCCATAGTCTTTCATGGTTCGTCTCCCCCTCCGATTTCCCCCCCTTCATTCTTCCCTACCTGCTATCTTCTTCTTCTTTTTTTTTTAACATATAATTTATTATTTGTTTCAGAGGTACAGGTCTGTGATTCAACAGCCTCACATCTTTATACATTTTTAAATGAATTAAAAATTAGCTATAAAGAGAATATTCATATATTCATATATGCAAGCCAATGAGCATGAGCAACTCCTGCAGGGACTACTGCTCTAGTTTGCCTCAGACCTTTTGTGTTTCCACAGGTGGCACTGTGGTGCCAGCACCAGGAGAGGCATGCTGCCATCCCCTCTCACTCCTGCCATGTGGGCTGGGAACCACACAGCTCCACAGAGCCATTTGGCCATTACCAGATGTCCCTCCCCCACCCTGTGGTGCTGCTGAGCTTTGCCTCCACCTAAAGACCATTGGTGCATGTTCACTCTGTCCTGGAGGATGACTGAGGCCTGGGAGAGGCGCATCAGCTGTGGACGGACTAGATGGAGGTGTAAATGCATCTCCCTTGAGCCAAGGATAATGTACATTTGGCTTTGAAGGGTACAATTAAGAGGGTGGCTTAGGACGCTATACCTTCTAAAGCAAACTAGAAAGTCTCTCTTTCTCTCCTTTAATCTCTGGATTATTCTTTCTATCTTCTTCCCAGCCAGGAACATTAGAGCATTCGTAAAAATGTGTGTTGTGCTATGACAACAGAGACAACAGTGACTAAGAGCGACGGAACTGAGGTCCCCTTGACCTCTTCCACTGCAGGCACGGCAAGCTCAGGGACTCTTCAGGCATGGCTTCTTCTTGTTTCACTTGGTTCTTGGCTTCCTAGGATACTCTTAGCATCCTGATACTCTCCCGCACTGACTTTTCATGAAATGATGAAGAATCAGATTAACTCTCACTCACACATAGAAACAGTATCCATCAGTGAGTCTCCCTGCTATGTCTAAATATGAAGAAATACTTAATATTTTCAGGTAGAGAGAAAGGAGGAAGAAATGGACAGGATGGACAAATAAACTTTGTGGTTTAAGTGAATTCAAATCCACTTGACATTTCTCCTATGCTCTGCAAAGGGCAGAGCTTGTATAATAAACTTGTTACCAGCCACCTTCCTGCCACTGTGTTTCAGGAGTTTGGAAATCAGTCTCCAGTGGTATTCCCAATGTTAAAAAAGCAGTTTCGTGCAATATTTTACAAGCTAAATAGTTCTAAGCCCTTTAATAAAGGGAGGAGAAGTCAAGAACTATAGCATAGACCATTTTCATTCAATAAAAATGTTAAACATCCATCATATACAAGTACTCTATAGGGGCTATTCACCACAGAGAACAAAACTCTAGAAAATAGAAAAATTGACCCACCCATCCTCCATTCCCTACTCTAGGGAGAGGGCTCTAGGACAAGGAATATTTATCATACAGCTCAGAAAAGGAGCAAGAAACCCTGGTTTAACAGAACCAGAGTCTTAGTTTGCAAGTAAAAATACTAATAATCGCCATAGTCAATATCTATATTGTGTCATATGACAGGCACTGCTCTTAAAGGTTGTATTGTTTTTATTAATTAGATATCAGATTTTGTCCTATGTGCTTTTGGCAGATCAGTCACATGATCATCACAATGACTGTACAAGGCAGGTTTTGATTTCACACATATACATTCTATACAGGAAACTGAGATGTAGAAAGGTTAGTAAATATTTCACGCTCACGTTCTTGGTGAAGTCACAAATGGAGCCCCCGCAGCTCGACTCCAGAGCTTGCACTCTACACCTTAATGGCTACAACATCCTGCCCCAATTCTGGGTCTAGTTGACTTATATAGAGTCAAAGATAGGGTACTAGGAGAAATATTATTTTTTCTATAGATCATAAAGAGAGGGTAGAGTTTCAGGAGGAAACCACTCCTCCTAATCCTCCTAGTTGAGACATATGATGGATTTTAAAGAATCTATTGAAATACTAGCATCAGGTTAGAGAAACAGACACTTTTGGGTCTCCACTTACTACCATATTCACTAAACCAGAGCTCATTCTCCCTACTTCACCTTCCCCCTTGCACACCTCAGGGAAAGAGCTGACAGGAAAAATGAATAGAAACAGTCACTGTGAGGAGGAAAAAATCACTACTATTTGTAACGGGTATAATATTTTGAAAAAAATGATTTCTTTTTCTGTCCCAGATCTGGTTAGTATGTGGCAGAGCTAGGAATTCTCAGGGGCTCATAACACTGAACTATTTCATCTATCTAAAGTGAAAATAAAATAAACACCCTTAGCAGCCCAAGAGTTGAGGAGGAGCAAGACATAAGCAGATAAAAGTTGAGAGAAAGGTGCCCTGATTCTCCTGCCTGTGATCTGGAATAGGAGGGGAGCATTAAGTAAGAGAGTATCATGCCAGCAGAGAGGAGGAAGGGTCTCTCCACACTACCATTTCAGTTTCTTGTCAATCATCACCTCAGTCTCCACATACACCTACCCATGAGCGTCTTCATCAGGGTCAAAGCTATTGTGTAAAATAGAGCTGAGAAAAGAGAAAGGATGTGAATCTAACTCCCCAGAATCTCTGTTGGCCCACATGTGGCATTAGTAGAATTCAGCAATCCCTGTGTGGCCTCTGGAAGGATTTCTAAGGTAATGAGAAAGAGAAGAGACAGGCGCTGGTATCCAGAACTGATCGGACATTCACAACCAGACCTCAGCATTAGTCCAGGCTGGTCTGACGCTCATAGTCAGGCCAGTTTCTTCTACTTTTGCATACAAATGACCTCCCAGAATACTATCTCAAGGGAGAGTGCTCTGAGATGATGATAAAGCAAAACAAAAGCAAAGTCATTGTGCAACACAAAACACCTAACATGCCCCTACACTAAATGAGCAACTGCTACTTCTTCACAATTACAGCTTTATTCTCACTGTAGTCTCTTCCCTATAGATAAGATTTCTTGAAATACCCAATCATGGAATTGCCTTTGCTTTTTGACAACATCCAATCTAAAAGGAGCTCTGCATCCTTGGACCCTCTACCCAATTAACAAATGGAATAGGTTCTAGAATAGGTTATTTCAAGCTTCCTTTTACTGAGACACTCCATAGTTTCCTCACGACAACAAGAAATAAATCCAGCTAGTTCATCTACAAGTGTGTTCCTGCTGGCGTCCTACTGAAAGACATTAATAGTAGGCAAGGAGGTTGGCAAGATACCCAGAGAGAGTTGCCATACGGGGATGAAATGGTTTATCAGTCAGCTTTTGCTGCATAACAAAAATAGCAACAACAAAAAAACCTCAATAGCACAAGGCAAGTACTTATTACTCATGAATATGGTGCTCAGTTAGGATGCTGATTTGGGCTGCACTTGGTAAGGTTTCCGGGGTAATATGACTTCTGGCTGATCTAGGCTGGGCTGGGCTGATTAGTCACCTTGGCTCTGCTCCACACGTCTCTCATCTTCCAGCAGGCTAGCCCTGGCATATTATCATAGTAGCAGCAGAGACACAATAGAGCAAGAGGAAACGTGCATGGCCTCTTGAGGGCCTAGGCTCAGAATTGATACAACATCATCCTGCCTCATTTTGAAATGAAGAAAAGAACCTATATTTACAACAAGGATCCAACACAAGTCATAAAACTAGATCAGATTGGGAGCAGAGGTGGGGAGGCACGGGGCGTAGACTCCAGCTCTTTGCGTGAGCAAGTGCAAGGCCAATGGCAAAGGGCCTAGATAACAGGAAGGGTGAGGAATAGAAGCTATCATTGCAAGCTACCCCAGCTGCTTTTTAGCCTGCCCAGGCTGGAGCTGAATGACAATTATAGCCAGACCCTCAAGGGACTTGTAATGCCAGTGAAAGCCAAGTTGAGGCCTAAGCAGCCAAAAGTCCCCTTCCCCACGTGTCCTGATCTAACCAAGGCAAGGGTAACCAACCAGACTGCAATTCACACCAGTCAGACTCTAATCATGAATCCCAGCAGGACAAAGAGCACCCGGTAGACAAGAACATGAGTCCATGATTCACTAAAGCCAGAAGGTACTTCTCCAAGGACCCAAGCCTCTACTCTACCCCAAGTCTGTGTAAGGCATATTTCTCCCCATATCCTTAGACACTCTCTGAGGGTGAGAGTAGAGGAAACCAAGGGACAAAATATTTATTATCTGGAGAGAATTGGCATTACCTAAAGGGAAGATTTAAATCATTAATATGGGCCAAGTATTACATAGGATTGCATCCAGATTAATTTTTGTCTTCATTAACCAGCAGTGTGGTGTCAAGATAAGACCTGAACAGGCAAAATAAAGAAGGTATGTATTCTCTGCTCATCAGAGTTACACTATGTACAAATTTGTGACTCTTGATATATTTAACACTAGAAATTGTGACTATTTCAAGAAATCTAAAATGTGTGAAGACCTTATGCACAAGGCTGTCTATCATATTTTCCCCCATCTCTGGCCTAAGAGACAGTATTGGAGAACGATGAACATTTCCTCCAACTGTCTGATGGGACATATTCTCTTTAAACTTTAGGGCCTACTTTAATTTGTGGGTATTATCTTTGTTTTATTTTTCAAGTGAAATTACTTTATAAATACTTCACAGGCTATTGTGAAATCAAATTAGACAGCAGATGTGAAAGTTTCTCGAAAAGTTCAGAACGTCAAAGAAATGTAAAGTTATTTGATGCACCGTTACAATAATAACAATCGGAGTGTGCTAATGGGCGCTGCTTTCTCATTTCCAGGCAAACTGGAAATAACACCAGACTAAGTCAAGATTCTCATGTTCAGGTTCCAGCTATGCCACCTCCAAGCTGATATGACCCCACACAAGACCCTTGCCCACCCCAGACCTCGATATTCCCATTAATAAAGGAAGGAGGTGGTGCTAGAGGATTTCTAAGGTCTTTCTGAGCTCTAAATAATATTTCTTGTTGACACTTCATCCAACACAATTTTTCAATTATTTGAAGAAGAAAAAAGATTAACTTTATATATGTGGAAGCCCCTTTCAAAGCCTGCTTTTAAAACAACAACAAAATAATCTTTAACCTAGAGTTAACTTCATTCCAGCCACTTTGAATTTATTTGCATTCATGCAGATGCATTTCTTTGGGTCAGTCTGAACTATGGCAACTAATCCTCACCTCCTCTGTGAAGCCCTCCCCAATCTCTTTGTGCTGCTTCATCGTAGGACCCACTACCATCATTGTTGCAATTTGCAGGACAACAATCTTTACTGGACCCATCCACTCTACACCAGGCAGCGTGTTATAAAAGCTAATGCAGCATCTCTGATGCTCTCAAGAACTCTGCACAGTACTCTTAATTCTCCTGGTTTCACAGGTTAAGAATCTGAGCCCCAGAGAGGTTAACTATGTTACTCAAATTCACACAACTCAGAAAGAGGTCAAACCAGATATCACACTCACATTTGCCTCAAGGCCAAGTCCTGTGTCTCCCTAAGTCATAGTGCCTCTTGAATTCTCCTATATCTGAAGTCTTTGTACTGTAAAAATTTACTTATTGTCTCTCTTCTAGATTATCAACAACTTGGTGGTTGAGAATATTTGTTCCTTTTGTGGTCCTAGTAGCTAGCACCATAAAACAATAAATGTTTGTTGAATAACATATACCAGACAGATGACCATTTTCTCCTGAGTATTAGATGTAATATGCAATTTTATGATTCCTCACAATCACACACCATTTGCTAGTGGTGTTTTAACTCAAGTTCCTAGGCCTATAAGTCAAATAGGATCAAATTTCTTGAAGATTGTAGATATCCTAAAAACATTCTCAAATGTTTCAAAATAAATCCTTTAAATTCTCAAAATCACCATAAGCTCTTCAAATAATTATATGCTTCACCATATCATATGCACAAAAAAAGTACCTGTAATACAAAATCATCTTATATATGTCATAGGTCTTCTGGTCCCCATCTTCAGACTGCTTAATGGCCAGTCTAACCTCTTTCTTTAACTCCAATCATATTTTTCTACATGTCTTCTGGACATTTTTATTCAATCTTCCAAGAATGATTTCTAAATTTACATGTTAAAGTAAATCTTAACATCTTCTTCCTACTAGAGTTGTTTTGGGGAGATGTCTTTCATGCTTCCTGTTGCTTGGTATTTAGGAGTTTAACAGATGATTTGACTAATTAATACCAAATAATAGCACTGGTTCTGCCACTGATTTTTCACTTTATTTACATCACTTATAAATGAAGAAAATATGATTTATATTTATTGTCTACTTTCAGGACTTACCTAAGAAAACTTGAAATGGCTACATCAACATAGACCTTCTTACTCAGTTACACCCTATATATAAATCTGAGTATTTACTAAGTGCATACTATGTGCTCAGTATTGTCAAATACTATATATAGCAAATATAAAAAGCAGAAGACATGGTCTCTGGTCTTGAGTCTAGAGAGACAAGAGTTATACAGAAAAAGAAATAATTAGAGAACAATACAAGGCAGAATATAAGCAAACACTAACTTGTTTAGAACTGATAATTATACTGTAGCACTTCCAAAGAGGAAGAAATTATATTGTCACTATTAGAGCCCATGAACACATAGGAAAGCAATGGAGTCATTCTTAGGCTAAAGCCTCCTCTTTGAAAGTAAACTATTCTGACTCCCCAGGCATAGCATCTATTGTTATTATTATTTCTTATTTGTTTTCATAGATACTTTTTCTTCTTATGTCTCCAAAAGGAAGGCATTCCAAAGGCTTAGCTTGCAGAACTGTATTCATTTTTATCCCCTCTCTGCACTAGAGAACTATTCCAATCCCAGGTCCATGGAATCTGTGCCAGATCATCGCCTGCACATTGCCAATCTAACCTTTTTCTCAAACACCAGCCATGTTTTCCCAAATGTCTTTGGACATTTTCATTCACTCTTCCAGGAGCTATTTCTAAATTAATGGTGTAAAATCAACCTTAATATCTCACTCCCTACAAGAGTTTCCCTTCCCTCACCTTGATGTTTCTATCAGCCAGGTGATCTGAGATATTTCTTTCCTTAGTCCCATTCATTTAACCTCTATATTTCATCTCCCTATTATTGTCCTGGCTACTGTCCTCATTCTCTGAAATACACTTTAACTGGTTTCCCTACTTTCTCCCAGACTTCCTTTGTCTCCTACCAGTGTCTCTCCAGCCATCTTTCACCAGAAACTCATCACCTGTGATATACTCAGAGGAAGACAGTGAGCTAGAACGGAAAAGTACCTGTCTTGGCCTCGAAATCATGAAGAACTGAGTTCCAATCTCAGCCTGACATCATTATATATCCTTTAAAATCTGAGATATTTCCGTTCTCATCTCTAAACTGGGAATAATACTACCTATCAGGAAATAGTATTAGGATTTAAATGAGATAATATGTAAAACCCCAGCACAAAATAAGAGCTTAATAACTAGAACTCTTATAATTATGACTATTATTCTTCTTTTTATAAGACGGAGTAGGATATTCAAAATCCCTCAAGAGATAAATTCAATCTATAGTCTTTGGATGACTTTCATACATAAACCAAGCGTGTCTACCTTATTCCTTCCACTTATACTGTTTACCATAAATGAGATCTCTTCCCCTCATATTTCTTCCCACCAGAACAGTGCTATTTATTCTTCAAGACACTTTTCTTGCCACTGACATCCTTAATAAAGTCTCCAGCCTCTTCCTCCCCAGTCCAAAGTGAGCCCTCCTACCAAATTACTGAATCATTATTGAATATTTGTTTTCTCTACTAGCATTTGAATTTAAACACATACTGGCTTGTTACATACTTTTTTTTTTCAATTCACATTAAATGAATGTCATGATTTTGGCTCCCCACTAGAATACAAAAACCATAAGTGTAGGGAATACCATTTGTGTCCATAAGCCCAGCACTGTGCTCAGAGTAGGCACTTGATAAATATTTGTTGAATTGATAAATAAATAAAGGACTTCATTAATAAAACAGAGTAGCAGGAGTTGGCACAAAAACTAATGAAAGTTCGAGTCATATTTTGGTGGGAGCTGAATGCTAAGAAAAAGCAGTGTCATGATTAAAGTGGAAAGTAGGGAAGTCTGATACATCAATTCTGCCTACAAATGGATTATGGCTGAGGACTTGAGAAGCTCAGAGATTAACCAGGAGTCTTTGTTAAGAATTAGAGGAAAGGAAATCAGTCTGAAACAATGAGAATGTGATAATGGGAGAAGTATGTATTTTAAGAAAAGAAAAACAAGACAATGTGAATGAATAAATACACTTTGAAGTATAAGCAAAAAATAAGACAGTCGACATTTCAAGACTGGAGAAAGCACTCTATAAAATGAATGGGGACATTCTGAAGACAATCTGTAGAGAATGAGAATTCAGTTTTGACTATGCTGACTGTTGAACATGCAAATATGGATGTCCAACGGACAAGCTTTGCAGCCAAAGTAAGAAAACATCTTATAAACTGCCAGTCACTGAGAAAATCCCCCAAAGATAGAATACTACCCACCTTTCTAATACTTCTTCAGAAAGTTGTGTGATCTTTATATTTTTCAGCTCTGAGATAAGAAAAATTCTCATAATCTTACTTATGTGGCTACTTTCTTCTATTCAGGTAGGTAGCCTAGAAAACCCTAGAGGACAGAGAATGTGAGAAAGATAGTATCATTCATCAAAGTAGTTCTCTCATTTTTAGACCTTTTTTTTGAAGACTTATCTTATTTTATTTTAGAGAAAGAAGGAGCATGTGTGAGGGTGGGGAGGGGCAGAGGAAGAGAATCTGCAAGCAGACCCCCTGCTAAGTGCATAGCCTAGGGCAGGGCTCGATCCCACCACCCATGAGATCATGGCCTGAGCCAAAACCAAGAGTCAGACACTCAACCAACTGAGTCACCCACAAGCCACAAGATCTTCTTTGCCCTATTCCACCAAAGTTACAAACTACTAAGAGGAGTGAGGCATGAGGGGAGAAAGTAACCTAGGTGTCTTCTTCTGGCTAAAATGGAGTGACAGGGATTGTGCTTACCCTCCTGCCAGAAACAACCAAAAAATGAACAAAATATGTGAAATGACAGTTTTCAAGCACTAAACATAAGGCTGTAAGAATAGTGATCTCTGAGAGAAGGAAAATTAATGTGATGAGCCTTACAATTGCCCAAACTTATCGCCTTGAAAAAATTTCCAGGCTGTAACACCAGGAGGGGGAACCCAGGCAAAGCCTGGCACAGCCCCTGAGTTGAGCTAGAATTGAGTCTTAGCTAAGACATCGAAGTATCTAGAAGAGACAAGACATACACAAAGGGAGAATGTCAGAGATCTCCAGAGTGTCACCCTGAGCAGTGTATGTGTATGAGTAAACTACCCCAGGCTGAGAAAAGAACCACCCAGAAGGACTATAGGAAACAGTGTCTGGGCTCAAACTCAGTCTAGAAATAGCACCTACTTCCACTATCCAGACTGAAAAACATCATGATTCACAAGCCAGGCAGAATACTCAGAGCGGTCTCAGATAGTTATAGGGGGATAATTATCCCTAGGCCAAGCTCTGCTCAGGTCCATCTAACAAATCTTAAAAGTGAGGAGAACTAAAGGGATCAAACTGTTTCCAAGTAATTTAACTATATCCCAGAACAAAGCCCAAAAATACACGTAAGTATACAAAAATAGCCAGCATCCAAAAAAATAAAATTCACAATATTGTGTATGCAAAGAAGCAGTGAAATATGATCCTGAGTGAACAACAAAATTAATCAATCAAAACCAGCCCAGAATGGACACAGATGTTAGAATTAGCAGGCAAGGACATTAAAAGAACTACTATAACTAAGATCCTTACATTCAAACATTAATATGGAAGATATAAAAACTACCCAGACAGAATTTGAAGGTGAAAACTACAATGCATGAGATGAAAAATACACTGGATGGGATTAACCGCAGATTGATATTGCAGAAGACAAGAAGAGTGAACTCGAAATGCAGCAATAGAAACTAACCCAAATGAGACACAGAAATAAAAAATAATTTTTAAAAAGGTGAAAAAAAGTGTACACTCTTTAAGGGACTTAATATATGGACAATTAGAGACCATGAAAGGGGAGGAACAAAAAGTAATTGAAGAAATAATGGTTAAAATTTTTTTCCAAATTTGACGCAAATTATAAACACACAGTTCTAAGAAGTTAGATGAAACTCAAAAACAAGAAACATGCACAAAACTATGCAAAAACAGGTCACAATAAAATTGCTTAAAACCAGTAATAAAGAAGAAATTCCTCAAAATTTCAACAAGATTTTAAAAGATGTAGACAAGTTATTCTAAGGTTTATATGGAAAGACAAAGGAACTAGAATAGCTACAGTTATTTTATAAAAGAATCATTCTACCCAATGTTAAGACTTATTATATAGTTACATAATCAAAAACAACACAAATATGCCCACCTTACTTTTGACAAATACCTCAAAAGCAATTCAATGAGAGAAAGACAGTCTTTTCAATAAATGGTGCTGGAACAATGACATCCATAGACAAAAAGATGAATCTTAATCTAGACATCACAGCATATACAAAAATTAATTTAAAATGGATCATGGATTTAAATGTAAAGTGTAAAACTATAAAACTTTCCTAAGAAAACATAGGGCAAAATCTTTGGGACCCAGAACTAGGAAAAGCATTTTTAGACAAGACCCCAAAAACAGGATCCATAAAAGAAAAATAAATTGATAAATTGGACTTTATCAAAATTAAAAAAAAAAAAAACTTTAATTCCATGAAAGGTCCTGTTAAGAAGATGAAAAGCAAGCTATAGATTTGGAAAAAAAATTTGTATCTGGCAAAGATCTTATATCTAGAATATATCTGGCATGTATCTGGCAAAGGTCTTATATCTAGAATATACAATAAAAAAATAATCCAGTTAGAAAATAGGTATTGAGTCTTATACATAAATCTTCACAGCAGCCCTATTTGTAATACTCCCAAACTGGAAACAACCCAAATATCCATCAAAAGGTGAACTCATAAACACACTATGTTATATCCATGCATTAGAAAATTACTCAGCAACAAAAAGGAATGAACTCGTGATGCCTGAGATGACACAGATGAATCCTAAAATAATTGTGCTGAGTTCAAGTAGCCACACAAAAAAGAGAACATATGGCACGATTCCATTTATGTATCCATAACATCAGAAAGTAGATCAGTAACCACTGATGGAGGAGGAATGGGACAGATAAAAGAAGTATAAAAGGGAATGAAGAAATGTTTGGGAGTGATGGATATGTCCATTCTGTTGATGATGATATTGGTTTCATGAGGGCATATACATATTTTGAAATGTATAAAGTTATATATTTAAGTATGTGTGGCTTATTATATGTGAATTATGCTTCAAAGTTGTTAATAAAAAACAATGTTACCTTGTCTCTATGTAATATCATTATGATGATACCTCACCAGTTTCTAACTATAATTGATACTTGTTTCGTGAACGACAGAGCTATTGACCTATCTCCTTACTCAACATCTGCATGTGGATGTCTAATTGATGCCTTAATTGAAACTGTTCACACTGAACTACTGATGTCCCTTCTCAAATATGTTCCACTCACACTTATCCCATTTTAATGTCTGACAATTCTAATTGTTGGTCAAATCATTGTTTTATCCTATCTTTTCCTTATAGAAAATCCATATCCAATCCGTCTGCAAATCTGTTTACTCTGCCTTCAAAAAATACCCCGAGTCTGTCCACGTATTACCGTACCCACTGATGTCACCCTGGTCAAAACTCCCATGATTATTGCCATTACTACCTAACTGGTTTCTTTTCTTCTTATCTTGACCTCCTATACTTTATTCTCATCACAGAATTTTCTGGAAGATGTCAGATTTTTCCATTCCACACCTCCAATGGACTTCTGTTTGGCTGGAGTTAGAAAATCAAAGTCCTTACAATCACTGCCCTATGAGGTCCTATACAATCTGCCTCATCCCCATTCCTCTCTGGACTCCCTTTACTTTTCCCCAACTCATTTTACTCCAGCCACATTGACTTTCTTGCCATTCATCAAATAAAGCAGGCATGCTTCCACCTCAAGGGCTTTTCACTAGCAATTTCTTCTGCCTGGAATGCTTTTCCCTTCAATATCCACACGGTGCCAAGTGGTCAAGCGATCCCTAAGCAGCAGCAGAGATGCTGGGCTGCCTCCCGTAAATTTGGTCAGTAAGGAGACAAGCCCAAATGGGTTTAGGCCGTTCATTACTCACAGTGCATGGCAGACGGTATACATCTGATGCTGGTATTAGTTCCTTTGCTCACCCAAGTCCCACGAGGGCTGTGAGAACAGCCTCAGGCTGGTACAGGGCACACATGGCTGTGTCACAGCCGAGGAACACTCAGCTTAGGAGACCCCTGGTCTCATAAGGACACTGCGATAAAACCCACCCACCCTCCCCTCCAGAAAGAGATATGACCTTAGTATCCTGGGATATAAGCAAATCTTCTCTGGAGAGAGGAAGGAGACTTCGATATTCTAGAAATTCTCCAGGGAAGGAATATATTGTCCATCTTTATGATACAGATAAGGAAATGAATCCATCCAAATCACTGGGACATGCTATTTCTAGCTTCCGAGGCTGTTTGTTACTCTAATGTCCTTGAAAAGGTAGTCTAAGATGTGTGGAAATATCATGTAGAATTTTCTCCTAACATATGGTTCCTTTTTCCTTTTCCTTTGAGTCTTATCCAAATACCAACTTCTCAGAGAGACCCACCTCAAACATTCTATTTACTCTTGTAACATACCCCATTGACACTCCTTATCAACCTGGGTTATTTCATTCCAGAATAGTTACAAACCACTTCAATAGTTACAAACCACTTCAAAATTATTGTGTAGGATCTTATAGGAAGTGATTATAAGGACTTTGATTTTCGAACCCTGGCAAAACAGAAGTCCACTGGAGGTGTGGAATGGAAAAATCTGACATCTTCTAGAAAGTTCTGTGATGAGATACAAATTTATGGCCTGCCTCCTCCCCCCTTGGGGAATGTAGATTACATGAGGGCAGGCATTATATTCTGTTTTATCACTGCTATATCCAGCATCTACAACTGCTGGCTCCTAATAAACACCTCATGAATTATTTTTAAATTTGAGAGACTAAAGCATAAAGGACATTAAAGTACTCTTCCTTGCAATGCTTTGCAAAGAATTCTAGCCTTTGAAGGACTGGATCCCCAAATAAAGATTACAACAGGTTTAAGGGGAAAAATTCATTAGGTTACCAAAGTCTGAAGGCCCAATATTCTTTCCAGAGAACCTACAGCAGGGAAGATAGATGGTCGACAGTAGTCAGACACCACATCGTTGACTCCACTGCAGTGTCTACACCAGGCCAGGCTTCCCCTGGGTTGCTCCTCACCAGCCACTGAGCATAATTATGGACTAGAAGTGGACAATCTCTGCCCAGTGGAAAATCCCTCTGATGGGCAAATTTGGCTCAGGGACTCCCCATGGATGTGGGCAAGATTTTCACAGGACCACACTGCAGTCTGAGGCTTTGTTTTCACTCCTTTCTTCCCTCCGTTTCTGTAGGTGTCACACCCATATTGCGGTCTGATGGCTCTCCTTTTTTTTTTTTTTTTTTTTTTACAAACCATGAGAGACTACGGACTCTGAGAAATAAACTGAGGGTTCTAGAGGGGAGGGGGGTTGGAGGATGGGTTAGCCTGGTGATGGGTATTAAAGCGGGCACGTATTGAATGGAGCACTGGGTGTTATATGCAAACTGATGGCTCTCCTTGACTCCTTCTGTTCCCTCAACCTTAATCCTTCACGGACATTTCCCAAGAGAAAGCTCTTCTCGTACCTCTAATCCAGTTTTTGCATCTGCTTCTTGAAATACCTGAACTAACCTACAGAGGTACCGTAGGTCTGTCCTCAGTGGGAAAACATCAGCTCCTTCACGTGTTTATCCTAAATGCAAGGCTCATCCTATAATTACAGAAGTCAGGATTGCAAAAGTCAGGGACAGACCTGTTTTCATGATAGAGTAGCACCTAACTAGAGCCCAGGGCTCCACTGATTTGGGGGGTGGGGGGACTAGTTTCAGACAGGGTGTTCTTGCTTTCTAAGTTTATCTTAGGATGCAAAGTGGGTTTCTTTCTATGTGTGATATGTGATGTGATGATTCCTACTCCAATTGAGTATCAGTTTTGCTTTCTCGGAAGGTATAAATAAAAAGTTCATTGCCCTGGGAATGGGCACGCCAGTCCCAACTTACTGTTGACTTGAAACTACAGTCTCAGGCAAGTCCACTGAACATATCCAGCCCACAAATATCATCTGATCAAAATTTCCACTATTAATGTGGGATATCAAAGGAACCTTCCCACTTTCTGATTCTGCAACCTACGAGGCAATAGTAAATCGATCATCTAATACTATCAAAATCTTGTTTTGTTCAGTATCACAAAAGGATAAAAATGGGGGGAAAAGGGCTTTAAAGTAAATTGCTGCAGTGGTAATCTCTATGTTGTCTTCCCCTGAAATGTGTGCTTGTGGGGGCCGGGGGAGGGAGGAGCATATTTCTCGATGCAGATTCCTCTCTAACTCCTAGTGATATTCATACACATACATCAACCAAGCAAGAAATCCCCAAGTTCAGTTCTCAAGTGTTCTGACCCCACACCAGCAGACACCGTCACTGCATTAGACCCAAACTAGCACTCAAACTGCATTTTCTCTTGAACACTCTCGCAGAACTCAGTATGAGGCCTTCAGAACCACTGTATTCCAGCCTTTGTTTGAACACGGTTGTCTTTTTCCCTCATTCAGTCCGCAGTACCCTGTCGGAGTGAATCCTGCTGTTAGCCAGACAGGGGTCCCAGGAGAGGACAGGTGGGGTTCTGTATGTTTAACTTTTTATCCTTTGTGTCAACCAGTTCTGTTTCTAAAACATTTCTAATCCCCTAGCTTCGCAGAAAACAAATAACTCTGCACAGCCCCCTCTTCCTTCATCCCTCATAAATAATCCCCAAGAAGGAGGACGGCCGCAGAGACGGAGCCTGAATGCTGACGAGCTGGTGCTGCTGGCTCTGGCTCATCCTGCAGCTGGGCCACGAAGAATAAGAACGAATTCCAAACTTTGCTGGTGCCTAAGAACAAAGTCCTGCCTGCAAGGCAGGGAGGCAGCAGTACCTCTTCAAGTCAAAATCTCCACGGTGTCACAGGAAGAGCTCAGGACTTAGAGACTTATCCAAACTCTGCAAAATACACCATGTATGATTTAGACGAGCTAAGATGATGACCTCTCCAGGCCTCAGTATCTTTACTCTTATGAAGCATGATTGTGTGGGGGCGAAATAGGCGGCTTGGCAAGCCAGATTGCTTCATTTTGAATCTGAGCTTTGGCACTTGGTAACCATGTAACCACGGGCAAGTTACTTAAAACTTCTGTCTTAGGCAGCTTCTGCGGTACAAACACCCCCCTCCCGCCACCACCAAAATCTCAGTGGCTTACCCCATTAAAGATTTATTCCTCACTCATGCTGCATTCTGGGAGTGGATCAAGGGAAGCCCCAGGGCTCTGTGGCTCCACTCTATATGTCTTCCTTATTGAGGGATATAGGTTGAGATAGAGTCCATGTCTTTGTTTCATGGCAGATTGTAAGAAAGCAGATGACCAGCCATGGGATGGCTCTTAAAGCAAATCACTGAAACAGGCCTACTGTCTCTTCCACTCACATTTCATTGACCTCAGTAATGATATCAATGTACAAAGAAGTATATTCTTACCATAGGAAGGATAAGCAAGTCAGATAGGAAAAGGCAGGGATCTATGACCCTCTTACATGGAAAGGAGTAAATAATTGTGAACAAAATATGATCTACCTTTTGTGTCTCGCTTTCTTCATCTGTAAAATAAAAGTGATAATAATAGTGCCCACTTCATAAGGTAGTTAGAAAGATTAAATGAGTTTTCAAATGAAAAATGTTTAAAATGATGCCTAGAATACAGCAAACACTCATTAAATGTTCATTATTATTATCTGTCCAATAGGAATAACATAACTTTTTTCTACCTCGCAGAGGTGTTTGAGGATCCTGTTATTAGTGTTTTTGTTATAGATACTATGTGACACGAGATAAATCATATTAAGTACCATACCAAAGTCAGAAATTTTATTACATCAATTGCAGACAATAATGTGGATGTGTGCACTCTACTCATCTCCATGGAGATGTGCATTGGGAAGGTTTCAAAGGGGATTATTAACGGCATAATATCTCTGGGAGATATCACCATCATCAATGGCAAAATATATCCTTTATGGAGGCTCCATTACACGTGAAGGATTATACTTAGCATAAGAGAAGCAGAGATGAATAAGATCTAGCCCTTCATCTGCCAACAGCCCAGCTAGAGGGACCTTCTTTATGTATGCACCTTCACTAAGTACAGCAGATTAGGGCTCTCTGGATGGTGATGCGGGTCATAAATGCTACAGGAGGTCAGAGGGGAAGTGAACCTGAGGGCTTGCAGGTTGGGAGAGAGAACAGATTACTTGAACCAGCACTTTAAGAAATGTAGAAGTAAACAAACGATAGAAGAAAAGAAAAAGGAGAAAAGAAAAACAAAGACAGAGACAGTTTCTCCATTCTCAGGAAAATGTGAAACCCTAAGAATGTGCAAAAGATATTGTCAATTGAAATAGTGCAGAAAAAGGATAAATGAAACAAAATTAAGTTTCCTGGCTCCCAGTGCTGGGTGGGATTCTCCCCTAGACCCGTGATTTCTTTGGGATTGTTTCATCTTCTGCAAGTTTACTTGTGTTTCTCTCAAGACCCCATTTTTCTCTCTACATCTGTCTTTTTATAAGATTTTGTAGCATACAAAATACATTTTAATTCATTTGCTTTAATAACATTTATCACTTACCAACATCTATTATGTGTCTTGTAGAAACACATAATAATCTTTAAAACACCCAATGAATTATTTAATATGATTCCCCAAAGTCACTTAGTAGTCCCCTACTAAGGGGCTAAGCCAGTATTCAGAACCAGGCATTTTAGACCCAGAGCTTCTAATATTTTCCGTAACACTATGCTTTCTCCCATTAAAACAGAAGGCAGTGTGTGTGTGTGTGTGTGTGTGTGTGTGTGTGTGTGTGTTTGTGTGTGCATGCAAATGCATGCACACATTTGTCTGTAGACATGTGTACATGGATCTTCATATTCACCTGCTTTGGTGTGAGCACAGGGCCACAAGGAAATGCCTTCAGTTGATCATATGATTTTTCCCACTTGGTAGATGTCAGTGCATCTGGCCCTGGTTACTAATGCTGTTGATTGATTACAAGTCAGTTGCTGACTCTGAAGAATACTGGGAACTGTAAGAGTAATTTCCTTGTTAGTTTATTTCAGAGCAACTGATGATTGTGCATCATGGTCACATTTTGGAGGATAATGAGCCTAAGTGATCTAGGCAAGGGCAGTGGATTGCAGGAAGCCTGCTTGAAAGGCAAGGAGAATTGTTAGGTCTCGGGGGTCTCATCAGAGAGAACAGCAAATATGCCAATCATATGTGTGTCTGTGGTTCCATCTCTCTAGTGAGAGCAATTTAGCAACAGCCAAGTGATTCTTGTTGTCACACAGCTGCCCTATGCTCGTACCTGGCCCTTTAGTATAAACCCAAGATCAGATGGGAGAAGACCCGAAAGTCATTTTTAATAGGATTCCTTTCTTCTGCATCTCCCTCACCAAGTTCTTAGCGCACATGGGTGTGTGCACATACACACAAGCATACATATAGTATTCCATACATTTCTTCATTGTACCAAGATCTCATAAGGTCATTAAGATCATGACTCTGTATTCCCTAGATCTTGTCATCCAGAGCCTGACTTCTAATTGGGTCTTAATGGAAATTTGTAGAGGGAAGAAAGCAGAGAGGGAAAAAATCTACCTAAGCTACAGAATTTGAGAAAAAAATATTTTTAACCTAGTGCCTGACTTACAATGAGATTTTTCATGTGATTTCAAACTCCTATACTCATGAATTTTTTTCTCCCCCTCCCTCAGGCTACTGCAAACTTATTAATCTGTTCTGATTTGTATTACCACAAAAGCAGAGCCTGATGCAAGGATGTTTGAATAGGCAGTTTATCTGGTAAGCCAAGAGAGGCGGCATGGGAATCTAGGGAGAGTGAAACAGATAAAAAGGCAAAGCTAGTGCAAGGATGATATATCAAGGTCACTCATATGGGCAATGGGAACTTGATTTTGCTGGGACTAAGAAACATACAATTGTCAGAATTGTCAACTAGAGATACAGTGGCTCTCCCCTGCCCCGTTGTTAATGATTGTCCCAAGAGATTTCAATTCAGGGTGCAAGTTCACATTTTTACATGTACCAGAAAGGCTGAGAGGGCTCCTTCTAACATCCTAAAGTACTAGGAAAGTCCTGGGACAGAAAGCAAGAAATCTGTAGTGTGGTTGAAGCTCAGTGAGGCCATCTAAGACAGAAGTCTATCAAAGAAGTCTAACATAGTCCTCCCCTTGAATCACTAGGCTCCACTCATGCCCTACATAAATTCGTGCCATCATAGATCCTTCAGGGTGGTAGTAAGTTCAATCTTCACAAAAGACTCAATACTAGTTGGTTAGTGGAATAAGCTAGTTTTTGTTGCTGCAGCTAGTCCCAAATCCAAAACTTATATTTATCATCTCCTATCTCCACCATCCCTTCCAAATATTCCTTACACTCAGCCAGAACTTCATTAAATGTAAGGGTTTGCTTTGTTAAGGTAACACAAACCTTTATTCCTGAGAAATTTTAGCTCTTGATTGCCTTACTTCTAACAGGCTATGTTTGCCACAATTGTCCCCTCATCATTCTTACTAAGCATGGAAACACCAAGAGACATCCCAGTGAACCACTGAGTTTCACAGAATACACCCCTCCACCACTATATATAGTAATGAATCTAGGTTCTTTTGATAACCAGGGTTAATTACATTCCAGTGGAAAACTTACTCATCCCCCTGTGTAAATATTTCGTTCATGGGAACCGGGACCTCCAAACCAATGATGTATAAGAATGCATGGATGGAAAAGACAAATTCCACAAGTGGGTCCCTGGGAATGACTGTGAGAGGGACCAATCCAACTTTTATCTTTTGATTCCTTGACCCATGTTTCTAACTGTTGGGGACACAGTTTCATGTATCAGCTGCTGGTTCAGTGTATATACAGTTTCCTGAAGGAGAGCACTCCAAACCCATGAGGATTGTTCCCAAACTGTCACCTTAACTGTCCTTTTAATAGGTCATCTCACCATGCCATCAGGCCAGTTAATTCTGTGTGATATGGAATATGGTGAGACCAGTGATTTCCACTTACCACATTCCTGGAACAGAAGAAATGTTGAAAAATCATACTCCTAGGAAAAGTAAATGTCATTAGGTTGAGTATAATAGAGGGTCCCAGTGATCCTTAGATAAAATCAGCTGGAATAAATACTATATCTCCTAAAAGTATAAATGATATATTAGACTCAGTGAGGGCAAATTTTGTTTTGGGATTGAAATAAAAGAATAAAAAAGATATTTTAAAAAGCCTTTTCAGGGGCGCCTGTGTGGCTCAGTCAGTTAAGCATCTGCCTTCAGCTCAGATTATGATCTCAGGGTCCTGGGATCAAGCCCTGCATCAGGTTCCCTGCTCAGGGAGGAATCTGCTTCTCCCTCTCCTCTGCTCCTCTCTCTCTCTCTTTCTCTCTCTCTCCCACTCTCTCAAATAAATTTTTTTAAAAATCTTTAAAAAAATAAAAAATAGATAAAAAGTCTTTTCAGAGATCACCTAACATCCACATCTTGGTTTCTAACCCCACTTCCTGATAAAAAGAACCAGGACGCTTTGGAGAAATGGTGAATTTTAAGACTGCTGCAGAAAACTTACATGTTCCTGGAGTATCTTGTAAGATAACATGCAGTACAACACCCAGTCTGAGTTATGCCAAAAGAATACAGGAAGCAACTGAAAGAATTTCCAATGGTCAAAGAAGAAACCATGCAAGAAAATAAAGTAGTATTGGATTATGACCCAAAAGATAATAAATATCCATGAGTTCTTGGTGATATAAATTAAAATAAAATAAAATAAGGCAGAGTAGACAAATCTCCTCTGTGGAAGAATTCCAAATAATTTAATCTAGATACTCTGCCTTCAAGTACCAACAGCATAACTCCCCATCCCTTCTGTGTGGGCTGCACATAAAGACTTCCCTCCAGGGGCGCCTAGGTGGCTCAGTCGTTGGGCATCTGCCTTCAGCTCAGGTCATGATCTCAGGGTCCTGGGATCGAGCCCCGCATCGGGCTCCCTGCTCAGCGGGAAGCCTGCTTCTCCCTCTCCCGCTCCCCCTGCTTGTGTTCCCTCCCTCGCTGTGTCTTTCTCTGTCAAATAAATAAATAAAATCTTTAAAAAAAAAAAAAAAGACTTCCTTCCAAAGAGTAAAGTATGGAAAGTGGGGAAGAGAGTAACTCTACAGTGGTAAAATCTGACAAAGGAGCCTAAGGCAGCATGACTACAAAATGTAATGTGGTATCCTGGATGGGATCCTGAAGCAGAAGAACATTGGATAAAAACTAAACTGCCTTGGTCACTGGAGACTTGATTCCAGCAAGGACTCCCAGAGAAACATATAGCTCTCCCAAAAGTATGTACCTGAGACAGAGACCAAGGGAGTACCTGCCCTTCGATTCTTAGCTTCTCTTTGTCAAATATTGTCCGAGTGGGAGTTAATGTTCTTATACTTCCAGGTCTGCACATGCATCAGAATGGCCCAGTGGAGACCCTACAGGTGATAGACATGTTGATGGCAAAAAATCCCCAGGGTAAAAAGCAAAAGTAGCCATTGCTTCAGAGATGAGATCTTGGCCATCTACATTTGTAGCCACTGGTTCTTGCAGCCATGACCAGATCAAAGAGGTGGGCCAAGAAGATATAGACAGGAGATAAAGAATATCCAACACACCAACCTTAAAGTTCCAGTGAAAATACCTCTCTTGGGATTTTCAAAGTGTATGGGAAGCCAGGACATTCGGCAAAGGAGTTCAGGAAGGAAATTTTCAAGCAGGAAATGATAGTATCCTTAGGCATTCCTCACTCTTACTTTCCATATCTGGTTTCTCTAGGCATGCTTCTCCAACCTGTTTCCCACCGTATCATGCGAGTAGAAAATCTTTTCCTTCATTTATAGGGATGTGGTTGAGAAATTGCAAACTTGGTCAGTTTGCAGCCCCAAGTGTGAGAGTTCCTTGTCTTTTCTTTACCTTCCTTCCAGGCTCAGTTTCTTTTCCTTCCTTTGCCTAAATTCTCAAAATTTAACATGCAGCAACTCACCTAGAGAGCTTGTTAAAATGCAGATGTCTGGACCTCATCCCCAGAGTTCCTGATTCAGCAGGTCTGAGGAGGAGTCTAGGAATTTGCATTTACAACAAGTCCTTAGGTGATGCTGATAATTTTGGTCCAGAGAGCACACCCTGAGAACCACTGCTCCAGGCTGAGTAGACAGGCTACTCAGACTTTGATTAGAAACTTTTGGCATTACTGCAAATGCAAATGGCATCCATCATCTAAAGGATTTTTTTTTTTTTTAAGAGTTCCTCTTAAAGGCACTTTCTCTTTTGTACTGATTAAACCATCCTTCCCTGTTCTGTTCTCTTTTCTGGATGTCCCTCTGGAGGTCTTTGGCCTCCAACCCCCATTCTGTACCTGTATTTCTCTGACTTGTTTATGGTCAATTTGTAACAAGGACACAAGGCATTACATGTCATTCTAGGCAAGAAAGAAATGAAGAGAAGAGTAGGGAAGTGGAAATTAATCCAGGACTCACTCAAAATGGCAGACAAACTCAATGCAAAGACTCACTCCAGAAATATAACCAGATTAGCCAAGCACTGTGCCCTTGAGTGACACTGTTTTCTGCCAGTAATTCAGAAACCTTTGTTATTGCAAGTTCCAAGCCACAAGGGTTATCAATACTGGGCAGAGCAGAGTGACATAGGATCCAAACAATTCCTGTCAGGCAGTTCATCATGTTCCAGCTAACCTGCACAGAGGTGGCAATAAGAAAAATAAAGGAGATGGGGCCCCTGGGTGGCTCAGTTGGTTAAGCATCTACCTTGAGCTCAGGTCATGATCTCAGGGTCATGGGATTGAGCCCTGCTTTGGGCTCCCTGCTCAGTGGGGAGTCTGCTTCTCTCTCTGCCTCTCCCCCCATTTGTGCACTGTCTCTCTCTCTCTCAAGTAAATAAATAAAATCTTTAAAAAGAAAAAGAAAAACCTCAATCCCCAACAGGTGTCAGGGCACAGCTTCTGTCCTGTGGGAAAAGGTATGGTTGAAATCTAAAGCAGTAGCTGAGACAATAATTATGGTGTTCACCAACGTTTCCCATTCTGCTCCTTCTGAGTGCAGGCTAGGGTTCTATAGCCCCACTAGACTTGAAGTTATGCTGGCCTTGGGTACTGTTAGGGCCGAGGAAAGAAATGTCAACAGAGGAGGCATGTGTGACTTCCAGGAAGAAGCCTTCAAATGCCACTGCCCCGTTCAACATATCTCTTCCCCTCTGTCTCTGTGACAGTGATGTTCCAGATGGTATAGGCCTCTGTAGTATTTATCTCTGAATGAGGAAGATGGAGGAGCAGAGCTCCCACAGAAACAGGTTCTAATAGGAACAAAAAATATGCATTTATTAAACCTCTAAGATTTAGGGGGAGTCTGTTACTTAAACATAACCTAGACCACCCTGAGAGCTAGAGGGAGCCAGTATATAGACCCATGCAGTCTAGAAAAGGGAAGAACAGTGAATTAGGGGAGGCCCCAAGCCCCTGGATTTATAGTTGGAATACCAGATGGCTCATTTTCTTGGCAACAACAAATTTCCAAGGAAAAGATGAGAAGTTGGCAATCATAACTGGGCTACCAGGGCCCCAGCCTTGTTCTTTGTTCCTATGTATGTGTTGAGCAGGAACATGTGAGAAAGATGCCTGAGCTTACTGCTACACTCCCTGTCTCTGGAGAGCTTCCTTAAGAAATCAGGGCAGGATTTTAACCCATAGACATGGACAAATCATAGACTCACCCATGAGGACCTGGGGAGAGCAAAGTTGGAAAACAGGTGGTGGCTGTCATTTCTCTTTCACTGAACTCAGTCACCACTCTGTTCTTAAGATCTGCACTGTCTTGGAAAGCCTGCCTTCTTCACCTTCAGTTTCAATTTTCCATCTAAAATGAATCTCACTACTGCCTACATAGGCTTTGTTGCAGGCCAATAGCTGCCCTCCTGATGCTGTCTGCCTCAGGCCAACACCTTCTGAAGACCGGAAGAAAATCCCCCTCCCTTCTTGTTTCAGAGCATCTCTTCTTTGTTGCCTGCCTACTAAGTTCCTACTCCCTGTGTGGGCATGACCTTCATGGAGCACGGATGACCGATAGCCAAAGATCGCAGTGAAAAGTTGACAGTGTTAACCCAGCTCTGTTGACCACCCACTTCCCAGGCTCTTTGTGAAAGCTCACCACTCACAGGCAGCTCTCTCTTGCCTCCTGACTAGTGTTTTACTTCAGCTCCATGCTTCTTTGCTTTCATGTTAGAACCACATACACAAAAATAGCACTGCTCCTCCCCCCAAACCAAAACAGAAGCTCATCTCCCCAGCATAAGATGGGGAGTTGTAGGTGGGATCCCCAGAGTACCTTGCTTTGGATTGGCCCTCCAAAGATCCTTCAGGTTTTCCTGTTGCATAATTAATGACCTCTGCAAAATAAGAGTCTCCACCTAGGAATCATAAACATAATAGGTTTATCTCATTACCCAATTCTTCCAGGCTTTCCACTTCTGAGAACTTCCATCTTCATTTAAATCACAGATCTTTTGGTTTTGCCTGCTGGATCATATGACCTCTTCCAGTGCCTAGCCCTCAGCCCATCAGAGTAAGTGGCTTTTGATAGCAGCATGGATCACTTCTGGAGGTTCTCTCAAGCCTAACTTTGAAAGTTCACTTTTCTTGTAGTTTTTGTAATCATTATACCAAAAAGACAAGCTGCTCTTTAGATTTCAGCCTCCACACCGTGAAAGCCAAAGACTGCCCAAGTTTGAGGTATGTCAGTCAGGGGTCACTTAGAAACCCAACTTAACAAGATTGCTTCCCTCACTGTGTGAGCTATTTAATTCTTTTTAGCTCTGTTCTGCTGCTGACTGATTGGCAGACAGAATTATTTCAAGGTTACTTCCAAGGGACCGTACATCCCATGTGCAGCATGCTCTCTGGAAATCACATGTGGCAGAATAATGGTCTACGTCCTTATTTTTACCCAAGCAAATATGAAAAATGTACATACCTCTATTTTTTTAATTTGGCATATGTTTTTATAGATTCCATATTGCTATTAATTATAAACATCAGTATTTTTCTGGCTCTTTTTCGCCTAGCTGGACCTTAAATACTGGAGTTTTCCAAAGTCATGTCCCTGTTCTTCTTTTATCCTTGGACATACTCCTCCTGTGAGTCTCCAGATATTCTCATGACTTTAAGTACCACAATATCTGATGACTTGAAATCATAACCCCTGCCCATCACCCCCTCCCCCAGCCAGATCTCCTCTCCTGAGCTATATAGCAGTACATTCCTTCTTACCTGGATGCTGTATATTTATTCAAGTGAACCCCCGGTTCACCATGTGCAAGGTACTTCTCACCTATTCATGCTGCCCCACATTCTGCCCACCAGCCTCTAAGAGCCCACCTGTCACTGTGGTCACCATCCCATCTCTCTGCTTCTCCTGTTCTTCTTATGGTGGTAGGCAACACTCATAGTCACCAGTATGAAGTGTTCTTGCTGTTCCATGTATATGGAAGGTCACATTTCCCTACTCACTAATTAAAAGTATGCCCATGTTACAGAGATATGAGCAGATGAATGTGTCTATTGCTTCCATGCAAACAGATTGAGGAACTACTGCATTATTCTCCATGTTCTGTTCCTCTTAGTACATGGAGGGAAATGTTGAAAGAGTGGCATCATAGCAACCTCACTCAATCTGGGTCCCTGAGTGACTAAGGAGGCACAAACCCCAGTATCAGACTGCCTGAGCAAGAAATAGACATTTGTTGTTTTCAGCCTCTGTGATCTGGAGCTTATTTGTTAGCACATCACGACCCTACCTTCTCTGACTGGTACACCTTTTCTGGCTGATGGGACCCACTTAACTAAGCTATCAAGCATCACTAACACTTTCCTTTCCTTAATTTTCTATATCCAGACAGTCAATAAGCCCTGATTGTTCTCCTCTTGAATATCCCTTAAATCGGTTTCCTTCTTTCTATTCTAACTACTACTATCTTATTTGTAATTACTCACATTTTTATAAAACTTCCTAAATGGATTTCCTGTGTCACCCAGCCCCACCTCTTCACAAATATCCTTCACATATCTGCTGGAGTATTTCCAAATGAAAAGTCTGATTTGTTTACCCTCATTTTTTAATTCCGAGAAAATATCTATTTTGGGCTCTTGGAATATAGTCATCTATTTTAAGGAATAAATCTTTAGGAGTATTAGATTTGTGAATGGATATGGTGATCTTAGAAATCCAAGTCTCCAAAAGCATATCTAAAAGACAGGAAACTTCATCAGAGAAGGAGCACAACTCTTTCCCAGACCAGTATTTTGTGAATATAGAACTTCCCATCCCCAAGATCACTTCTGACAAGAGAGAAGTGAGGATGAAGAGGAGAGGCAAAAGGGAAAGCAAGACAAGTCGATGAGAGAACTGAAAGCTACATGCCTTCTCAATTATTTCAGAATCTAGAATTTATTACAATCTCACAGGCTATCAGATTGGATAAAAAAACAAGACCCATCAATATGCTGTCTGCAAGAGACTCATTTTAGGCCCAAAGACACCACCAGCTTGAAAGTGAGGGTGTGGAACCTTTACCATGCTAATGGACACCAAAAGAAAGCTGGGGTGGCAATCCTTATATCAGACAAATTAGATTTTAAACCAAAGACTGTAATAAGAGATGAAAAAGGACACTATATCCTACTTAAAGGGTCTATCCAACAAGAGGATCTAATAATTGTAAATATCTATGCCCCTAACATGGCAGCAGCCAATTATATAAGCCAATTAATAACAAAAGCAAAGAAACACATAGACAACAATACAATAATAGTGGGGGACTTTAACACCCCCCTCACTGAAATGGACAGATCATCTAAGCAAAAGATCAACAAGGAAATAAAGACTTTAAATGACACCTGGACCAAATGGACTTCACAGACATATTCAGAACATTCCATCCCAAAGCAACAGAATACACATTCTTCTCTAGTGATCATGGAACATTCTCCAGAATAGATCACATCCTAGGTCACAAATCAGGTCTCAACCGGTACCAAAAGATTGGGATCATTCCCTGCATATTTTCAGACCACAACGCTTTGAAACTAGAACTCAAACATAAGAGGAAAGTCAGAAAGAACTCAAATACATGGAGGCTAAAGAGCATCCTACTAAAGAATGAATGGGTCAACCAGGAAATTAAAGGAGAATTTAAAAAATTCATGGAAACAAATGAAAATGAAAACACAACTGTTCAAAATCTTTGGGATGCAGCAAAGGCAGTCCTAAGAGGAAAGTATATAGCAATACAAGCCTTTCTCAAGAAACAAGAAAGGTCTCAAATACACACCCTAACCCTACACCTAAAGGAGCTGGAGAAAGAACAGCAAATAAAGCCTAAACCCAGCAGGAGAAGAGAAATAATAAAGATCAGAGCCGAAATCAATGAAATAGAAACCAAAAGAACAGTAGAACAGATCAACGAAACTAGGAGCTGGTTCTTTGAAAGAATTAACAAGATTGATAAACCCCTGGCCAGACTTATCAAAAAGAAAAGAGAAAGGACCCAAATAAATAAAATCATGAATGAAAGAGGAGAGATCACAACCAACACCAAAGAAATACAAACAATTATAAGAACATACTATGAGCAACTCTATGCCAGCAAATTAGATAACCTGGAAGAAATGGATGCATTCCTAGAGATGTATCAACTACCAAAACTAAACCAGGAAGAAACAGAAAACCTGAACAGACCTATAACCACTAAGGAAATTGAAGCAGTCATCAAAAATCTCCCAACAAACCAGAGCCCAGGGCCAGATGGCTTCCCAGGGGAATTCTACCGAACAGTTCAAGAAGAATTAATACCTATTCTTCTGAAACTGTTCCAAAAAATAGAAATGGAAGGAAAACTTCCAAACCCGTTTTATGAGGCCACCATTACCTTGAACCCAAACCAGACAAAGACCCCATCAAAAAGGAGAATTACAGACCAATATCCTTGATGAACATGGATGCAAAAATTCTCACCAAAATATTAGCCAATAGGATCCAACAGTACATTAAAAGGATTATTCACCACGACCAAGTAGGATTTATCCCTGGGCTGCAAGGTTGGTTCAACATCCACAAATCAATCAATGTGATACAATACATTAATAAAAGAAAGAACAAGAACCATATGATCCTCTCAATAGATGCAGAAAAAGCATTTGACAAAGTATAGCATCCTTTCTTTTTTTTTTTTTAAAGATTTTATTGATTTATTTGACAGAGAGAGACACAGCGAGAGAGGGAACACAAGCAGGGGGAGTGGGAGAGGGAGAAGCAGGCTTCCCACTGAGCAGGGAGCCCGATGTGGGATTCGATCCCAGGACCCTGGGATCATGACCTGAGCCGAAGGCAGACACTTAACGACTGAGCCACCCAGGCGCCCCTATAGCATCCTTTCTTGATCAAAACTCTTCAAAGTATAAGGATAGAGGGTACATACGTCAATATCATAAAAGCCATCTATGAAAAACCCACAATGAATATCATTCTCAATGGGGAAAAACTGAGAGCTTTCCCCCTAAGGTCAAGAACACGGCAGGGATGTCCACTATCACCACTGCTACTCAACATACTATTAGAAGTCCTAGCCACAGCAATCAGACAACAAAAAGAAATAAAAGACATCTGAATTGGCAAAGAAGAAGTCAAACTCTCACTCTTTGCAGATCATAATGATACTTTATGTGGAAAACCCAAAAGACTCCACCCCAAAACTGCTAGAACTCATACAGGAATTCAGTAAAGTGGCAGGATAGAAAATCAATGCACAGAAATCAGTGGCATTCCTATACACCAACAACAAGGTAGAAGAAAGAGAAATTAAGGAGTTGATCCCATTTACAATTGCACCCAAAACCATAAGATACCTAGGAGTAAATCTAACCAAAGAGGCAAAGGATCTGTACTCAGAAAACTATAAAATACTCATGAAAGAAATTGAGGAAGACACAAAGAAATGGAAAAACGTTCCATGCTCATGGATTGGAAGAACAAATATTGTGAACAGGTCAATGATACCTAGAGCAATCTACACATTCAATGCAATACCTATCAAAATACTATCCACTTTTTTCCAAGAAATGGAACAAATAATCCTAAAATTTGTATGGAACCAGAAAAGACCCCGAATAGCCAGAGGAATGTTGAAAAAGAAAAGCAAAGCTGGTGGCATCACAATTCCAGACTTCCAGCTCTATTACAAAGCTGTAATCATCAAGACAGTATTGTACTGGCGCAAAAACAGACACATAGATCAATGGAACAGAATAGAGAGCCCAGAAATGGACCCTCAGCTCTATGGTCAACCAATCTTCAACAAAGCAGGAAAGAATGTCCAATGGAAAAAAGTCTCTTCAACAAACGGTGTTGGGAAAATTGGACAGCCACATGCAGAAGAATGAAACTGGACCATTTCCTTACACCACACACAAAAATAGACTCCAAATGGTTGAAAGACCTCAATGTGAGACAGGAGTCCATCAAAATCCTAAAGGAGAACACAGGCAGCAACCTCTTCGACCTCAGCCACAGCAACTTCTTCCTAGAAACATCGCCAAAGGCAAGGGAAGCAAGGGCAAAAATGAACTATTGGGACTTCATCAAGATATAAAGCTTTTGCACAGCAAAGGAAACAGTCAACAAAACCAAAAGACAACCGACAGAATGGGAGAAGATATTTGCAAATGACATATCAGATAAAGGGCTAGTAACCAAAATCTATAAAGAACTTACTAAAGTTAACACCCAAAGAGCAAATGATCCAATCAAGAAATGGGCAGAAGACATGAACAGACAGTTTTCCAAAGAAGACATCCAAATGGCCAACAGACACAGGAAAAAGTGTTCAACATCGCTTGGCATCAGGGAAATCCAAATCAAAACCTCAATGAAATACCACCTCACACCAGTCAGAATGGCTAAAATTAGCAAGTCAGGAAACGACAGATGTTGGTGGGGATGCGGAGAAAGGGGAACCCTCCTACACTGTTGGTGGGAATGCAAGCTGGTGCAGCCACTCTGGAAAACAGTATGGAGGTTCCTCAAAAAGTTGAAAATAGAGCTACCATATGATCCAGCAATTGCACTACTGGGTATTTACCCCAAAGATACAAATGTAGGGATCTAAAGGGGTATGAGCACCCCGATGTTTATAGCAGCATTGTCCACAACAGCCAAACTATGGAGAGAGCCAAGATGTCCATCGACAGAGGAGTGGATAAAGAAGATGTGGTATATACATACAATGGAATATTATGCAGCCATCAAAAGGAATGAAATCTTGCCATTTGCAACAATGTAGATGGAACTGGCGGGTCTTATGCTGAGTGAAATAAGTCAATCAGAGAAGGACGTGTATCATATTATCTCACTGATATGAGGCATTCTTAATCTCAGGAAACAAACTGAGGGTTGCTGGAGTCGTGGGGGGTGGGAGGGATGGGTGGCTGGGTGATAGACATTGGGGAGGGTATGTGCTATGGTGAGCGCTGTGAATTGTGTAAGACTGTTGAATCACAGACCTGTACCTCTGAAACAAATAATACATTATATGTTAAAAAAAAAAAAAAGAAAGAAAAGAAGAAGATAGCAGGAAGGGAAGCATGAAGCGGGGGAAATCAGAGGCGGAGACAAACCATGAGAGACTATGGACCCTGAGAAACAAACTGAGGGTTCTTCAGGGGAGGGGGGTGGGGGATGGGTTAGCCTGGTGATAGGTATTAAAGAGGGCACGTTCTGCATGGAGCACTGGGTGTTATACATTACAAAAAAAACTAATGATGTAATGTATGGTGATAACATAACATAATAATAATAAAAATAAGAATTTATGACAATCTTATTTTCCAAAGTAAGTCAAAACCATTCCCTAGACCCAACCACAGGCTCACTCTCTCTGTATTTCTCATCAGTGTTCTGCTCCTGTGGTTAACCACTCACTGTGAAGGCAACAACCCAATGCTATTACCCATGATTTAAAAAAAAAAAAAAAAAAAACCTTTTTAAAAAATGAGACATAGAATGACCATTTAACCAGACCAATTCTGCACATTTTTAGCCCAGCAAGATCTCTTCCCAGGGATTCTGGTTAGCAGCTAATTTCTCCTTACACAGGGACTGACTCCTGCTGTTTGCCATTAGTTTTTGGTGTGGACCTGTGAGTTTAGAGAAAAGTACTGCCAATAAATAATATTACTAAGCATTATTTTTATTAGTTCTCCTCTTATTCCTATAAGAGTTTCTCTAGGGAAGCCCATGTTCTATCTGGAAGACAGTAATGTGGAATATGCAAAAAAGGAATATGAGTGGTGGCTGCACATTCTCCTAGCTGCAAAACCCCCAGGGGTCTCACATGGAGCTGTATTTAAATTCACACATTTAAATCTAGAGGATAATTTCAACTGTTCCCTGCCCTATGGGATCTACAACTATTATTCCAACCTTAGATATAAATAACCAAATGACAGGCAAAAGAAAGAAAATTAGTTCAGATACGATCTCCATAAAAAGACTATAGAAATTGCTGAGACTCCCACGGTTATATTTTCCTAAGGGAAAAAAGTGATACTAATAAAATAATATTAATAATTAGTAGGTTATTGTTTTCAGGCAAATTCTTTCAAGATTAAAATGCATTTAAACACCTTAGGACTGTTTTTGTATCCCTATAATCTAAATTTTGAGTACTTCCTTATTTAACCATTTTCAAAACTTTCAAAATTAGTAATAATGGGGATCAGATTTTTTTTTCAGAATGGATATTTTTAAGGGCATAGATTTAAAATATGTAAGTCCCCACTGAAAATTTCCTTAAGGAAAAATTTGGTTTTTTTTTTCCCCCTCCTAGCTCTTCTGTCGACATCTCTCCACCTTCCCTCCCCCCCACACACCCCGTTCTCCCACAGGACTCTATCTTAGTACGGGAGGGGTGACTGGGAAAGGTGTTGGGGGAGGAAGAGAATTTAAAAGATTAAGAGCAACCCACCTGGAATAATAATCCTCCTTCCTCCAGGAGATGGAGTTGATGGAAGCGTCCACTGAAATCTCACGAGATACTGGGCAGGGGTCCCAGACTCAGGTAAACAGAATCAAAGGGTTCTGGCCAGGGAAGCACAACCCTACACATGCCAAGTGCCACCAGAGACATGTTGCACTTTTGAATCCTCTGTCGTGTGCTTGTATGACAGGCTACTGTGTGAGTGATGAGTTGGGGACGACCTATATTACTGCTTGGAGAAGTAAAACCTGTGCCCCTCTGTCTCCCACTAGCCCATCTTGCCTGTGAGTGCTTGGAAAGTGCTGCGGCTGACTTCGCTTCCCAGTGCTCCTGAGCCTCCAGCTCCTGCCCATGGGCTCACCAGCCCATCACCTAGTGCTCCTTGCTGAATACATACACGCCATTTAGTGTGCAGTGTTGGCTCTAGTTACTACTTTGGTGTCATTTTTATATTATTATTATTATGGTGTTGTTTCAGCCATGGCTGTTTTTTCATGGATACCTTTGGATGAAATACTAAGGAGAAACAAGGAGAAACTGGCAGTGAACAGAAGATAGAACTGCTTGGAAAATCTGGGCTTGAGGAATTCAGAAATGATCACGAAGAGAACAGGGCACAGATTAGAGATGACATGGAAAGAAAAATGAACATCAAGGGACTTGGGAATCCCACAGGAGAGAAAACCCAAGTGCTGAACATGGTCCTGCTGCCCCACAAGCAGCCCCAGCCTCTCCTCTGACCACCCCAACCCCTCTTATAGACTGGACTTGGGTCACATTGGCTTTTTCTTGGTTTTTCAAATGTGTCAAGTCTGTCTCATTCCCCCACACCCCATGTCTTTGTACATATTGTTCCCTGTGCTTGAAATACCCTTGTTCCCACACTTATATTATCCCATTTCCACCCATCTTTTGGGTCTCAGATTAAATGCCACTTCATCCAAGAGGCATTCCCTGAGCCCCCCAGTCAAAACAAGATCTCCTACTTACATCCTCTCATGGGCCCTGCACATTTTCGCACTTAGCACAGCTCATAATGATACATGTAGACTTCACCACAGCCCCCTGATTTTATGCATGTAATTTCTACCACCTCACTGTGCTATCAGTTTCATGAGGCCTAGGGAATTTATCTGCTTTGCTCATGATGGGGGCTCTGTAAACACAGCACTTGGTACATGTTGGGAGAGTGGTGGTTGTTGTTGGATGAAGAAGGGTGAACACAGGTAAGAAACTAACCAAACTAGCAAAGCAACAAAAAAGATCACATTGGTAAGGAAGAGTTAGTAGGCAATGATTAGTTTAGATGATAGCTGTAATAATAATCCTCATTATGTGTTCACTCCTTTATACTTCTGAACAAATTTAACCCCCTTTATTTCAGGAAGGCCCCATTAAGAGAAGAAGCATGGTGGGTGGGTGCATGAAAGCAATTGGCAGTTTTTTTTAATATTTAATTATTTATTTTAGAGAGAAAGAGCATGAGCGGGAGGGGCAGAGGGAGAGGAAAAGAGAATCACAAGCAGACTGTGCTGACCGCGGAGCACGAGGCAGGGATCCATCTCAGGAACCTGAGATCAGGACCTGAGCCAAAATCAAGAGTCCAACGCTTAACCAACTGTGCCACCCAGGCTCCCCAGCAGTTGGCAGCTTATTGACCCAGCTCTGAAGACGCTTGCTGTGTTTATGGTAAGGAATTCTTTTTAGCAACAAAACCTTGCATTTTTGTCCCATCTTAGGTTTTCCAGCATGTTTTTTTGTGACCCTTTTCTGGCACACTCACACCTGAGATGGTTCCTATTCTGGTTGCAGCTGGATTTTCCATGTTTCAACAATAGGTTTTGCAGACTCTTCCAAGGTTAATATCCCTTAAGCACTAAAATCTTGTCTACAGTTACTTGGAGCCATTCAAATTGTCATTTCTCTTCTAGCGATACCCCAAAATTTTTAACATTGAGACAATGAAAACAATTTAATTAAAAAGAAGTAAAAGGTGAGTGTGTTACCTTATTAGAGTTACATAGAACATAGATATGTATCTGTTTCTACTATAATTCCCTATCTTTTCTCGCTGAGTGACTGCCACATCCTAGCTTTGCTCATGGTCCCAGGTGGCATCAATACACACACACACACACACACACACACACACACACACACTAAGATCACATAATTATCCCCACCTCATTTTCTTTTTTATAGAGCTCCTATATTTTTCAAACTCTATCCAAAAGTTCATCAAGGACTCTCACTGCATTTAAGTCCACATGGTAATATTTAAGACTTTCTGCTTTACTTGCTACTGCTATTGCTGCTACTGTCACTCTTTTCCTTTTGATCCATCTCTGTTTGCCCTTGCACTTCCATGCCTTGTATTACATCGTTGCAGGGAAGAACAGGCCATGGGGAAGACCACTGCACTAATTTTTATCTGACGTACTGCATGCAGTTGGCATGCAACATTATTCTGTGCTTGGCTCAGTTTTCTAGCCCTCCAACACCTGCAAAGGTATCCCAACCTGCGTTCCTCTCAGTATGCTCACTGTAATCTTAAGAAGCAGACAATTCTTTGCAGTCCTGTTGACCCACCATGACTGAATGGCCAGGAGCTAGAATTTTATAGTCTGTCCTGGCTTCACAGTCTCACTCTTGCTGGTCTGTGGAGACAGACCCTTGGGTTTCAGTGATCACTCCACTTTGGTTGGTCCTTGGGTCCCCAGCGTTATTATGATCTGATTTAGGTTAGGAAGGAACGAGTCATGGGAAAGGCACATTGTGAAGACTACTATTTTCTCAGGGGGAAAAAAAGTCCTCTTTTTGCATGTGGTTTATAAACCTTTAGTCAATATGTAAACAATCTGAACTGTGCTCAAATTGCTGCTTTCATGGGACAAAAAAAAAAAAATCCTTGTGTTTCTTTTTTCATTTTAATTCTTCCCTAAAATAATCAATAGCTGCATTTTCAAGCATATTAACATATTTGATGTTTATATCCATCCTCCATATCTTCAGATAAGGATACTGAACTCAAGATATTTAAAATGTCAGTGGTCACACAGTCAATAGAACCAAGAAAATACAACTCAGTCCTTCTGATTCTGACCTCACTGTCTTTTTGACAATAGTATGTGATCACTGATGCTAGCATTAAAGTGATTCCCTCTTTCAGTTCTCCTCTGTGCCCTTCTTTACACACCCATTCATTTCTTAGGCTTTGGGGTTATGGTTGGGTATGTGTGGATGGGAAGAAATTGTGGAGGAGCAAAAAGTGGAATATCAATGAATGGAGAAATGAATGGAAGGATGGTTGTCCATAAACTCTGGTCCAAAAACTCATAGCATTGGGGAAGTGAATTTAGAGCTTCCAAAAGATACATAAGTAAATGAAAGAATGTGATTCGTGTTCCCTCTCAAGTAAACACAGTGTATATACTTATTCCAACAGTATGAGCATTTTACAAGTAGTGGCTTCCTGATATCTTGAGAATTGATGAAACTGAACTATACGGATTAGCTAAAAATAGGGTATGGCATTCCTGGTCTCCAGTCCTGACTCTGTCACTACTTACGTGTCTTCCCATTCTAACATTTTCTATTTATAAACAAAGGAAATATTTTTTTTCTTCCTCGGAAATGTAGACATTAATGAAAAGTTTTGAGCAAAGTTAACAAGTCTTTAACATCACTGTGATATCAGTGACTTACTACTAAGCTCAACAGCCATGAAACCATAACATTATTCAACCTATCTCATGTTCATCTCAAGAGAACTTATCACACACACAGCCTGAGCTCTTGAAGAGCTTTTCTGCTGAAGTGGTTGTACCAATTATCTACTTTTCTCTTTCAAGGCAATTTCTTCGTAAGAGGACAAGAATGGCAGTGGAGAAAATTTCATTTGTTTGTTTTTACAGTTTTTGAGTTATTACAATGATGTTGTCATTGAAAAGGTATGAGAGGTATAGAGGTATAGATTAGGGAGAAATTAAATAGTTAGATAGACAGAGAGGTAGATAGGATAGATAGATAGCATAGGACTGTTGTAAACTTCAATCTTCTTAGTTAAAATATATCTCAAGAGCACTCAAGAGGAGGACTGATCAAGTATTAGCAAAGATCAAAGGTATCTATCATCTTTCCTCTCATGGAACACTCTAAAAATAATCCTTACTGTATGTCATAAAATTCAATAAATGGGCTTACATAGAGGAATGACAGCATCTGTATTTGTGATTCTTCAGATCTGGGATGAGGTGCAAGGCAGCAGGTGGTTCTGGTGGGGGTGGGAGAGAGGAGACCACCCTGGACACAGAGCTTCTGTTAATGAGTTTTACTTTACAGTTTTTATTGTCCTGTATTGGCCACAGATTTGGTGGTGCTCTAAGAAACTTATCAATTTGGTGTGATTCTAAGCAAAATAAGGACCACTTGGGATTTATTTATTAATGCTGATTTCAGGTTGGGTGAGAGAGCCAAGAGGAGGTGTCAACTCATGTTTATGTCTGTTCCATGACTGGATTAATGTATGTTACTTTCTATTTACAGAAAATAGCCCTTGGCCTGCTCTTGTGGTGCTAAAATGGATCAGGATGAATGGTGCAGACAGTTCTGTCAACTGCACTTTAAGCTGTCTAAATGGTTTCTACAAATTCCCACCTACAATGGACAAGGTCAAAAGCATCAAGGAGGTGCCACCTCATTAAGACTGAAATGCACCTGGCTCCCAACCCCTCACAACTATCCTTGATGCTAAAATTAGTCCTATATAGATGCCTGAATACTTTATCTTCCCATCTCACATTTGGTCCCATTAAGCACAGAGGACAGTTAATAAGGGAAGAAAAATTAGTCTAACCAAATTAATTGGACTCTAGTAGAAAGGGGGGTGAACACTGCCATTCAGTCTCTTTCTGAAAGAACAAAAGGGCTCTTAGTCCCATACTATGGAGTGCCTGTATTCTTATTTAATTCTTTTTTAGGCTTCAGGTGCACTCTACCCCCAGGGGGAGGAAATTCAGAAGTGTGTCTCTTCAATTCCTTCAAGAGAAAAGAGTGCTACATATACCTGCACAAAAGAAAACAAACACACACTAAAAAAAATCAATCACATGAATAGAACCAAGATAACTAATGGTTCATGAAATGATATTAGTGAACCCTGCACGATGCCTGGCTCTGTAGCAATCTATTATCAGGCAGTTGGATTAATGTTTATGAGGCCCAAAGAAAATACACAGTACTTTTTGAATGTATTGTTATCAGAAGAACAAGGTTATCTTCAGGCTTACTTATGACAAGAATAAGCCAAACTTTAGGATTGGAAGAGAAATAGAGATTATTTCTCTTCTTGCTCCGAAGAAGATTATTTCTGATCTTTCTCTGAAACACTTGGCAGCCAGTGAGGTTTAACTTATGCAGGTAACCTGTCAGTTTATGGTCAGGATCAGATGCTAGGTCTTCTGAAAGCTTCAACATTGCTCTCTCCACTGGATTTCATTGCTGCTGGCCATAGGAGTGGGAGTTCCCCATCATATATAAAAATAGTATGTTTTCTATAACCCTAGTTTCCACACTTCAGTAGGCATAGGAATCATCTAAGATCTTTAATAAATTTCAGATTCTAGACAATTACCCCCAGGTATTCTGATACAGTGAGTGATGAAAAAACAAAACAAAACAAAACAACAACAAAAAAACCCACTAGTTTAAAAATCTATTTTTAACAAGCCATGGATCTATGGGTGATTCCACTGAGGTTAGACCATGGAACCCACTTTGAGAAACACATGACTGATTCTAATAGTGACAAATGGGTTAAGAGACAATAAGATTCTTTTTCCATTTTATAAAAGATGATTAAATAACTTTTCCCTGTTTTTACCTCCCAAACTGAATAAAAGGAATTTTTGTCATCCTAGTGAAACCTATAATTAGATTTCAAAGGACCTCCAATCCTATCTCATCTGCTTCCTTTCAGATTCTGCGCCACTGACTTACGCCTAATTTTTTTCAAAACCATCTTCTAGTGCTAAAAGAAGATCTAGGGATGATCAAAAGATAAATACACCTAATGCCACAATTTTACCTTATCACTCTCTAGTTCACTTCCTTGAGTCGATCCAACTTTGCACACAGTCCATTCATAGCTCTGTGGCAGAGTCTGTGAGGGTCACTTAGAGATACTGAAAGTAGTCACACACATAACATCATCAGACACCTGCATCTCTTTTTTTTAATTATTATGTTATGTTAATCACCATACATTACATCATTAGTTTTTGATGTAGTGTTCCATGATTCATTATTTTCATATAACACCCAGTGCTCCATGTAGAACGTGCCCTCTTTAATACCCATTACCAGGCTAACCCATCCTCGCACCACCCTCCCCTCTAGAACCCTCAGTTTGTTTTTCAGAGTCCACCATCTCTCATGGTTCATCTTCCCCTCTGATTCTCCCCCTTCATTCTTCCCCTCCTGCTATCTTCTTCTTCTTCTTTTTTAACATATAATGTATTATTTGTTTCAGAGGTACAGATCTGTGATTCAACAGTCTTGCACAATTCACAGCGCTCACCATAGCACATACGCTCCCCAATGTCTATCACCCAGCCGCCCCATCCCTCCCACCCCCCACCACTCCAGCAACCCTCAGTTTGTTTCCTGAGATTAAGAATTCCTCATATCGGGGTGCCTAGGTGGCTCACATTATTGGGCATCTGCCTTTGTCTCGGTTCATGATCCCGGGGTCCAAGGATCGAGCCCCACGTCTGGCTCCTGGCTCAGTGGGGAACCTGCTTCTCCATCTCCCCCTGCCACTCCCCCTGCTCATTTTCTTTCTCGCTCTCTCTATCTCTGTGTCTCGAATGAATAAATAAAATCTTTAAAAAAATAAAAAGAATTCCTCATATCAGTGAGGTCATATGATACATGTCTTTCTCTGACTGACTTATTTTGCTCAGCATAACACTCTCCAGTTCCATCCACATTGTTGCAAATGGCAAGATTTCATTCCTTTTGATGACTGCATAATATTCCATTGTATGTATATACCACTTCTTCTTTACCCATTCATCTGTTGATGGACATCTGGGCTCTTTCCACAGTTTGGCTATTGTGGACATTGTTGCTATAAACATCAGGGTGCACGTACCCCTTCGGATCCCTACATTTGTATCTTTGGGGTAAATAACTAGTAGTGCAATTGCTGGATCGTATGGTAGCTCTATTTTCAACTTTTTGAAGAACCTCCATACTGTTTTCCAGAGTGGCTGCACCAGCTTGCATTCCCACCAACAGTGTAGGAGGGTTCCCCTTTCTCTGCATCCCCACCAACATCTGTCGTTTCCTGACTTGTTAATTTTAGCCATTCTGACTGGTGTGAGGTGATATCTCATTGAGGTTTTGATTTGGATTTCCCTATGCCAAGTGATGTTGAGCACTTTTTCATGTGTCTGTTGGCCATTTGGATGTCTTCTTTGGAAAACTGTCTGTTCATGTCTTCTGCCCATTTCTTGATTGGATCATTTGCTCTTTGGCTGTTGAGGTTGGTAAGTTCTTTATAGATTTTGGAGACTAGCCCTTTATCTGATATGTCATTTGCAAATATCTTCTCCCATTCTGTCGGTTGTCTTTTGGTTTTGTTGACTGTTTCCTTTGCTGTACAAAAGCTTTATATCTTGATGAAGTCCCAATAGTTCATTTTTGCCCTTGCTTCCCTTGCCTTTGGTGATGTTTCTAGGAAGAAGTTGCTGCGGCTGAGGTCGAAGAGGTTGCTGCCTGTGTTCTCCTTTAGGATTTTGATGGACTCCTGTCTCACACTAAGGTCTCTCAACCACTTGAGTCTATTTTTGTGTGTGGTGTAAGGAAATGGTCCAGTTTCATTCTTCTGCATGTGGCTGTCCAATTTTCCCAACACCATTTGTTGAAGAGACTTTTTTCCGTTGGACATTCTTTCCTGCATTGTCAAAGCTTAGTTGACCATAGAGTTGAGGGTCCATTTCTGGGCTCTCTCTTCTGTTCCATTGATCTATGTGTCTGTTTTTGTGCCAGTACCATACTGTCTTGATGATGACAGCTTTGTAATAGAGCTGGAAGTCTCGACTTATAATGCCACCAGCTTTGCTATTCTTTTTCAACATTCCTCTGGCTATTCGGGGTCTTTTCTGGTTCCATACAAATTTTAGGATTATTTGTTCCATTTCTTTGAATGTGTAGATTGCTCTAAGTAGCATTGACATCTTCACAATATTTGTTCTTCCAATCCATGAGCATGGAACGTCTTTCCATTTCTTTGTGTCTTCCTCAATTTCTTTCATGAGTATTCTATAGTTTTCTGAGTACAGATTCTTTGCCTCTTTGTTTAGATTTATTCCTAGGTATCTTATGGTTTTGGGTGCAATTGTAAATGGGATTGACTCATTAAATTCTCTTTCTTCTGTCTTGTTGTTGGTGTATAGGAATGCCACTGAATTCTGTGCATTGATTTTCTATCCTGTCACTTTACTGAATTCTTGTATGAGTTCTAGCAGTTGTGGGGTGGAGTCTTTTGGGTTTTCCACACAAAGTATCATATCATCTGCAAAGAGTTAGAGTTTGACTTCTTCCTTGCCAATTTGGATGCCTTTTATTTCTTTTTGTTTTCTGATTGCTGTGGCTAGGACTTCTAATACTATGTTGAATAGCAGTGGTGATAGTGGACATCCCTGCCGTGTTCCTGCAAAAATCTCAGTTTTTTCCCCATTGAGAATGATATTTTCTGTGGGTTTTTCATAGATGGCTTTTATGATATTGATGTATGTCCTCTCTATCCCTATACTCTGAAGAGTTTTGATCAAGAAAGGATGTTATACTTTGTCAAATGCTTTTTCTGCATCTATTGAGAGGATCATATGGTTCTTGTTCTTTCTTTTATTAATGTATTGTATCACGTTGATTGATTTGCGGATGTTGAACCAAACTTGCAGCCCAGGGATAAATCCCACTTGGTCGTGGTGAATAATCCTTTTAATGTATTGTTGGATCCTATTGGCTAGTATTTTGGTGAGAATTTTTGCATCCATGTTCATCAAGGATATTGGTCTGTAATTCTCCTTTTTGATGGGGTCTTTGTCTGGTTTGGGGATCAAGGTAATGGTGGCCTCATAAAATGGGTTTGGAAGTTTTCCTTCCATTTCTATTTTTTGGAACAGTTTCAGAAGAATAGGTATTAATTCTTCTTGAACTGTTCGGTAGAATTCCCCTGGGAAGCCATCTGGCCCTGGGCTCTGGTTTGTTGGGAGATTTTTGATGACTGCTTCAATTTCCTTAGTGGTTATAGGTCTGTTCAGGTTTTCTGTTTCTTCCTGGTTTAGTTTTGGTAGTTGATACATCTCTAGGAATGCATCCATTTCTTCCAGGTTATCTAATTTGCTGGCATAGAGTTGCTCATAATATGTTCTTATAATTGTTTGTATTTCTTTGGTGTTGGTTGTGATCTCTCCTCTTTCATTCATGATTTTATTTATTTGGGTCCTTTCTCTTTTCTTTTTGATAAGTCTGTCCAGGGGTTTATCAATCTTGTTAATTCTTTCAAAGAACCAGCTCCTAGTTTTGTTGATCTGTTCTACTGTTCTTTTGGTTTCTATTTCATTGATTTCTGCTCTGATCTTTATTATTTCTCTTCTCCTGCTAGGTTTAGGCTTTATTTGTTGTTCTTTCTCCAGCTCCTTTAGGTGTAGGGTTAGGTTGTGTACTTGAGACCTTTCTTGTTTCTTGAGGAAGGCTTGTATTGCTATGTCCTTTCCTCTTAGGACCGCCTTGCTACATCCCAAAGATTTTGAACAGTTGTTTTCATTTTCATTGGTTTCCATGAATTTTTTTCATTCTTCTTTAATGTCCTGGTTGACCCATTCATTCTTTAGTAGGATGCTCTTTAGCCTCCATGTATTTGAGTTCTTTCCGACTTTCCTCTTATGTTTGAGTTCTAGTTTCAAAGCATTGTGGTCTGAAAATATGCAGGGAGTGATCCCAATCTTTTGGTACTGGTTAAGACATGATTTGTGACCTAGGATGTGATCTATTCTGGAGAATGTTCCATGGGCACTAGAGAAGAATGTGTATTCTGTTGCTTTGGGATGGAATGTTCTGAATATGTCTGTGAAGTCCATTTGGTCCAGTGTGTCATTTAAAGTCTTTATTTCCTTGTTGATCTTTTGCTTAGATGATCTGTCCATTTCAGTGAGGGGGGTGTTAAAGTCCCCCACTATTATTGTATTGTTGTCTATGTGTTTCTTTGCTTTTGTTATTAACTGGCTTATATAATTGGCTGCTCCCATGTTAGGGGCATAGATATTTATAATTGTTAGATCTTCTTGTTGGGTAGACCCTTTAAGTAGGATATAGTGCCTTCCTCATCTCTTATTAGTCTTTGGTTTAAAATCTAATTTGTCTGATATAAGGATTGCCACCCCAGATTTCTTTTGGTGTCCATTAGCATGGTAAATGATTTTCCACCCCCTCACTTTCAATCTGGGGGTGTCTTTGGGTCTAAAATGAGTCTCTTGCAGACAGCATATTGATGGGTCTTGTTTTTTTATCCAATCTGATAGCCTGTGTCTTTTGATTGGGGCATTTGGCCCATTTACATTCAGGGTAACTATTGAAAGATATGAATTTAGTGCCACTGTACTGCCTGTAAAGTGACTGTTACTGTATATTGTCTGTGTTCCTTTCTGGTCTATGCTACTTTTAGGCTCTCTCTTTGCTTAGAAGACCCCTTTCAAAATTTCTTGTAGGGCTGGTTTCCTGTTTGCAAAATCCTTTAGTTTTTGTTTGTCCTGGAAGCTTTCTATCTCTCCTTCTATTTTCAATGACAGCCTAGCTAGATATAGTATTCTTGGCTGCATATTTTTCTCTGTGCTCTGAACATATCATGCCAGTCCTTTCTGGTCTGCCAGGTCTGTGGATAGGTCTGTTGCCAGTCTAATGTTTCTACCATTGTAGGTTACATATCTCTTGTCCCAAGCTGCTTTCAGGATGTTCTCTTTGTCTCTGAGACTCGTAAGTTTTACTATTAGATGTTGGGGTGTTAACCGATTTTTATTGATTTTGAGAGGGGTTCTCTGTGCCTTCTGGATTTTGATGCCTGTTTCCTTCCCCAAATTAGGGAAGTTCTCTGCTATAATTTGCTCGAATATACCTTCTGCCCCTCTCTCTCTTTCTTCTTCTTCTGGGATCCCAATTATTCTAATGTTGTTTCATTTTATGGTATTGCTTATCTCTCGAATTCTGCCCTCGTGATCCAGTAGTTGTTTATCTCTCTTTTTCTCAGCTTCTTTATTTTCCATCATTTGGTCTTCTATCTCACTGATTCTTTCTTCTGCCTCATTTATCCTAGCAGTTAGAGACTCCATTTTTGATTGCACCTCATTAATAGCCTTTTTGATTTTGACTTGGTTAGATTTTAGTTCTTTTATTTCTCCAGAAAGGGTTTCTCTAATAACTTCCATGTTTTTTTCAAGTCCAGCTAGTATCTTTAAAATCATCATTCTGAACTCTAGTTCTGACATCGTACTAATGTCCGTATTGATTAGGTCCCTGGCAGTCGGTACTGCCTCTTGTTCTTTTTGTTGAGGTGATTTTTTCCATCTTGTCATTTTGTCCAGAATAGATGAATAAGAGAACAATATGCTAACAGGGTAACAACGTCCCCAGAAAATATACACTAAACAGATCAGAAAAGACCTGAAACCGAGGGAAAAGAAAGGGTAAAAAGAAAAAAGAAAAAGAAAAAAAAGAAAAGGAAAAAGATAAAAACAAACAAAAACAAAACAAAACAATAAAACAGAATATGATCAAATATGCTCAGGCTGGTGCATAGATCAGTGCCACACACTAGATCTTGGGCATATTTTTGTCTGTTAGAAGAAAGTGCATCCCAAAATTTTAAAGAAAGAAAAACTTATATATGTACAAAAATAAGGGTTAATATGATGAAGGGATAGAATATGACTGTAAAGATGAAAATTATAAGAGATTTTATAAAAGGAATTGATAGATAAGTTGGTTGAAAAAAGAAAGAAGAGGATTTAAAAAAAAAAAGGAGAGAATGTGATCAGGCAGGAGACTAGAACAAAGCCATACACTAGAGATTTAGGGTATATTTTGATCTGTTAGAAGAAACCATATCTCAAAATTTTAAAGGGAGAACAACTAATATATATATGCCAAAAATAAGGGTAACTATTATGAAGGGATAGAATATGACTCTAAAAATGAAAAATAAAAAAGATTTTTTAAAAAAGGGATTGATAAGATGTTTGTTGAAAAAGGGAAAAAGAAAATTCAAAAAAAAAAAAAGAAAAAGAAAGACAGTTAAAAAAAATTAACTTTGAAAGACTAAAGAATCATGGTAAAAAAGCCATGGATTCTATGTGCTGTATTCCCCTAGCGCTGGAGTTCTGCCGTTCTCATTGATCGGTAGGTAAACTTGGTCTTGGCTGATTGTTCTTGCTGATCTTCTGGGGGAGGGGCCTGTTGCCCTGGTTCCCAAATGTCTTTGCTGGAGGTGGAATTGCCCTGCCCTTGCCAGGCCCAGCTAAGTAATCTGCTCAACCCCATGTGGAGTCTCCAAACCCAGCAGATCCCTGCAGTGCGCTTCTGTGCTGCTCCTCCCGGGGAAGGAAGGGGAGTCTCCCCGAATCTGCCCCTTGTTGGGTCCCTGCTGGAGGAGCAGTGGCCCGACTGTGCCACGGATCACAGTTTATGGCAACCCCGAGCTGAGAGCCCACTCCTCGGCTTCGTCTCTGCAGCCGGCTTCCCCCCCCCCATACCTGGGAGCTCTGGCACACTCAGGCAGCCCCGGTCTTTCTGTGACCCCGAGGGTCCTGAGATCACACTGTCCCAGAGAGGGTTCCACCCCCCTCTTAGCCACCGGAGTGACGTCCCTCAGCGGAGCCGACTTCTAAAATTTCCGATTTTGTGCTCTGTGGCTCTATCACTTGCCAGAAGCGGCCAACAGAGGCCCCCTCCCCGCCGTCTATCCTCCCGAATATCACCTCGGATTCACTTCTCAGCATGTCCTACCTTCCAGAAAGTGGTCGCTTCTCTGTTCAGAGAGTTGTTGCTATTCCTTTCCTCGATCTCCTGTTGAGTTTGTAGGTGTTCAGAATGGTTTGATCCCTATCCAGCTGAATTCCTGAGACCAGACGAAATCCAGGTCTCCTACTCCTCCGCCATCTTGCTCCTCCCCCCCTCCAGACACCTGTATCTCTTATGACACCTAACACTCTTAACTTTTCAGTGGAACAGAAACAGTACAAATGCATGGATTGGAAGAGAGAGAGAATATTCCCAGTGCAGGGAAACACGCAAAGCACGTAACAGACATAAGGGCCTGAGCTGGAAACAAGTCAGGAAGGGCAAAGTTGGAAGTAACATTTACTGAACATGTGCAATATACCACCTATTTTATTTACATAGTAGAGAAGGAGAAACAAAGAGGCAGCAGCATTTCTCCGGAAAGGAAGAACAGACCTTTGTTTAACTAAACTGTGTAATTGATGGGCAATTTAGATACTATGAAAATAGTTCATTTGTGCATGGTCCAGATAAGCCAGGAGTGAGTTGTCAGGAAAAACTGTGGAAGACTTTGAAATAGGGAAAAAAAAAAAAAATCAGGGAGTCTGCCTAGCATCCCCTGGCAGGTTATCTCCTCCTTTTATTGTCTTTGAGTTCCTTTAAAACTGTAAATTATAGAATATTGATGGAAATGCAAATGAATCTTGTCCATAGACATGTGCACTCTGTCCAAAAGAGATAGTTTCTTATTGCTGTGTGAATATTGATCAATTTTGTCACAGCATATATGAGTTTCTTTGAATGTTCCTTTGAAATTTCCTTTCATTAAATGAGTTAAATGAAATATTTGTCACATGCTCATTTTTATCCATTTATACAGTCATGATTTCACCTTTTTGAATATATATATTCTTTAACAGAACCAAAAAAAAGAAAATTGTTCTGCATAAGAAAGTGAGGTATTTTTAGTTTCTCCAGGGAGACTAAAAAAAGAGGGGAGTGAGGAACAGAGTGGCAGGCGTAAGGGGCAGTAAATCATGACAAGAAAATAAAGCTTTATCGGGGGAGACCAGTGAATTGTCTCAATGGCAAGGATCACTTAGGGACTTTTAACATTTTTGATTGGCTGTGCTTCCCCCCTCATTACTCCCAAACTTTTAATGCATTCCCTTGTTCAGTGCAAGTACTAGCCAGTGCAGTTTAACAAGGAACAGAGCAGGCAGGTGGAGAAGGCAGAGCTGAACTTGGAAATGCTGTAGAACCAGAGGTTAAAGCCTGAAGAGCTTAAGTGAAATAAGAATTTTCCAAATCCTGCAAAATATCTGTAAGGATACTAGGCTATCCAATGCAAGATAGATGTGTGGTTCAACTAATATTTATTAATGTTATTTTTTAATTAATAGAATTTATTTTTAGAGCAGTCAGGCTCACAGAAAAATTGAGCGGAGAGTACAGAGTCCCCATATACCTCCCGTCTCCCTGCACACATGACCTCCCCCACGACGGACACCTGTACCACAGTGGTCCGCTTGTTACAACTGATAACCTACACTGACACATCATTATCACCCCAAGTCCATATATTTTGTGAGGGTTCACTCTTGTGGTTGTACATTCTATCAGTTGTGACGAAGGTATAATGACTTGTTTCTACCACTGTGGTATTCGATGTTAAATTTCAAGGCTAAGTGAATACCAGCTGAATGACTCAGCCGTATCTAGGGCCTCACATCCAGGTACCACATTTTCCAACTTCCTCTAAGTAACCAGGCAAGGTAGCTCTTATTAGTTCTATTTTGTACAAGAGGAAGCTCAGACTCAGGGACGTAAATTGGCTCGTTCAAGTGAGAACAGCTGCTAAGATATGGAGCTATATAAATTGGTCTGAATCCAACATCACTCTTGCCATTATTTTGTGCTGCCTCCTAACCTATTTGTACTTGTGAAAATAGTACAAGGTAAAATAATTTTTTTCACTTTATTGAGGTACTAAGCAAGCAAAGCTCTGCCCAAAACATTAACAACATCCAGAGGACCAGGGAGAAACCTATCACAAGTAGGTTACACCTCAGCCAGCAGAGTTGAGCCCACAGCCACACTGAGGGAAGGTGCCTGGACACATTTTAAGCACTTTTTGGAGCCTCTCAAAAATTAGGGGAAAAAAAGAGAGAGAGAAATGTGTTTATAATCGAGGTGCTCAGTCTCTGAGCTCCTTAAATGCAAAGGATTAAGTCCTCACACCTTTCAGGATGAATGATAATTTACCAGTAAAGAGAGACATATTAGACCTCTCATAGGCAGACTTTATAATAATCAGGGCTGCATTTGCAAGAGAATCAAGGTTCCACATTGTCAGTTTCAGCTTCTCTAGTTAAATTAACTTCTTCTCCAACAAACACATCCTTCTGGGAGGAAATGAAGGAAGAGTCAGGGAAAGAATATATTCAGATGAAAGCAATATGCCACTAAATTTATCGGGTCAGGCTGTCTTTGTTACAAGTTAAAAGAAAATACTGAGATCAAAACACCTGTGCACATAGTTGCGAATCCAAGCTCTTCTCTGCGTTTCTGTTGTAAATCATCGCGCCTTCTCTCTACCTCCCCTATGCAATGACATGACCCTGGAATTGTCACCCTCTTTTCCTCCAGAAGCTGTCTCCCTCCCTCCCTTCTGCCTTTCCTTCATCCTTCCCCTCCACTAGAGTATTGGCTGAAACAGCATCGTCACATCCTCAAAGAAATCTTCCCTAACCGCCCTAGCTTAACCTTGACCTTCACTCAGCCACTACTTCTCTTCAGGTGCCCTCTTACTCCTTCCCTACACTTCTTTACTTTTCTTCAAATTACTCATCACTAACTAAAATTTTATCACATCTTCTTTTACAAAATTATGTTACATATACTACATTTTATTACATGCTTATTGTCTATCCCCTGCCCACCCAGCCACAAAAACGTGAGTGTCATGAGAACAGAGACACTTTTGGAAGTGTTCATTGATACTTTCTCAGCATCTAGAATAGTTTCTGGGACACAGACAATGCTTCATAAATATTTGTTACATCAATAAATGAATGAAATCTGTAATAAGATGGTTAGGAAAGGAAGGAGCCATGTGTAGAACGATCTCTAATTTTCCCCTGTTCTCCCAACTGAGTGACCTCCTTGGACTACAAGGCCAGTCTCAGGCCTGCCATCACACCAATCCCTAGGGGGACATACGAAGTTGTGTGTTTGTGATGTCCTATTATGCTGGTTGAGGCTTGGCCAGACTATTTCTTTACCCTTTGAAGACCCACAAGCTACTTATACATCTGACCAGATACTTTTGCTTAGAAACTCCTGGCAAACAAACAAACAAACAAACATAATGATGCCCCAAAGGGTTTGAGAAATGGATAGATCCACAAACACAGGAAAGCTTTCTTAGTTACAAGGTTTGAAGGATAGAATTCAGAATTACAGAAACTGAATTCAGACCATTCACAATTGGTCTGGCCACAGTCTGTCTTATCTGGAGTATATTTGTGTTTCTAGCTCTTCAAGATTCAGAGGACTTTCTTTCCCTCCCAAAACCTGTGTCTGGCCGTCAGTCTGCATAGAGTGTCTTGATTAGTCCCATTCCAGCCCTGGGTAGTATTGTTCGTTGCACTTTTGTGAGTTATTGCTATGGCCTTTACCGAGGTACAGTGTCTTGTCACCTCAGAAAGGAAGGGCTGGGATTGGGGTCTCTGCATGTGTTGGAGAAACCACCTTGGCCCTTCCAATAGGTTCTCCTGGCCAAGTCACCCACTGAGTTACCTCCCTTGATTCATTTCTTTCAGTCCTATGCCCAAAGCATACAAGCAGGTGAGGGAGGCAATACTACAGAATGAAAAGTTCTTGGACTTCACAATTACAGTTGAGAGATGAAATTATGGCTTTGGAACATTCTCTAGAATATTAGGTAGCTTTGGGAAAATTACATTTTCCAAATTTCAGGAAACTTATCTCCAATGCTGAAGTAATGATAATTATATTACAGGGCTGCAAAAACACAACAATATATATATAACAAGTTATACATAGTAATAACTTACTAAAAACATTCTGTTTTCCAACCCCTTTCCCCAAGTGATTGAAGTTACATGTGTGTCCATTTACAAAACCCCACCCTCACCCGAAATTGTTTTTAAGTAAGCCTCTTGGCTTCCTCTTTCCATGTGTTCTCTCTATTGTAAGTACCATCTGTTCTGAAGGCCGTAAATGCTAATGAAGTCTCCTAGCCCTGTCCTATCACTCTACTTCCGCCCAACCCCAATTTACTTATGATATTCTGCACAAACAGAGTCATGCATGAATATCTCTGCCTCTCAACTACATTCCTAAATAGAGATCCTTACCAGTTCCTGTAGCACATGAATGGTCAAGATACATAAATCCCAAATAACCTCACTTTTCAAGTTAACACTTTATATATATTCTCTCATTTAATCCTTACAACCCTGGGCTATAATTGTGTTATAGGAATTGAGAATTTCTATAGATCAAAAAATTTGACTAACTTGACCAGTTAGTAAATGTCAGAGCCAGCCTCAAAACCAGTCTGTCTGACACAAAAGCCACAAATTTGACACTTTCACTATATTGTCTCCTTTGACAACTCATCATTTAATTATTCCCATGAAAAATAGGTTACGTTTTCAAGATACCTTAATAGCATCCATATAGAACACAGTATTTCAAACATTGGGTATTATTGGTTACTTATGTGTCATATAATGTAAATAAGATGAGACTCTCTTAAGATGAATAATCTCATTAGAATCATCGATTCAAGAATAGAAGTGGCCAGGGGCACCTGGCTAGCTCAGTCGGTAGAGCATGCGACTCTTGATCTCAGGGTTGTGAGTTCAAGCCCCATATTAGGTGTAGAGATTACTTTAAAAAAAAAAAAACTGGAAGAATAGAAGTGGCCATAAGATACTGAGTGACCTTTCCTATCATACAGACACAGTATTAGAACCTAGTGAAACATTACCTTCCTCGTGAACAAAACAGGGATTTGACTTATGGTCAACTAATCACTTGTGGGTGTTAGATTGCCGATTTAAAAAAAAAAAAAAAAGCTCTACTGGGGTCTATCGGTTAAGTGTCTGCCTTTGGCTCAGATCATGATTCCGGGGTCCTGGGACTGAGCCCCATGTCAGGCTCCCTGCTCAGTGGGGAGTCTGCTTCTCCCTCTCCTGCCTCTCCCCCCAGCTTGCGCTCTCTCTTTCTCTCTCAAATAAATAAATAATCTTAAATTAAAAAAAAAAAGTTCTACCTCCCAGCACATAAAACTAAAACACTTGCCTAACCTTGGAAAAATACGCTCCATCATACATAGTATACCTACAGGGCATTTTCATATTACTTTCCTATTCCTGAACTTCAGAAACTAAAATCTATATAAGTCAGACTGCAAAAAATTTGCAAGAACTGTAAGTTTCACTATAAAATAACATAAATCCATTTAAACTCTACTGGAAATGATTTAAATAATTATAATAATTATCCTCAGCATTATCTCACACTCACTAAAATAATACTCCCAGTGTTTCTAAAATAATGTGATAATATGCCACACATGTGACTTAAAAGATCATTAATTTTCAAAGTGACAGCAGCAAATATCTCTTACTTTTAATATTGGAGAGAAAAGACCTATGTCCCAATTGGGATACAGGCTGTTTCCACTTAAAAATCTCTTAAGAAGTTGTAGAAAGAAAAGCATCAAGATGCCAAAAAGGCTTTAGGTGGAGCATGAAACAATATATTTGACAAAGTTGGTCTTCAACTGAAGAACAAGGCAATGGTGAGAATCAGCAAAAATTTTAGGGCATGAATACTGATCTCTGGAAGTGCCTATAGCATCCTATGCTGAGGTTTGTTTCAAGTCTGAATAGAGACTAAAAATGGTCACCTTGGCCCACAGGACTCTCAAGTTCCCATCTTGCATGGATGTTGCATTTTTACTAAGGTCCCTCAGGAGTTAACAGTCTCTAATTCCATGGGATAACCATAGGAATTTCCAGAATATTTGTAGAAAGTGAATGATTCCTTTTCTCTTCCTTAAACTAAAGTCTCACAATGGCCACAGACTGCGCCTTTTCCTCATTAAATGTTGGTGGAGATTAATTTTTTTAACTGATATGCTATACAATCATTGGGAAGTGCATATTCCCATGTTTTCTCCAGTTTCCTATAGATGAAACGGAGATAATCCCCCAAATCACCCAATGAGTATAAATGCTCACATCCATATTACAAGCCTTAATCTCTCTCTTGAGCTCTAGAACAAATTTCCAGCCATTTTCCACACATTTAAAACTATTTTAGTAAAGCTGAACTCTTCATCTTCCCCTTCCTGTAAACTGCTTCTCTGCTGAGATTCTCTGTCTTGTTAAATTAATGTTGTTATGTCCTGACCACGTGCGCAAATTTGGGAGTTCTCTTCAGCAGCTTGCTCTTCCTCATCCAGCGCGTGCAGTTACTTAAATCCTGAAAGCTCTATTCTTTGCCAACACTGTGTATTGTGTATTCTTGGGTTTTGAGGGGTTTCTGGTTGGTTGTTTTTGTTTTAGTCTAAACTGATTCCATAGCTTTCTAGTTAGCCTCACGAACATTTGTCTCCCTTGCCCATCATGTGCCCATAAATCAGATTGATTAATTTTCCTCCTCAAAACCTCTATGGCTTTCTCACTAACTCCAAGACAAATTATCATAGATTTTTAAATAACCAGTTGCAAATTATCATTCTAGCCTTGCTCCTCTCTCCATAATGCCATACAATCTGTGTTCTAATCAATTTCAAAATGCACCCTTCACTTGTGTGTCTTGATATTTTTGCTCCTGCTGGTCCCTCAGTTCTCAAGTCTTTATTAAAATCCTTCTCATCCTTCAAGACCCAATTCACTTGCCACTGTATCTTTGCATTATCTAACCTCATGACAGAAAAAAAAAAAATCACCTCATTTGGATGCTTCTAGTTTATTTGTACATTCACTTAGCACTTATTTCATTCTCCTTTCATGCAATCTCAAAAAGGCAAGATAAGGAATTTAAGAGAGCATGCTAATGACATTGGAAAGACACAGGTTACAATTGCAGCTTTACCCCTTCCTCACTGCATGACCCAGGGCAACATACTTGGTTTGAACTCTGGATCTATTTTCATCATCTCTAAAATGTGGATAATAATAGCTACTCCATATAATTATTATGAGGATTAGAGAAATCTATGTGCTTCTAAGTATCTGCTGTAACTTAAATACTAAGTGTCACAAGGAAATATTTTCTCCAGATGGTTTTCACTAGACAAACTCCTCTGATAGTTTCCCTCTGGAAAAATTAAAAGCAGCAACTTGGAAATCTGAGACATCAAGGCAGCAACAAAATTGTCTGAATTTTGTGGATGAATTGGAGAGGTCCCATAGAGTGTTTGATCCTTCATACACCCAGAAAGGCATAGGAAACTTTTAGGATACAGAGCAGGGCATGCAGTGTATCTTCTCATAGAGACTGGTCTAATTATCATACTACCTGTTTATGTGCCTGCTTACTCATTCCCTTCCTGCTCTTTCCATTGTAAGCTCTTTGGGGATATGACTCTTGTCTTACTCATTCTTGGATAACCTCAGTGCCTAAGTGGAGTGAATTGACATTACTAATGTTGAACTGAGTCGAGTTACATTTAACCAAATCAAAGCTAATCAAATCTATGCCAACTAAATGTGTGCATCAAAGAGAAAGAAATACGCTGTTCGAGACTCATTTCCTTCCTGCTCTGTTCTAGCTTCTTGACCCGCTGCTCTTCATTTACATTCACACAAAAACCCTCTCATCAGCTCCCTTTTCCTTGTCTTCCATTGGCCTCCATCTGTTGCTTCTGCTGTATTACATCCTTCCTGGGAAGAGTTGCTTTCTCTAATTATTTCACTTTGGTATATCCTCCCCCTTCATGATAGACGTGTCGTTTGTAAATCTGTAGAGTGTTTCATTAGCAAAGATGTGTAGACTAGAAAGGAGGTGTGTTCACTGCTCATATTTGTCATTATACCGGAACTACAATTGCTTTCCTCATTTTGGCTCTTCTGCACCTTCTCAAAAGCAGCCTGACTCCAGCTCTCATGGTTTGGATTTGTAACAGATGAGTTGGGCCTGCTGATGTCTGTGGAACTTTATAAGGGGAAAAGATGCACAGGGGCTTCTCAGCCAGGGGATTTCTGATGGTTTTCCTCTGCTCCCATCACCAGATAAGACCAGGCACTTCCCAAAATGCATCTACAGCATGTTTGCTGACCTATTAAACCGTCTCCTGAAAGCAGTCATTGAACTCATCCATCTGCTCTGTCAGTACACATTCCTCTCCTTCCCCCAGTGAAATTAAGAAGATTGAAACCAAGGGTAATTATAATCTTATTATCAATAACAGCTCTTTCATAACATATTGCAGTCAAAGTATTTCTATCAGCTGAAAGGGTGGTGGTTAATAGGATATTCTTTCTATCATTTCTCTTAAATTGGTATCTATGAACCACCTGCCCAGTCTAATAAGCTCACAAAATCCTGATCCCCACACCCAGAAATTCTGACTCAGTGAGTCTGGAGTGGAGCCAAGTATCTGCATTGAAAAAAGTCTTAAATGACTCTAATTCTTTAGATGATTCTAACAATACATTGAGGAAGGCCATTTTGAAGTGTGAAAAATATCTGTCAGATTTCAAAACAACTATAAAATTTAGAAAAAAAATTCATACAAATGGACATTAGAGGATAAGATAGTGGATAAAATGACTGGGTTTTTCAGCCAACTGTTAACATAATGAATATAGTTTAGAGCCTAAAGTTCAAGATTGTGTTTAAGAGTGTTTGAGACAGGGGCGCCTGGGTGGCTCAGTCGTTAAGCATCTGCCTTCGGCTCAGGTCATGATCCTGGAGTCCTGGGATCGAGCCCCGCATCGGGCTCCCTGCTCCGTGGAGAGACTTCTTCTCCCTCTCCCACTCCCCCTGCTTGTGTTCCCTCTCTTGCTGTGTCTCTCTCTGTCAAATAAATAAATAAAATCTTAAAAAAAAAAAAAGTGTTTGAGACAATTACCACCTCACACCTGTCAGAATGGCTAAAATTAACAACACAAGAAACCACAGGTGTTGGCGAGTATGCGGAGAAAGGGGAACCCTCTTGCACTGTTGGTGGGCATGCAAACTGGTGCAGCCACTGTGGAAAATGGTATGGAGGTTCCTCAAAAAGTTAAAAATAGAACTACCCTATCATACAGCAATTGCACTACTAGGTACTTACCCAAAGGATACAAAAATACAGATTCAAAGGGATACATGCACTCCCATGTTTATTGCGGCATTATCAACAATAGCCAAACTATGGAGAGAGCCCAAATGTCCATTGGGCTGGTGAGTGGATAAAGAAATGTGGTCTATACATACAATGGAATATTACTCCTTCATCAAAAATAATGAAATCTTGCCATTTGCAAAGACGTGGATGGAGCCTGAGTATATTACCCTAATGGAAATAAGTCAGTCAGACAAAGACAAATACCATATGATCTCACTCTTATGTGGAATTTAAGAAACAAAACAGATGAACATATGGGAAGGGGGAAAAAGGAGAGAGGGAAACAAACCTAAGAGACTCTTAATGATAGAAAACAAACTGAGGGTTGATGGAGGGAAGAGGGTAGGGGATGGTCTAGATGGGTGATAGGTATTAAAGAGGGCACTTGTGATGAGCACTGAGTGTTGTATGTAAGTAATGAATCACTGAATTCTACTCCTAAAACCAATATTGCTCTGTATGTTAACTAACTAAAATTTAAACTAATAAAAGGAGTGTCTGAGACAAATCTTTATTCCTGTATTTTTTTTTTAAAGATTTTATTTATTTAACAGAGAGAGACACACAGTGAGAGAAGGAACACAAGCAGGGGGAGTGGGAGAGGGAGAAGCAGGCTTCCCGCTGAGCAGGGAGCCCGATGTGGGGCTCGATCCCAGGACCCTGGGATCATGACCTGAGCTGAAGGCAGACGCTTAACGACTGAACTACCCAGGACCCCTTTATTCCTGTATTTTGATACTTCAACCACAAGAAGTAATAAACAATGTTTCCAGGATTAGTATCTATCTACTGCTGTGTAATGAATTAATCCAAAACTTAATGGCTAAAGTTATTATTTCACAGTTTCTGTGGGTTGAGAATTCAAGAAAGATTAGGGTGACAAATCATTCTTGTTTGCATGGGACTCAGGGGATTCCTGGGACATGGGATTTTCAGTGCTAAAACCAGGAAAGTTCTAGGCAAACCGGGATGAGTTGATTGCCTTGGGCTTACTTGGGTGGTTCTGGCATAGGGTATCTCGGGTTGTCAGAGTCAGGATGTCAGTAGGGTCTACTATCATCTCGTGGCTTGACTGAGACTAAAGGATCTGCTTCCAAGATGGTGTGCTTACGTGACTATTGGCCAGATGCTTCCATTCCTTGCTGGTTATTGAGCAGGAGACTTTAGTTCCTTACCACATGGTTCTCTCCATGAGTAGATACATGAGTGTCTGTACAATATGGAAGCTAACTTTACCCAGACAGGGCAATACAAGAGAGGGATCAGGGAGGAAGTTGCAGTGCCTTTTTACGACATAGTCTCCAAAGTTGCACATCATTATTTCTCTTTTACTCTATTTGTTAGAAGACAATCACTAAATGCAGCCCACAACAGAAGAAAAGTAGTATCCACCTCCTACAGGGAAGTGTGTCAATGAATCTGTGGATATATTTTAAACTACCACAGCAACCAATGTCTTCTTCTAACTCTAAACCTTTCTGGGAGATGATCTAGTAGCCTATTCCTGCCCCATAACACTGAAAGAAGTTTAAGTTAGAATAAAATTATCTCCTGGATTTTCTTTTGGTAGCTGCATTGTAGCTGACCTTTCTGACTTTTAGGAATTATGTTCTTGTTGCTTTAATAAAACTTTAATAATAAAAAATAAACTTTAATGCTATTTTACTCAAAGAAAATTCATATTTCTAAGTAAATGCCAGTAGGCTTCTTTCATAGCAGAAGGTAAGATGGAAACTTGGCAAGTTCATAATTAACCAGATCAGTGTGTCCATTCAAAGCAGAAAACTGGTGTCCCAAATTTATTGTGTTTCATTTTTATTTACTTTTCAGTCAAATCAGTAGCTAAGCAGAGACTGGAAGCCGGACTTTAATAAATTAGCTATGTGACTTTAGGCAAGTACTTTTCCTGACTACTTACATACACATAAAATGAAGAAATTTGTCTAACAGTGCTTTAAGTCCTTTCTAATTGTAATAGCAGGAGATTATCTGAATCAGTAGGAAATTCGCCAAACCTTAAGAGACAATAAACTGAGCCTATTTCCTTTTCACTTGACGAATCTGGAAAGGTGAAGCATATATTGGTGTACCAGTCTGTTCCATTGATGAGTTTAGTATAATATTCCAGTTGCTCCTTAAGGGTAACACAGTATCTGAGAGATGATACAATATCTGATGACCTAGATGATCAATAGATCATCCAAACAAGTGGCTCTAGGGATATATCACACAAAAAGCAGACCATCTTTGAAAATAAAAGGTTCCTGAGAAGTGTGACACATTCTTATATATGCTAAAATCTTCCCGGCTATCCAGATCCCAGAGACTATCCAAACCCCAATAGTGCGATGTGCAGTCCCTTCATCCTTTACCCATTTAGTATGGCACATGTAACTGACATGTCATATGTACCAACTCAATTCTTTAATCAAATTCCCTCTACGTCATCCAAGAGGGTCATAATTTTCACTTAACAGTAAGCACTAACAGCCTTAAGTATTATTTAAATTTCTTCTTCCATACTTATTTTCCTTCTCTTTTGTATTTATAACATTTAACTAATTTAGTGCAGTCTAATACAGTTGGTTGGAGTGTTTTTCCTTGAAATTATTCCTCGAAAAATCCAAAGATTTGTTTTCTGAAATACAAAAAAAGCTTTTCACACAGAGAGATATCTATAGTTCAAAATAGTATCCTAAAATCATAAAATAAAAATTCCAAAATTTGTAATGGGAAATCATTGCATTTTACAACGCCACCTATTTCACAAAATGCTTTCCCATTTATCTCTTTATGTAAATCTTTACAACAAATCTGAAACTGATGAGGCAAGTATTTTAATCCCCATTTACAAATAAAGAAATTGAGACTCAAAGAATTTCTGATGTGTCCCAGGTCACACTGTCTGGAATTAAGAAAATATGGACAAGCATTCTAGACTCAAAGATGCAACTCTTCTGTAACTTGAGTTTTTTTTCCAAAATACGAGGTATACACTACTTATATCTCCTACATAAACACAATCCTTCATAAGAACAGGGGAATATAAATTCTCTCACCACAGATAAAGAACAAAGAACTTTGAACCATTGCCAGACAGAGTAAAATGAGTCAACAGTTATTGACAGACCGTGACACATTCTTTTACCTAATATACACAAAGGAAGTTCAGAGAAGTCTAGTGTAAGAGCTGTCCAAGCTGTGAAATGTTCCTGGACTGTAATCCCTCCTACTGTGTGACATCCTTGGAAGTCCACAATGGCCTGCCTCTTCTGCCTTAAGCATAGAATAACTCAGAACACTAATATTAGTTACCTTCAACATTTGGCACACATACAGATACCATATGGCATAGGTACAACATGATGACATTTAACTTAGGCAAATTCAAATATGCAAGGTCACATAAAAATAATATTTTAAAAAATAAACATGTTTAGGGTTTTTTTTTTTAAGTTTTTCTTTAAATTCCAGTTAGTTAACTTAGTGTAAGACTAGTTTCAGGTGTACAATATAGTGATTCAACACTTCCATACATATCCATCCCCAAACCAGCTCCCCTCTGGTAACCAGCAGTTTGCTCTATATAGTTAAGTGTCTGTTTCTTGGTTTGCCTCTCTCTCACTTTTTCTTTTTCCCTTTTATTTATTTTGTTTCTTAAATTCCACATATGAGTGAAATCATATAGTATTTGTCTTTCTCTGACTGACTTATTTCCCTTAGCATAATACTCTAGCTCCATCCACACTGTTGAAAATGGCAAGATATCATTCTCTTTATGGCTGAGTACTATTCTATTGTGTTTATATACCACCTCTTCTTTATCCATTCATCAGTCGATGGACATTTGGGCTCTTTCCATAATTTGGTTATTGTAGATAACACTGCTGTAAACATTGGGGTGCATGTATCCCTGTTATTAGTATTTTTGTATTCTTTGGGTAGACACCTAGTATGCAAGTGCTGGATCATAGGATTTTTTTTAACTTTTTGAGCAACTTCCACACTGTTCGCCAGAGTGGCTGCACCAGTTTGCATTCCTGCCAAGAGTGCATAAATATTCCTTTTTCTCCACATCCTCACCCACACCTGCTATTTCCTGTGTCGTTAATTTTAACCATTCTGACTGGTGTAAGGTGATATCTCATGGTAGTTTTGATTTGTATTTCCCTGATGTTGAGTGATGTTGAGCTCTTTTCATGTGTCTGTTGGCCATCTGTATGTCTTCTTTGGAAAAAATGTCTATTCATGTCTTCTGCCCATTTTTTAATTGGCTTGGTTTTTCAGTATTGAGCTTTATAAATTCTTAATATATTTTGGGTACTAACCCTTTATCAGATACATCATTTGCAAATATCTTCTCCCATTCCAAAGATGGCCTTTTAGTTTCATTGACTGTTTCCTTTGCTATGCAGAAGTATTTCATTTTGATGAAGTCATAATAGTTTATTTTTGCTTTTGTTTCCCTTGCCTCAGAAGACATTAATCTAGAAGAAAGTTACTAAGGCTAATGTCAAAGAAGTTACTGCCTGTGTTGTCCTCTAGGACTTTTATGGCTTCGAGTCTCATATTTAGGTCTTTAATCCATTTTTTATTTATTTTTGTATATGGCGTAAGAAAGTGGTCCAGTTTCATTCTTTTGCATGTTGCTGTCCAGTTTTCCCAGCACCATTTGTTGAAGAGACTATCTTTTTCCCATTGGATAGATATTCTTTCCTGTTTTATCAAAGATTAATTGACCATACAGTCGTGGGCTCATTTCTGGGTTTCTGGGCTTTCTATTCTGTTCCATTGATCTATGTGTCTATTTTTGTGCCAGTACCATATTGTTTTGATCATTACAGTTTTGTAATATAACTTGAAGTCTGGAATTGTGATGCCTGCAGCTTTGCTTTTCTTTTTCAAGGTCGCTTTGGCTATTTGGGGTCTTTTGTGGTTCCATACAAATTTTAGGATTGTTTGTTCTAGCTCTGTGAAAAATGCTGTTGGTATTTTGATAGGGATTGCTTTAAATGTGTAGACTGCTTTGGGTGGTATAGACATTTTAACAATATTTGTTATCTTCCAATCCAGGAATATTTTCCATTTCTTTGTGTCATCTTCAATTTCTTTCATCAGTGTTTTATGGTTTTCAGAGTACATAGATGTCATACTTTGTCAAATACTTTTTCTGCATCTATTGAGAGGATCATATGGTTCTTATCCTTTCTTTTACTAATGTGGTGTATCATGTTGATTGACTTGTGAATACTGAACCACATTTGCAACCCAGGAATAAATTCCACTGGATCGTGGTGAATGATTTGTTTTAATGTATTGTTGGATTCTGTTTGCTAGAATTTTATTGAAAAAATTTGCATCTGTGTTCATCAGAGATATTGGTCTCTAGTTCTCTTTTTTAGTGGAGTCTTTATCTGGTTTTGGTGTCTGGGTAATTTTGGCATAATAGAATGACTTTGGAAGTTTTCCTTCCTTTTCAATTTTTTGGATTAGTTTGAAAGAATAGGTATTAATTCTTCTTTAAATATTTGGTGGAATTCACATGTGAAGCCATCTGGCCCTGGACTTTTGTTTGTTAGGAGCTTTTTGATTACTGATTCAATTTCTTTGCTGATTATCACTCTGTTCAAGCTTTCTCTTCCTTCCTGTTTCAGTTTTGGTAGTTTATATGTTTGTAGAAATTTACCCATTTCTTCCAGGTTGTCATATAGTTTTTCATAATATTCTCTTATAATTCTATTTCTGTGGTGTTGGTTGTTATTTCTTCTCATTTGTGATTTTATTTATTTGGGTCCTTTCTCTTTTGTTTTTGAAAACCTGGCTAGAGGCTTATCAGTTTTATTAATTTTTTCAGAGAAACAGCTTGTGGTTTCATTGATCTGTTCTATGGTTCGTTTGTTTAGTTTCTATATCACTGATTTCCACTGTGATATTTATTATTTCCCTCTTCCTGCTGGCTTTAGGCTTCATTTATTATTTTTTAGCTCCTTTAGGTATAAGGTTAGGTTGTTTATTTGAGCTTTTTTTTGCTTCTTGAGGTAGGCCCATATTGCTATATACTTCCCTCTTAGGACCACTTTTGCTACATCCCAAAGGTTTTGGACTGTTATGTTTTCATTTTCACTTGTTTCCACGTACTTTTTTATTTCTTCCTTGATTTCCCAGTTGGCCCATTCATTGTTTAGTATCATGTTATTTAGCCTCCATGTATTTGTAGTCTTTCCAAAATTTCTTTTTTTTTTTTTTTGTGGTTGACTTCAAGTTTCATAGCATTGTGGTCACAAAAGGTGTGTAGTGGGGCACCTGGGTGGTGCAGTTGTTAAGTGTCCGACTCTTGGTTTCAACTCAGGTCATGATCTCAGGGTCGTGAGATTGAGCCCCATATCAGTCTCCACACTCAGTGTGGAGTCTGCTTAGGACACTCTCTCCCTCTCCCTCTGCCCCTCCCTTCCACACACACTCTCTCTCTCAAATAAATAAATCTTAAAAAAAAAAAGAAAGAAAGAAAGAAAAGGTGCATGGTATGATTTCAATCTTTTTGTATTTGTTGAGGCCTGATCTGCGGCCTAATATATGATCTATCCTGGAAAATGTTCCGTGTGCACTTGAAAATAATGTGTATGGATGGAATGTTCTGAATATATGTTAAGTCCATCTGGTTTAGTGTGTCATTCAAAGCCATTGTTTCCTCACCCGAGTGGCTCAGTCGGTTAAATGTCTGTCTCTTGATTTCAGCTCAGGTCACGACCTCAGGGTCAAGAGATCAAGCCCAAGCATGGAGCCTGCTGAAGATTCTCTCTCTCCCTCTGCCTTTCCTCCCCAACATTCATACACATGTGCTCTCTCTCTCTCTCTATCTTGCTCTCTTTATAAAAAACAAAATAAAAATAAAGCCATTGTCTCCTTGTTTATTTTCTGCTTAGATGATCTGTCCATTACTATAAGTGGGGTGTTAAAGTCCCCTACTATTATTGTGTTATTATCAATTGGTTCCATTATGTTTGTTATTGTTTTATATATGTGTGTGCCCCTGTGTTGGGTGAGTAAATATTTACAATTGTTAGGTCTTCTTGTTGGATTGTCCCCTTTATGATTATATAGTGACTTTCTTTGTCTCTTGCTAAAATGTTTGTTTTAAAATCTAATTTATCCGATATAAGTATTGCTACTCTGGCTTTCTTTTGACATCCATTTGCATGATAAATATTCTCCACACCCTCCCTTTCAATCTGCAGGTGTCTTTAGGCCTAAAATGAGTCTCTTGTAGGCAGTATATAGATGGGTCTTGGTTTTGTTTTGTTTTTTTTTTAATCCATTCTGACACCCTACATTTTTTGATTGGAGCATTTAGTCCATTTATATTCAAAGTAATTATCGATAGATATGTATTTATTATCATTTTATTACTTGTTTTGATGTTGTTTCTGGGGATTTTTTCTGATCTTTTCTTGTCTTTGTTACTTTTGGTCTCTCCTTTGTACTTAAAGCGTCCCCTGTAATATTTCTTGCAGGGCTGGTTTGTGGTCAAACTCCTTTAGTTTTTGTTTGGGAAACTCTTTGTCTTTCTTTCTATTCTGAATGATAGTCTTGCTGGATAGAGTACTCCTGTCTGCAAATTTCTCTCATTCGGTACTTTGAATATATCATGCCACTCTCTTCAGGCTTGCCAAGTTTCTGTTGAGAAATCTCCAGCTAACCCATAGGGTTTTCCCTGGTAAGATAAGGACTTATTTTGTCTTGGTGCTTTTCATATTTTTTTCTTTATCCCTATATTTTGTGAATTTAATTACAGTATATCTTGGTGTTGGCCTGCTTTTGTTGATTTTGATGGAAGGTCTCTGTGCCTCCCAGATCTGGATATCTGTTTCCTTCCCCAGATTAGGGATGTTTTCTGCTATTATTTCTTGATATAAATTTTCTGCCCCACTTTCTTCTTCTGGGACTCCTACAATACAAATATTAGTATGTTTGATGGAGTCACTGAGTTCCCTAAGTGTGTTCTTGTGTTACATAATTCTTGTTTCTCTTTTTGATCAGTTTCATTATTTTCCATTTTTTTCCTCCATATCACACATTCATTCCTCTGCTTTTCCCAGACTGCTGTTCATTGCATCAAGCCTGTTTCCAATCTTATTTATTGCATTCTACATCTCTGATTCTTTTTTAACTCTTATCTCTGTGATAAGGGTCTCCCTGATGTCTTCTATTCTTTTCTCAAGCCCCATGAGTATACTTATGATTGCTGCTTTAAATTCTCCACCAGTCATGTTACTTATATCTGCTTCACTTAGTTCTCTGGCTGTGGCCTTATCTTTTTTTTTCATTTGGGATAAATTCCTTTGTCTTGGCATTTTTCTAAGTCTCTGTTTTCTTCTGTTTGTTAGAAAATCCTGTTATCTCTCCTGCTCCTGCAATAATGGCCTTATGAAGAGGTCATGTAGTGCCCGGGGCCTGGAGCTTCCGAGAGTGCCTCTGGTGTGTGCTGCATGTGTTCTGCTGTTGTGCTGTGGCTGCTTTATCCTTCAGGCCAGTCATCTGCAGTGGCTCTTCTTGCCTGTTGCAGGCAATGTTTGGTCCGTGGCCTGAATACGATGAGTTTTAACTAGGTGTGCTCTGATCTGCTTGTGAAATGAGACCTGATACCAACTCCATGAGAACTGAGGCCCTGCAGAACTCTCTGGTTGGAAGATATGATGTGGGCAGGGGTTTATGCTGATCTTCTGGGGGAGGGGCCTGCTACACTGGGACAGAGGCAAGCTTGACTTAGAAGGGCAGTCCTGCCAGAATGCAGCAAGTTGGGCTTGGTGTAAGCAAGCTAGGCAGCCAGTGTAGGTGCCGCACTGTTTCCCGCAGGTAGCTCTGTGTTTATGCTGAGGGGCAGGGGAGGAAAATGGTACCAGCTGGTTCCTTTGTGCCCAGAGAAGCATCTCCAGGAAGGCTGCCTCTTGGGGATGCCTCTGAGAAGAGCACATAATCTTCCTGCAGTGTGCCCTAAGCACTTTTTCAGATTGCTGTTTCCGTGTTGTCTGCCCTTGGGTTGTTTACCTGTTTTCTCTCCAGGAGCAGTGCAGGGCCTTCCAGGCTCTATCCCAGCCAAGCCCACTGACCTTTAAAACTCTAGGCTTTAAGCCCTGCTTGTTGCAAGAACTCACAAAATTCAGCCCCTCTTGTTTTCCCAGCCAGTGGAATTGGGGAAACCTTCTCCTTATGCATTCCCTTATGCGCTCCTCTCTCTCTTGTCCTTCTCCATGACTATGGCCCCCTTCCCTCCACAGTACCCATGATCCATTTCTTCTCTATACCATGTCTCTGCATTTCCTACCTTCTTTGATGTGGCTTCTTCTCTCCTTCTAGTTGTGGAGTTTGTCCTGTCAGTCTTCAGGTCAATTTCTGGGATATTTAGGATGATTTGAGGGTTATCTAGTTGTGTTTGTGGGAGAGACAAGCCTAGGTTCCTCCTACTCTACCACCATCTTAGGACTTGTCCCCAAAATAAACATGCTTAGAACTCATGGTTCTAACCACTTCATTTAATACAAAAGCCAAGGAAACAGAAACTTCTTTCAAGGCTGGAGGGAAACCCTAGCTGTGCATTGGACTTATTAAGACAATGCACTGTGCATGAACTCAAAGAGTGTATTCCTCATAGGGAATGTGAGGAATTCTTCTAGAATAATTGTGACTACATGCAAGTTTTGTCATAAACCATGACTTTGGAGCCTAAATACAAAGGATAAGAACAAGTGGTAGGAAAAGGGGATAGGCACAGGTTGTCAAGGACAGAGACTGCCCTCCCAAACACCTAAGCATGATCCTAAGAAACAAATCTAGCCTGGCCTCATCAACAACATAGAGGGAACCCAGGTATCCCAGATGGAGAATGGATGGACTCTCATAAAGAAGACCTGACCCAGATAATGAACACAGACACATGTGGCTGTGTCTTCCAGCACCAAAGCAGATGCACAATGACAGTCAGCTAACTTCCTCTTTACCAGACAGAGTGTAAGAAAGGAACATATTGAGTTACACTGGAGGGCTCCAAAAAGACTGCAAAGATGAAGGAATCATGTATTCAAAAGCTTTCCCATAAGATCTCTTGCACACTTTTCTCTTCTCCATACCCCCACCTCCGTCCTATTCCCCTTTGCTTGCTTGAAAAGACAATCATTGCATTAAGTGATTAAGTGCTTCTTTTCTTCTGACTCATAGTTCATAAGATCACAGCATGCATTTCAATTAGTTTTTTTTTTTTTCCTGCATGAAGGGAAAAAGGAAAGAAAAAAGAAAAACCAGACCTTGGAGAATAGGGTTATTGGGAAGCATTTTCAATACCCACATGCAATTTTTACGTCATGCAAAATTATGGTAAGAGGGCAAACGGGCTTGAGATTCAAATGCTCCTCAAATGAGCAGTTGTTATGCTCATTCCCTATTTGACATCTTCTGTCAAACTGGATAAATGTGCTCTATGGAAATATTATTTTTAGTAGAAACCTTAGTTCCAAGTTCCAGTTGGAGGGCTAGTAGCTGTGAAACTTTGGGTAAATTGCAAAAACTTCCTGAAACCCTGTTTCTTCATCTATAAAGTAGAAAAATATTAGTATCTGCATTGCAAGCTGGCTATGAGGATTAAATAAATATGCAAAACTGCTTTATAAACTATAAAACATCAAGTATGAAAGACAAATCTGCATAGTGGTAGAGGCTAGAGACTCCCAAGATGGGTTGCCTGAGTTAGAAATGTGGCTCCACTCCTTCCTGTGATCTAGCAATACTTGACCACTGGGTGCCCCAATTTTGCTTCTGTAACATGCAGATGTCATGATGCTGATTCATTAAGTATTTAGCCTAGTGCCTGCATGATTTAACTGTCTGCTACTATTCTTATATAATTGTTATTGATGCTTTTGTTATAATAAATGACAGCAATGTGAATGAAGGGAGAAGAGATCAACAATAGAAAGAAAATGATGGCCCTATCCCATTAGTTTTGTTAACACTTCAAACCTATAAAGGATCACAGCATTTGTCTCAGACAATGAAGAATCCAACCTTTTCCCACTACGGAGGATAGTGCCAAGAGCATGATAGCCCTGGCAAGTCCTCTTCTGTCTTTCAGCATCTTCCATTTAATATCAATCTTAACCCCACAGGAAAAGAACAGGCAGTGAGAGATCAGGACAACAGCAATAACTACAATAACTGTGACATTTTCATTTATCATGCTCCTGGGATGTGCCCTCACTGAGGTAAGTATTTTACACACATTATCTCATTTAATCCTCCTTAATATCTTGTGGAAATAGGACTATGGGAGGCAACTAAGGTTTGCAGACATAAGCGACTTGTCCACAGTGTTACAGCTAGAAAATATTGATTCCGGGATCCAAGCCCAGTTCCACCTGACCCCAGAAAAATCCCTTACACCCACATATTATACTGAACTTAGGAAAGTCCTTATTTCTCACACATAAGAGGCTCACACAGGGGCTGTGCTGGTTAGTGTATCAGTGACACCGGTTTCATACCCACTGTTGCACAAATTTGCTGAATGAGTGAGTATATACGGGAATCTGCTTTCGTTGGTGGTGGTGGTATTTTTATGGATGATGTGGAAAAAAATCATACATAGGGAAAATAAGTCCCTTTTCTGAGAGAGCTTAAAATCCAAATACACAAAACAAACAGTCAAGGAAGAGAAGTCACATGGAAAGCGAAGGCCCTGCTGGCTGCGGACAGGAATGATCTGAAATGGGTGGGCTGTTCCCCAGCAGCATCAGGGTAAGACCAGGTCTTTTTCGTAGTGGCCAAGACACCAGCTGTGTGGAGGGGCTGTTGATGTTGCCTTGCCCTGCAACTGAGCACAATGCAGGGAGAGAGTTTCATTAGTAATCATCAGCGTAAGGCTTACAGGGGCTACAGCAGATGTTGCCTGGCAGGGAAATTGGCAGCATCACACACAAACCAGGAGGTAATTTTCATCATGGGACAATTCTCAGAAGATGTCCAGCATAATTCAAAATGCGTCCACTCCCCCAGCCTTCCCATGTCAGGGGACCTCCACTGCGTCAGACTCTCCCAGAAGTTAGGGAACCCCCATGTGCTCCCAATACCCATACCCTTCCCCCATCAAAACCTCTATCCCACTGCATTCTAGTTGTTTACATGTATTCTTCATGCACTAGATTAGCAGTTATTTGAAGACAGGAGGCACGTTTCATTCATCTTTGTATCTCTAGCATGCAACACATGATAGTTGCTCAGTTATTGCTGAATGAATGAATAAATAAATGAACCAACACATGGATGGATGGATGGATGGATGGATGGATGGATGGACGGATGAATGGATGGATGGATGGATGAATGGATGGATGGATGGATGGATGGATGAATGGATGGATGGAAAAGGTAGCCTAACAAGTATAATTTTTCAGTCAACTTTGACCCTTAAAAATAACCTTGACAGCCATTTACTTTCACAAGAATATCACCTTTGCCTTTGGAAAACAATTTTTTTTAATTTTACAATGTGTTTGCATACCCATAGCCTAACTTACTTCCCAAAACAGTCCTTTATGACATATAGGGAAAATGGGATCCACCCATTTCAAAAATGAGGGAAACAGTTCACCAAGGATAAGTGACTTTCCCAATGTCAAGCAGTAAGTATGTGGCAGCCTTGGATTTTAATGCAGGTTTCCTGAGGACTGCCACGTGGGCTCTTCTTACCAACACCCCCCCCCCCACCCCAGGTATTATTTTCCTGCTACTAGAGAAGCGGCTCTCTACTCTCTGACCACCAACCAAGAAGTCAAGCAGAGCAGCCTTCCGTGTACTTACAGCACAAAATGCAGACTCCTTAAGCTCTCTTGCCCACTTGTTCTCTACAGACTATGAGAAGAAACTGGCATTTCTACTCCCCTAGAATTGGTGACTAGAGAGCAGCACTGAGGACCGAAAGGCACATTTTCCTGAGACTCTCCAGTGGTAGGGGCCTGTAGGGGAAGGGAAATAGGTGTCCTCTACTCTCCAGAGCCGAGTGCCTTAGCAAAGATTTGGAAGTGACTGCAAGTAGAAGAAAATGGCATTCAGTAGCCATTTGTTCATCCAGTATAAATGGAGAAATCCCACACAAAGTGGCACCTAACTAAGGGACCCAATTCACTCTGAAGGGGATTCTAGGGTGTATCTGGAACCATGGGATTCACTGGTTGTATCACATCCTGAACCATTCTGAAGCAGCCAGCTTGATGTTGTATTGGAATGGCCTGCCTCCCTACTTCCTTTCCTCACAGTCCTAAGCCTGACATATAATAAGAGCAAGGGAAACTTTGAATGAGATACCAGAGTTTTAAAATGGATCACCTTTCAATAACTGAAAGTATCTGGGAAATTATGGAATTTGACCCAGATGAATGAAGGGATCTTTCAAGAGAGAAGGGAGATTTGGCATAGAGTGATTGGGAGAGTAATTGTAGAAAAATCAAATCGTTTCACGTTTGTGCCTTCCTTAATCAGGAATGCTTAATAAACCGGCTGCATGTGTTGTCTGTTCACGATCATCAAGGCCCGTTCTGGGAGAGCACAGATGTTGCACCCTCACTGTACAATGTGGTGTCTGCACGTTGACATTTTCCAAAGGTTTCCTTTTCTCGACTGGCTGCAGCATTGCTCCCATCCCCAAGTGCTTTCTGAGCCTGCATTGTAATTATTAAGAGTCCCTTACGCCATACCCACCCTCTCTGCCTCCATAAAAGAACCTTCTTCCGTATTGTCTTCCTCATTTGCAATTCATTCTTCTAATCACCACAGCTTTGTCTGGACTAAAGAGCGCCCTGGCCTCTTTCTATAAAATTCTCTCTCACTTCAATTATGGGAGAAGGAAGCCACAGCTGACTCACTTCAAAGATTCACTCTATTAAAAAAAAAAAAATCATTGATTGGAAAACACTTTAAATAAAATGTCCTAAATATACTTAACTGTTCTTTCATTTTAAGTTAATACAAGAGGTACCGGGTTGGGTAGGGGGACTAAGTGAGCTTTAATAACATGCCTTTGAAAGGTTGGAAATTTTTAAGTGGCTTTATATTGCTAGAGTTTGGAAATCTCCTGGAATGCAAATTCGTTTGTTTGTTATTATTTTCCACCTTACAGAGAATATCACTATATAGGTATATATACGTGTGGGTATGTATGTGTGTGTGTATACACACACACACACACACACACACATATATATATGTGTATATATATGTATATATATACACACACAAATATATATCCCAAATGAAGAATTTTTACATTATATATATATATAATGCATTATACACACACACCCCTCACAGGAAAATACATAAATAATCTTTGAGCAATCTTTGACCAAAGAAGCCTAGAAGAATCAGGACACATACACCATGACTTCCCTTCTGTCACTCTGAATGAAGCGCTCATGCTTCTATCTACAGCCAGTCCCCCGCAGTAGCAAACATCCCATCTCTCCTCTCCTGCGAGGACACATAACCTGTCTCTCACTTACATCATCCATGTTTCATCTCCACTGGATTTTTCTTATCAGCATAAAGCACCTTGTTATTCCTCCAACTGAAGGGATAATGATAATAAACATTTTTTCAGTCCCTCTTCCTCCTCCAGCTGCAGTCCCATTTCTCTGCTCCCCTTTATAATAAAACTCTTTGCAAGAGTCGTCTCTCTATTCAATTTTCTCACCCCATTCCTTCCTAAACTCATTCCACTTAGGCTTTTGCCACTAAAACTCCACTGAAGCTGCTCTTGTCAAGGCCGCCAGTCCCCTCCATGCTGCTAAATCCTGGGTTAAGTATTAGTTCTCAGCTTAATTGACATACCAGCAGCATTTAACACAGTTGTTCACTACCTTCTCTTAGATACACTTTTTTTCTCACTTTTCCTCCAGGACGCCAAGAGTTCTGATTTTTCTTCAAACTCTGACCACACTTTCTTATTGTCCTTTGTAAATTCCTGTTCTTTTCCCTGACTTCAGAGCCAAAGGGTTTGGTCCTTGAACACCTTCTCTTGTTGGGGTTCCCCTCCAATCTCTTGGCTTTAAGTTCTCCCCAGATGCTGATCCCTCTCAATTATCTTAAAAATCCCCAGCCCAATCATCTCCTCTGAACTCCATATTCCTCTACCCAGCTGCCCACTAGACAAATGCCCAATAGACATTTCAAACTTTACTTGTCTAGAATTGAAATCCTGATCTTTCCCAAAAATCTGCTCCATTGGCAGTCTTCCCCAGCTCAGATGATGGTAACCCCAACCTTCCAGCTGTTCAGAATCATTTTTGACTCCTGTCTTTCAAATTCCACTAACTCTACTTCTGCCTCCCTGGTCCTAGCCACCATCATTACTTGCCTAGATTATTATGATGGTCTCCAAATTTGTCTTCCTGCCTCCAACATTTTCCTCTCTGTAGTCTGCACTCAACATGACAATCAATGTCAGGTCACATGGATATCTAACTAACAGTGTTGCAGCATTTCTGATGTCAAGACTGGCAATTATTCTCTAAGGCCATTTTGATAGGACTTTTCAGATTGATTGATACTAGAAAGATATGGAGGAAATACATACCACCAAGTGAAAAAAGCAAATCTGAAAAGGCTATGTATTGTATGATTCCAATTATATGACATTCTGGAAAAGGCAAAAGTATGGAGACAGAAGACAGAGAAAAGATCAGTGGTTACCAGAGGTTGGGGGAAGAAGATGATAGGCAGAGTAGAAGGGATTTTTAGAGCAGAGAAAATAATCTGGAAAAAATTTTAATCAATCAATGAACAAAAGATGTAAAATCACTGGTGCTTGGCTCGAAATCCTGCATGACTTTCCATTTTATCACAATAAAAGCCCAAGTCCTTACAGGCCCTGCAAAATGATCATCTCCCAACTCTGACTCATCTCCTCCATGCTCATTCTGCTCCAGCCACAGAGGCCTCCTTGCAATTCCCAAACAGGTTAGATAGGCTTCCACTTCAGGGCCATCCCATTGCCTGGAACACTCTTGACTACGAGTCCACATGGCTAACTCCCCTGTTTTTTCAAGTCTTTACTCAAATACCATTGTTTCATTGAACTCCCCTTTTCTGATTTCCCTTCCCCTTTATCCTACCTTACTCTCTTAGAGCAATTATCAGCTTCTAACATATGAAATAATTGACTTATTAATTATATTAATTACCACTTTCTAATAGAATCTAAATTCTATAAGAACAAGGAATTTTTTTCCTGATTTTTGTTTTTCTACAATGCTACCTCCAATGCCTAGAATAGTGTTTTATGAAAACTTATGGAGTGAAATGAAGGTTCAGCTCAACAATCCTTTACTGAACACTTACTTTATCCAAAGTATGTGCCAGGCACTGATGAGAAGATATGGCAATGAATAGAACACAATTCCTGCCTTCAAAGGGCTTATTATATAGTCAAGTATTAATACAGTTGGCCCTGCAAAAACTACCCATGAGTCATGATCGTTGGGACCGTAACGAGGTTTCTTTTTCTCCAGTTTGCCTCATGTACAAATTCATTGATGCTTGAAATTCCATAATTAATCACTCTGCAGCTTTGTGACCTCGAGCAAATTACTTAACATTTTCTAATTCTCCCATTTTTTATTTGTAAAATGAGATAATAGTGTCCATTTCACTGAGTTGTTGTGAGGACCAAATGAGTGAATCCTGGTAAAAAGGTTTAGTAGAATCTCTAACATGGAGTAGAATGAAAGGATGTCAGCTGTTATATCCATTCTCTTGACTAAACATTCTTATCTTTAGTAAAAAGCAAAATCTTTTCATAGAAGTACTGGATAGTTTTGAAAATCAAATAGAGCAATTGCCAAGACTATGATACAGAGTTCTCTTTCAAGCAAAAAGAGGGAGAAATAATCATATTTGTCATATACATCACCACCCAGAAAAGGAAGGTTGTTTGTACATGACTGAGTTCCAGATCAAGGATTTACCAAGGACCAGAATAGATGTAAGAAAAGGAAAACCAGAGAAAAAAACGACCCAGCCTCCTTATGTAGAAGCAACGATGACTTTTATGGATGTTCTCAATGATGGCTGTTTCCTACTTGTTTTTGTTTTTTTATTAAGATCAAACCAGAGTAAAGAAATAATGTTAAAAGGTAGATTCTAAAAACAGCTTTTGAGCCACTAATGTGCTGGCTTCTTTCACATACTTTATAAAATTTCATTCTCAGAACACCTCTGAGTGTTGTGTATTACACTTATCTTATAGTCAAGGAAATAAAGGCTCAGTGATATTAAATTGTCCAAAATCATAAAGTTGGTAAGTAATGGAGAGATCCAGCATTCAAAGCTAAGGTTGTCAGTCTAAACCTTAACACCACTCTATCTCATTTCCAGTAAAATCATAAAGCTATAGAGAAGGAAATGCAAACCCACACTGAACAATTCCCCCCAAAAGGGCCAGGAAAGGAAACACAGTAGCTCACAGGAGCTGATTTTGCTCTTGCCTTCCAATCTCACATTTAGTGGCTTTACGCTGGTAGCTTGAAATCAGCCATCAAGGCAACAGTTATGCCACTGAACTCAGCAAAATCTACAAATCAGGGCTTTCTTTTCTGAGAGCCAACTTGACCAGCAAGCACAAGTAGAGCCTTTAGGCATTCATGCTTGGAATCCAAGAATGCCTGACACCAGTGTCTGAGAGCCATTCACAGGTCTTAAGTTACCAGACAGCTTCATCCCATCGGCATGCAAGGAGTGCCAGGCTCCCACCACCCAGCGATGATACCTGCCATCAACATCACATCAAGAACAAATCCATCAGATCCCTTCTGGAGACCCTGTCTCAGTGGAGAAAGGGGAGAGAGAACGGAGGACCCTGGTTTCCAGGAAGAAGGAAAGAAGAAAGACTCACCTGTGTGACAAACAGCCTCAACAGACCCACTTTGCCTGCCTCAGGGCTGCCCGTGGCCGGCTCCGGCTGCATGACTTGAGAGGGAGGGCCAGGACATATGCCTCATAGACTACTTCTTCATCCAATCATGCCTTTTAGCCATACCTTCATTTTTCCCCTATTTTATCAATAGAAAAACCATAGCATGAAAAAGCATATTTCACTGAGGCCAATTTAAACAAATACACATCAAGATTTAGTTAGAAAATGGGATATCGTGTTCCAAAAAATGAGGAGGTTCTGGCAAAATGGAACTGCTTTCTCTTCTGGTAAATAGAGGAAATGCCCCTCCCCAACCAAGTAGGGACATCCTGGATTTTGCTGGATAAAATGAAAAGAATCTTCCCAGAGAGACCATCCAACCCAGCTTGAAGATATGAACCAGACCAGAGGAAGGAGAGGGTTGTACTGTTCTCAGGAGCTGCTTTTTTGCTGCACTAAGGGGAAGGAGAGAATCAAAAGAGTTTGGTTGGCTAAAACAGGCCAGGGATGTATTTCTTCCTGACACCCAGTATAATTCAAATGACAGCAGATATGACTGAAAGCATTTATCACATTCCCTGACTTGCTTTAATCTGCCACAAAGAGAATCTGTGCTCAGCGAAGGGGGTGGGGGGGATAATGAGGCGCAGACCAGGCTGCCAGAGTGGGGCATTGATTTTAGGTGCCAAAAATAGAACCTGCTACGGTTTCCAGGCGGCTGCCCCATGTCTCGAAGTGGATTATCAGCGGAACAGCGCGAGCGCTGGGAGGTATTTCCAGGCAATCAGATTGGCTTATACACAGGGCATTAATTCTCCAGAAATATGCCATGTTGACCAATCAAAATGGCTTCCTCTTTAAATAAAGCCTGTAGTCTCTAAGGCAGCATTCACAGTTCCAAATAGCAATAATAACCTCTGTTTGCAGGGCATGTTCCAGGAATTAGCACCTGGCTTGGGTTAATGGTATAAAGCACAGCTTCTCCTAACTGGTCATTAATCCCAAGTAAATACCCAGCAACTCGATTTCTGTGGCTTTAGGATAAACCTGAAATCAAATGGCCTAGTCACACCAAGCAGATTTAATGCAGGAAAAGCTAATGACCACAATAGCCTCCCCCTCTGGGTACCGTTGAGGGGGAAGCTAATCTAAAAAGCATTTTTCCTTTCATGATGTTCTGCGAAATGCTGACTTCCAAGCAAGAGCTGAACTCCCTTAGTAGGTAGAGATACCTCAAGGACCCACATTCAGTAAGGAATGAGCTGCGAGCTATTTTTCTAGTTAGTGATGATGAATTTTGAACCCATTCATTCACATCTTCTGACTTTCCCCACTCTTCCCACCCTATGAGCAAATAACGTGTGTCGACAGGGTGGCTAGTTCTGCTCAGGCTGCTGTCTGACTAAGCAGTCAGCCATGTTCACCAGAGATGGAAACCTGGCTGGGCTCTGGCCCCGAGATAAAGAGGCCCGCACGGCTACCAGCCTGAAGCTCAAACAGTTACGCTTGATCTTTATAGAATGCATTTCTTTCACTCCTGTAATTCTCTGCAGTCATCATGGCTGATGATTTTCAAACTGGATTCTGTGACTTTTAGGGTTTCAGAGAGGCGGACTGTGGACTTTGGAGGGCTATGGAGGCAGTTCCGGGGAGGAGGGGCTGGTGGTCAGACTCTGGGTTTAAGCTGCAATGAATCTATGCCTTTACCTGTGTTACAGACTAAAGGTCTTTGTAAATTTCGTTAAGAAAACTAGTTTTGTTTAAAAACATCTGGTTCTAGTCAGCTCCCTCACCGTATGGATGAGGAAATGGCTTGCCCATACTCCCCAGCTTTGGCAGCCCCCCAAGCCCATAAAGCTGGGCCATGCCCCCTCCCCTCAATTCCAACAGCTTTTATTACTTTGTGGAAGGTTACAGCACTGCCTCATTTTGCTAATTTCTCCAAAAAGTTGTATCTTCCTCAAGGATAACAAAGATCTCATCCTTTTTAGTGCCTCACCCAATATTTTATACAGAATAAACATCAATTCCTTAGGGAAATGATCAGTAACAACAATATTGAAGGTGCTGGTCAAAAAAATGTAACATCTAGCTAACAGTTTAAAAAGTTTTGTTTTGGGGTTTTGTTGACTTGGGATTTTGGTTTTGTTCATTTGGGGTTTTTTTTCTTTTTTCTTTCTTTACATTTTCTTTACATTATCATGAAGTATTGATAATGGTAAGCTATAAATCTGCTGAGTTCAGTGAGTCAATGATGGCAGAATTCACCTTTATCTAATCATCTCAGGTTAGCTACATACTGGCCCAGAATTCATATTCAGGTTTATAATGGGCAGTAGGCAGGTAGAAAAGCGAGAATTTGTACCAAAACCAAAAAAAAAAAAAAATTTTTTTTGTCCCAGAAGCCTCCTAGCATAACTTTGTGTAAATCTCTGTCAAGAACTGGGAAGGGTCTAAGAATTTACCCTACTTGCAAGCCTACACATTAACCTGTCACAGACACATGGATGTTGGCAGAAAACACAAAATTCCTGGCTCATAAAGTCCTTTATTACCCATGGCAAAGCACGCATCGTAAGTATCAGTATAGTTGTGTGGAAGCAAGAAATCCTCTTGCTCCCAGGTCCCACAGGGTGATATCAATGGACCAGAGATGCCTGCACAGGGAATGGGTTGGATTACAAGAAAAAAACCCAGAGCTGAGGGAACCCCAGTCTTTTATAATGGGCAATAGGCATGCTTGCCATTTGCTTCAGAAGTAGACACTATCTCCATCTTCCAAGGCTGATCTCTATACAGTCTTGAAAAAATAATCCAAAACAAAAGACAATCAATACCTCTCTTCCTAAAACATTCGGAAGCATGAGAAACCCATGAAGAATAGTCTTTCAACAAAGTCTCATGAGCCAAGACTAGGACCTTTGGCTATGCCTATCTGCCTTTAAACTTAGTGACAGAGTAATTAAACTTTGATGACATATGGGCAATGATACTACATCCAAAAAGAAATAAATACTATCTTAGCTCACTAGATGGTTCTGAAAGTAAATAATATTTGCAGAGCTATAATAATGCAAATTCTGTTTATTTGTTTTCAACTCTTCTGATTAACCCATAGCAAAATCATGGAAGACTTTTGATTACTGGAAAAACAGCAAATATCATTGACCAAGGTACTTCTGGAATGGTAATATTAAGCTGACTTTGAGATATACATACACTATCACTTCAAACACATTGAGAAAACTGAATAAAATACAACAATTCAAGTTTTTGGAAACATAACTACACTTAACACCAAGAAAGGAAAATTCCCAAGTGCTAGAAACAAAAGGACCCAGAAGTCACAACAATAAGAACTAAAATCAAAACACTTCACAGTTTTCTAGAAATCAAAATAGGCCTTAAAAGCTAGGGAGGTGTACCTGGGTGGCACAGTTGGTTGAGCGTCTGCCTCTTGGTTTTGGCCCAGGTCATGATCTCAGGGTCATGAAATCGAGCCTCTTGTCAGGCTCCACGCTCAGTGTGGAGTCTGCTTGAGATTCTCTCTTCCTCTTCCTCTCCCTCTGCCCCTCCCACTCATGCTCTCTCTCTCTCTCTCTCTCTCAAATAAATAAATAAATCTTAAAAACAAAGCAAAAAATTAGAGAACAGGAGACTGTTTGAGTCCTGCAGAGAAGAAAGTCCAGGCCATTACCTTTAAAAGCATAGAGACCCAGAGCTATGCTACTTGCATGAAGCTAAGAGTCACAAAGACTTACCCTATCTGTAAAACAGGGATTTTAAAAAATCCCACTTGACACTGAGGGCTGCAACAAGGAAGACTTCCTTTTAAAAGCCCATCTTTCAAAAAAGTGTCTGAATCGAAGCCAATGCCATTTGCAGGAGTGGTGTCTGAATTCATACACTCAAAGGATACATGAATTCCAAACCAAGGAATCTGCATTAAAAACTGATCCAGGGGCGCCTGGGTGGCTCAGTCGTTGAGCGTCTGCCTTCGGCTCAGGTCACGGTCCCAGGGTCCTGGGACCGAGCCCCACATTGGGCTCCCTGTTCAGCGGGAAACCTGCTTCTCCCTCTCCCTCTCCCCCTGCTTGTGTTCCCTCTCTCGCTGTGTCTCTCTTTGTCAAATAAATAAATAAAATCTTTAAAAAAAAACTGATCCAGATTTTATCAGAAACCAGTATAAAACTGCATTGTAAGGATGCTTCTATAGACAAGATTTATAGCTACTACTTTCATGGAAAATGGCCATCACTGAATCTGGTTTCATAACCAAGTATTACAAATAGCATGAGGAAATAAAATGTAATTAGAAACAGTTAGGACACATAAGTAGATGGAAAAATGTGCAGCCAAAAAAATTTAAAAATGGTGAATCAATATGAAAGAAGCTTTGAAAGTGTTATGTTTAAAATGTTTAAAAAGAAAACAAATAGAAACCTAAGGCAAATCAGGACAGTATTAAAAAGTTGGCAGAATTTTAAGAAGCAAAAGTAATTCCATAAATGAACAATACAGCCCATGAAATTAAAACGTAATAGAAGTCTTTATCAGTACAGACAAAAATAAAATTAATGAATTGGAAGAAAAATCTGAGAGAATCATCCATAATTCGGTACATGGAAAAGATAATTAAGAGATGTATAGGCTAGAGAAAAAACAGGTATAACACACATCAAAGAAGCATTCCTGATGGGGGAAAAGAAATAGAGAAAAAGAGAGAATTGTTATGCAAAGAGCTAATGAAAAAGAATTCGGAATTTAAGAAAGACACATTAAAAGAAGCACACCAAATCCTCTGCAGAATAAATAAAAATAAGTCTACACCTAGCCATATTATAGTGAAGCTATAGAACATCAAACACACACACACACATGCGTGCGCACAAACACACACACACACACACAAAATTATAAAACCAGCTGCATTTGTTTGGGTATAGGGTTAGCTACAAAATAAAGAAAGAAAAATCCAATGGCTTCGTTGGATTTATTTTCTCATGTAATGGTCTGAAGCACCTCTGTCCAAAAGAAGTAAAATGCAAGCCACATATATAGTCTTAAATATTCTATTAGCCACATTTTAAAAAGTTAAAAAGTTATGTTAACCTTAATATTTTACTTGATTTAAAGCAACATGCCTAAATATTATTTCAATATGTAATCAACATAAAAATTATAATAAGAAATTTTACATTTTTTTACTAAATCTTTTCAATTCTTTATAGCAGGTCTCAATTTAGACATTACATTATTACTGGAAATACTTGATTTTATAACATCGTCAAGAAAGTAGATTCACATACTTAAACTGATCCAAACATTTTTGCAAGTTTTCAAGTTTTAAATCAAATATCAGTGTTTACGTTTGTTAGTTAAAATTAAATGCAAGGTAAAATTCCTTTCCTTACCTGCAATAAGCATATTTCAAGTATTCATGGGCACACATGGCTACCAGATACCACTTTCATCAGCCTGGCTTTGGAGGTGAGTGTGCTAGGATGAGATGCCAATCTGGTCCCGGACAATTCTTCAGTCCTGCAAGTGAGAAGGGGGAATGTGGCTAGGGATCCATGTATACTTTGAAAGATCCCTACTGCAAGGGGTATACTCACATCCCTTTGAACAGTCCCTACAAGAGCGCCTGACGCATAGTAGGTGTGTAAATAACATTTGTTAAAAGAAAAAATATTATATAGACTCCTTTTTACCCACCAGGTTAAAAAATTCCACTTTCTTGGGGCACCTGCTTGGCTCAGTTGGTAGAGCATGTGACTCTTGGTCTCTCGGGATCATGAGTTTGAGCACCACATTGGCATAGAGATTACTTAAAAAATTCTATATTCTTGGCCATCCTAAGGAACCTATTGGGCTATCTCATACCTAGTAGGGTTAGACAATTTTCTTCTCTATTCAAAACCTGTGAGGCTCCCTTAGGCAAACAAATAAAATACAAATTCCTGACTATAGCCCTTAAGACCATCAACAATACACCCTGTAACTACTTTTGTGTGTGTGTGTGTGTGTGTCTGTGTGTGTGTGTGTGTGTCTGTGTGTGTGTGCGTCTACTCTCTGTAACAGTATAGAGCCTGCAGTTTTGGGAGGATGCTTATCTAAAGGGATAAGAAATGCCCTTCTTCTTTAAGAGAATTCCAAAAAGTAGTTGCATGTGTAGACTTCTCATAATAAATTTGCCAATAGCATAAGGATCATGCACCTATAAGAATCAAAGTTTCCTGCAAAAAATTCCAAGTAGCTCTGTTGGTTATTACATTTGGTTTTCAGAGACTACATAACCAATTGTGCCAACTCAAATCCACACATGAATCTGGTTATACACACTTAATAGCAGTTGTTATCCAATTAAAACTAGAATATTCAATAATATTAATTAATATTAAATAATTTGTTGGTTAATTAATATTAATTTAATTAATATTAAACAGTTAACTGATTAATTAAACAAAAATAGGATATTAAACAAGAGAAAAATGTCCACAATACTTTTAACTCTCCCTCCAATCACTCTCTCCCCCAGCTAGCCACAAACCCTTGTTCCGAAGTTCAGCTTCTAGATAGTGCTCCAAAACACATTACCTGCTTTCTTGCATACATATATACTCTTGCTAATCTATCTGCCTAAAATGTTCTTCCTTTCTTGACCGATTGGACAAAATTCTTTTTTTTTTTTTAGTAGTCAGCTCAATTATTTTCTCTTTCCTGAAGTCTCTTTGTGGTTTATCAAGTCTGAAGTAATTGCTGTCCAATCTATTATATATAACACTATTCTATCCATTTTTATTGAGGTATAATTGACATATACCATTATCTTAGTTTCAGATTGCAATATAATGATTCAATATTTGCATATATTACAAATTGATTGCCACAGTAAGTCTAGTTAACATCCTTCACCACACACAGCTACAGAAATTTTTTTTCTTATGATGAGAAATTTTCCTTGTGATGAGAACTACTGTCCTAGCAACTTTCAAAAAAGCATATTTTTAAAACTTGTCCTTTTCCTCGTAGTTTATAATTTGTATGTCTGTCTTCCTCTCTAGATTATAAATTCTAGTAGTACAGGTAATATATCTTAGCAGTCCCTATGCCCATAAAGAGTAGATAATAATGCCTACATTTTCTGCACCCTAAGAAAATGATAAGGATCCAGAAGCCATGTAGATTGAAGTGTGTTTTAGAAAGTGTAAAGTGTTCTAAAAATGTGGATTAGGTTATTATTAATATAATGTGGGGGATACATTAGATGTACCAAAACATCCCTTATGAAGTGAGCTGTATCTCCTACAAAAGCACTGAATGTAGAAGGTACTACTCCAAGAGTGTCTGAGGACAGAATTGATCTGAGCAGAAAGGGGGGAAGAAATTGCCAGTTTCTCTGGAGGAGGAGTGAAGGGAAAGAGAGGAGAGAATGGATTTTGTGTGAGATCAGAAAGCTGCATATTCCTTCATGTGATCCTTCCTTGTGACCGTCTTTCCCCATCATCAGCCCTCATATCTTCAACAAAGTTACTAAACAAATGGAATGATTGAAAGTAAGATGATAGGGCTTGGGGCCAGTGGATCCAAAGTGATGGAATATTTTGCTCAGATCTGAAGAGCAACAGAACCCCTACGGGACCTTTGGTTGCCTTAATGTTGGTTTTAATAGTAATCATGATGGCATTGGTACCTGCCCAGAAACTAGCTCAGTGCTATTCACATAAGAGACTCATATTTTATTAAATGTGGAATAGTCATTCAACTGGAAATATGGAGAAACTCCTGAACAAAGTGGTTTCACTAATGCAGTCATTTTCCAATCTTAGTAGTGAGAATCTTTACAAATAAAACCTTTGCTGATCCCCATTACATAAAAAGTAACAAACAATGAATGATTCCCTCAGAGGGATTCAATCTCTATAGTTTTGTGGATATCAGTTTATCGTTTGTGTGATAGGATGTAAATACTGACGTTTCAGCTAAAGCATCACTATGAACATCACTTATGTTTATAGCAGATGATTGAGACAAGGTTCCATAAATCTTGGATCGCTCAGAAAGATCAAGGATATAAACAGGTTCAGAAAGTAGAGAAAGGATTTGTGACATTTTCTTTAGAGAGAGATGTTGATCTGATGAGTCCTCCCCCGCAAAGCAGGGAAGAAGGGCAGTGCTGGTGAGACAGATGCTAACATTTAACCCAAAATGTAAATTAATAAATTAATATGATGAAGCTTTAAAAGCACTTTCTGGGGGCACCTGGGTAGCTCAGTCAACTGAGCGTCTGACTCTTGGTTTTGGCTCAGGTCATGATCTCAGGGTCTTGAGATTGAGTGGCCCGTGGGGCTCCACACTCGCACAGTCTGCTTGTCCTTCTCCCTCCTCTTCTGCTCCTCCCCTCACTCTCTCAAATAAATAAAATCTTTTTTTTTAAAGGTTGTTTTTTTAAAGATTTTTTTAAATTTATTTGACAGAGAGAGACCCAGCGAGAGAAGGAACACAAGCAGGGGGAGTGGGAGAGGGAGAAGCAGGCTCCCGGCGGAGCAGGGAGCCGGATGTGGGGCTCGATCCCAGGACCCCGGGATCAGGACCTGAGCCGAAGGCAGACGCTTAACAACTGAGCCACCCAGGCGCCCCTCAAATAAAAATCTTTAAAAAAATAAAAAAATAAAAGCACTTTCTGTCCATTCCACACAATCCTAATGAAGCTGAAGTAATTATCCTATGGCAGCAGGAAGAGGAGGCTTTATTAGGATTTCTATGTATTTTTGTGGTCTCTCAAGGAAAAAGTTTACAAGAGTATGTCCTTGAACCAAATGTGGACTATCCACGAGAAAGAGATCTGGGCCATAACTCTTGGAAATCCTGCCCAAAAATTTCAATGGGAACACGAGAGAACAGCAATGGGGGTAAACCACCAAAGAGTCAGGTGCTGAGCAGTGTGTGACAGCTTGAGAAATGAAATTCACCACCTGTGTTTTAGGAGTTGCCAATTACTGGAAGCTCTGAAGAATCTATTAAAGTACCAAGAGAGAGTCAACTCCAACCATTGGCCAGGCCCAGGGAACTTCGAAGTAGCCCAGTCAAGCAAAGCCTGCCTTATCCCTTCACCTGTTCCTTAGTCCCCCAACCAGGGGCCCAAAATAGCGTAAGTTGCTAGTATGTAAAAGAGTGAGTGAAAAAGAAACCAACCTAAATGAAGCTACAACCAACTGCACACCCAGGGAAAGGAAAGGAAAGGAGGACATTGAGTGGACGATTGAAGAGAACTGATTAATATCTTGGATCAGATGCATTTCAATTACCAAGAAAAAGCAGTATTTGTTCTTTTTTACCTGTGATCATATGAATGTTAATTTCCTAAGAATGAGCAGAAAAAGGCTGGGATATGCCAAATTTTCCATCTAAGGACAAAGGAAAATAACTTACTCACAGAAAAATTGTTAATGGATCAGGGTTGGTAAAAAAAAAAAAAAAAAAAAAAAAAGGCATTTTGATTACATCCTAGGAGTTCTACATTCACCATACCAGCTACATTTGCAAAAGTCCTAGAGTGCCTCTTTAAAACCCCCCAGAAGATTAGAATCCAGAATATCAGAGTTTCAGCTGAGGCCATTCAATACTCATCATTTATTCAATAACGATTTATAGAGTGCCTACTTTGGGCTGAGCACTATATTAGAAGTTTCCACCTACATATGTCCTTTATCCTTGTGGCAATATACACTCTCCAGGGATGTAGGAAGCCAAGGCTTTTTCACACACCCAATTTCACTTATTTCCTTCCAATACACTGTGATGTAGTCAGGGCCAGGTGGTCATTTCTACTTTTTTCCAAGAACAATAAAGCTAGAGGAGTTCGACAACTTCCCAAGACCACAGCACTGGTGGGTGTTGAAGTTGCTCCTCTTTATCACGGCACCTGACTATCTCTCCTGGGCTCTGTCCAATACAGGGAGCACACTCAACTTTGTTGTCTACCACTTCACATGCTTTTTGCAAATAGTCTGTGCAATACGCATTTATAACTGACTGCATTCTTTTCATTCTACCTTGATAAATCTTCATTTATAAACTTCATCCCTCATTTTCTTTCTCTTTGTTGACCATTGGATCAGTATTAGTGCATAAGTTTTGGACCTCTACAAAGGAACTGTGATAAAAAGATAAGTTTGGAGACTGTGTTTTCTCTTTTTAAGATTATAGATGTACTTCCTTTGTTTTTTTAAACCTGTATTTGAATATTAATTATTTCAAAGGACTCCTTTAAAAGAAGGTAGATCCCTAACACAATGCAAATTCTTAGAAAGTAATCATTTCAGGGGCGCCTGGGTGGCTCAGTTGGTTAAGCGACTGCCTTCGGCTCAGGTCATGATCCTGGAGTCCCTGGATCGAGTCCCACATCGGGCTCCCTGCTCAGCAAGGAGCCTGCTTCTCCCTCTGACCCTCTCCCCTCTCATGTGCTCTCTCTCTCTCATTCTCTCTGTCTCAAATAAATAAATAAAATCTTTAAAAAAGAAAGTAATCATTTCAATTCTAGGATACATCAATCACTTTTAAGTTAGGAAACTCTTCATTCCTGCATTTTCCAGTATATTATATAAAATAAGTAATAAATTAGTCTACTTGGGCTGCCACATTAGAATATCGCAGACTGGAGGGCTTAAACAGCAGGAATTTATTTTCTCATGGTTCTGAAGGCTAGAAGTCCAAGATCAGGATATCTGTATCAGGGTTGGATTTTGGTGAGGTATCTTTTCCCATCATATAGATGGTCACCTTCTCACTGGGTACAAAAGTGGCCTTTCTTCTGTGCATATGCAGAGAGAGAAAAAGACCTCTCTTATGTCTCTTCTTCTTTTAAAGGCAAGAGTCCTGTCAGATTGCCCCAGCCTTGTGACCTCATTTACAGGACTCATCTCCAAATACAGTCACATTGAGAGTTAGGATTTCAATGTATGAATTTGGCAAGTAAACAATTCAGTCTATTACAGGTAGCAACTGATCCCCAGGGCTCCCTAGAACATAGTAAATCCAAACTAATGTCCCAAACACCCAAGCTGATATTCAGAAAAGGACTGATCAAAGAAAAAAAGAGGGAGTTCTGTTTTCAGATATGGGGGGGAAGAGAGAGAGAAAGAGGGAGAAGACCCATGTTGTACAGATACGAACTCACCATAACTCTGTAGTCAAGAGTCCTTCTCCCCTCTGAACCTCTTCTACCCAAATAGCCCTCACTGGAAGACTGTATTACCTCACAGATAAGCAGGCAAGCTCTGGACACAGATTTATTGTCTCCAAGTTGCAATCTACCATTTAGATTAGCTAGCTGCATAAATGGGACTAGTCACTTAATGTCTCTCATTTTTTACTCATTTGTCTCTCATTTCTCTCTCACTAATGTCTCTCGATTTTTACTTTAATGAGGATATCAAGGGCATTTATTTGACAGAGATGCCGTGCAGATTGAGAGACTCAGTGTGATTTTCTCTAAAGATTTTTCCCACCTCACCCTGAAATGCTCCTATAATCAAGCGCTCCTAGGATGACTCTACACTAGTACTTAATTGACCTGCATACTGACTATTCTAAAATAACCTTCTCCAGATCCATTCCTACTAAGATGTTGACTCTGGAAACAGTCAGAGGGAGGACTGATTCACTATGTATAATCACTCACTCTCAGTAGAGGGGTGCTTTGCAGAAGACAGACTGAAAGGCAGGAATCCCTCTCCAACTATGATTGCTTCATTACATAATTCTTTTAAAAAGGAAAGAAATAATTTCTACAAGGGCAAGAGATCTCCATATCTTATTTACCCTTGTCCCCAGTGCCTACCACAGATTGGAAATATGTTTAAAAAAATTTTGTTGAAGGAAAGAAGGAGAAAGGAAGAAAGAAAGGGAAGGAAAAGAAATCTTTTGTTTTTTTATTTTAGACCTTAATATCTAACATAAAATCAAATGAGACACAAAACTGCTAACCCTGACTGTCTCATCTAGCTCCTCACGTGGTTCTTTTATCAAAGAAATTTCTAATTTTTTTAAAGTAAGATCCTTTTTTTCACCAAGTTAGAGCCATTTTACAAAGTAAAGTAAGAATTCCAGTTTCTGGCCCAACTTGTAAAGACCTTGGAAGTCATTGCTCCCATTCTCACAATAAGGAAAATTCTGAACAAACCGAAAATCAGTAACTCTTCTTAGATCCATCAGAAAATCAGAGTTTCAGGGAAAACTGCTACTACCAAATTTGGAGACAGATAGGAAAATACAGACAATTATAGCTAAACAGAGCAGAAACCGGGAACAGAATCTTGCACAGAATCCACTATTGATAGGAACACTTTAAAGTATAATTGACAAATTACTGGAAGCCCAGTAGGGCCTAGTTTGAGAGTTAGAAACTTGGATAGGGCCCAGTCAGAGGAAGCCCTCAACACTTTTGTGAGTTTTACCACTAGGAGCCCTACCATGTGCTCAGTGATTATAGCTTATGGATAAGTGAAATGAATGACAGGAATATTACAAGTGACAGAAGGATATACTAAGAAAGGAGAGAAAATGGGATCCTACAAAGTGCTTGATTAAAATCAAGGCAGAAAAAGAGTGGGAGGAAAAATGAAACAAAAATCAAAAGCAACAGATAAAACACAATTACAAACATGGTAGATATTAAACCACCTATATCAATGGCGTTTTAAATATGAATGGTGTAAATACATCAATTAAAAGACAGAGACTGTTGGAGTGGATAAAATAACAAGATCCAGCTCTATATTGTTTATGAAAAACTTTAAACTATAAAACATAGATAGATTAAAAGTAAAAGGATGGATTGGGCAAAAGCTTTCTCCCATTCTATAGGTTTCTTTTTCATTTTGTTTCTTTTTTTGTGCAGAAGCTTTTAAGTTTGATGTACCATTTGTTGATTTTTGCTTTTGTTGTTGCTTTTGACATCATACCCAAAAAGTCATTGCTGAGATCCACACTGAAGAGCTTCTTCTTTAGGTTTTCTTCTAGAAGTTTTACTGTATCAGGTCTTAGGTTTAAGTCTTTGGTCCATTTTGAGTTAATTTTTCTGAGTGGTGTAGAGGAGGGGTCCAATTTCATTGTTCTGCATATGTTTATTCAGTTTTCCAAACAACCATTTGTTGAAGAGATTATGCTTTCCCCATCGGATGTTCTTGGCTCCCTGTTGAATATTAGTTGTATATGCAGGGGTTTAATTCTGGGCTTTTTATTCTGTTCCATTGGCTTATGTGTCTATTTTTATGCCAGTACCATACTGTTGTAATTACTATTGCTTTCTACTATAGTTCAAAATCAGGACATGTGTTGTCTCTTGGTTTGTTCTTTCTCAGGATTGCTTTGGCTATTCAGGGTCTTTTGTGGTTCCATACAAATTTTAAAGATTTTTTTTTTCTATCCCTGTGAAAAATATCATTAGAATTTTGATAGGGATTGCACTGAAATGTATAGATAGCTTTGGGTAGTATGAACATTTTAACAATGTTAATTCTTCCAATCCATGAACTTAAATGTCTTTCCATTTGTTTGTGTGCCTTCTTCAATTTCTTTCAACAAAGTCTTACAGTTTTCATTGTATTGATATTACACATCCTTGGTTAAATTTATTCCTAGGTATTTTATTGTTTATAATGCTATTGTGAATGGGGTAGTTTTCATTTATTTTTTTCAAATATTTCATTATTAATGTATAGAATTGTAACTGATTTCTGGATGTTGATTTAATGTCCTGAAACTTTACTGCATTTGAAGCCATTTATCAGATAAAGAGTTAATATCCAAAATATATAAAGAACTCGTACAACTCAATCACAAGCAAACAAGCAATCCAATTTAAAAATGGGCAAAGGATACAAATAGACATCTTTCCAAAAACATCCAAATGGCCAACAGCTACATGAAAAGATGCTCAATGTCACTAATCGTTAGGAAAATGCAAATCAAAACCACAAGGATATATCACTTCACACCTGTTAGAATGGCTATCATCAAGTAGACAAGAGATTACAAATACCAATGAAGATGTGGAGAAAAGGGAATGCTTGTACACTGTTGGTGATATTGTAAATTGATATAGCCATTAGGGAAATAATATGGAGTCTGCTCAAAAAGTTAAAAATAGATCTCCATATGATCTGGCAATTTCATTTCTGGGTATATACCCAAAGGAAATGAAAACAGGATACCAAAGAGATATACGTATTCCCATGTTTACTGCAGCTTTATTCATATCAGTCAGGATATAGAAACAACCAACTGCTTGTGAATGGATGAATGGATAAAGAAGATGTGACATATGTATAAATATAGATATATGTACACACATGCACCTACATACAATGGAATATTATTCAACCATGAGAAAGGAGAATATCCTGCCATTTGCAACAGCAGGATGGAATTTGGGGACATTATGCTAAGTGAAATAGCCAAACAGAAAAAGAAAATAGTGTATGATATCACTTATGTATGGAATATAAGTAAGTCAAACTTGTGGAAACAAAGAGTAAAATGCTGGTTACAATGGGATGGGGGTTAGAGGATAAAAGAGATGTTGTTTCAAGGTACAAACTTGCAATGAATAGTAAATAAGTCCTAGATGTCTAATGCACAGTATAGTGAATATAGACAACAATATTGCAGTATAATCATCCAACTTGCTAAGAGACTAGATCTTAGTTACTTCAACCACTAAAAAGAAATAATTACATGACATGATAAAGGTGCTAATTATTGTTATAATGGCAATCATATTACAATATATAAATGTATTACACTAACATAATTGTACACCTTAAATTTATACCATGTTTTATGTCAAATATATATCAATTAAAAAAGGAAAGGGATACAGAAAGGTATACCATGCTAACAGTAATCAAAAGAAAGCTATAGTAAGTATATTAATGCCACATAAAGCAGGATAATGAGGAATTATGTCAGAGACTCACTTAGATAGCAGAATATTAGAATTCTAATCATAAAAATTCTAGTGCATTTCATATTAAGATTGTACTCTTAACCCCACCTTGTCCTAATATTTCTTTTTTTTTTTTTTTCCTGGTCACCTTAAAAGCTAATGTGCCAAGACAGAGGTCCTAGATGGTTTGTACTGATTCTCCAGTATATATATTATGATTCCATTTCCAAACCAGTCTGGATTATTATTTCCAGAATTTTCCCAAAATATTCTGATCCTTTTCCTACCTGGCCAGTAGCTAATCTAGGATTGACAAGAAGGAATATGAATCATGCCTACCACCAGGTTGTAGTTACACCCTGGCTAGAGTCCCAGTCCCCAGCATCTGAAATTTGCTCAGAAAGTTGAACCTCATGCAACCACTGGACACCTCAGTCAGCCACATTCAGCTGATACACAGGATCTGTTGAGCTGACTACAGAGAACTCAGATCAAAGGAGGATCCAGGTTGTGTGGGACCTGAAGTTTTTACAATTTTGAAGCGTCCTTTAAGCAAAAGAATACAAAATTAGGGCACACAAATAAATGAGAAAAGAAATTACAACAAATTATAGGATTTTTTCAAAGCTGGCAGATGCCACAAATACCACAAAAATCCAGAAAATAACATATTTTCATTAATTAACCTGGTAGCACACATCTATAATATTTTCCCCACAGTTTTGACTGCTTACTTTGATCAGCTCTTCATATGATAACAATGTTATAAAAAGAATTTTCTAGAAAGAGAATAGAAAAAAATTTGAATCTTCCATTTAGTTTTGGTTGCTCAAAATTCCCTTTCATTACCAATAGTTTAGAAAAGTTTCAGCATCTCAATTCAATACTAATGATGCCACGCCTATGTTTAAGATTGTCAAGTGCAGAGAAACTTCTTCAAGCTTCTTTTATATTGAATTTGTAAGATTTCAGGGCATTTTAAATTTTCTTGTGTAGTGATTACCTTAAATCCTCTTTAAAGTGACAACCTTCTGATTACCCAGTTTGCCCTGAAGGCAGCACAGTTGGTGGTAGTGTTCCTAGAAGCCTACACTAGGTTGACTTGACAGTAACTTAACTGCAGGGAAGGAACAGATAATCACATAAATGGAGTTTCAACTAAATATGTCTTCAACTCAACTTTTCTTAGGGAGATTCTTGAAATGCCCAGTCAGTGGGGACAGTGGGTGATTGGGAAAACTGAAGTGGAGAAAGACCATTTGCAGTAAAACTATCTTACTTCTGCAAATTTTCCAGAGCATATGACCATGTGAACACAGTGCTGGGACCTCTCTCAGGGCCTTGGATAGGCTTTATTAGCTTTATGGTGTATCCTCCTCTAGGTCAGAATTCAGGGTAATGTTGTTTTTAGGCAAACAGAATAATGCGATCCTGCGTTTCTGTGTGGCCAAGGGGCTGAGGTGGAGCCAAGGAGGTTTTTATTCTTGATCTACTTGCAAGGGTATATCTTTATATCCTTTAAAATATCCAGGGCTACATTTTTTTCCCTCCCTATTTATAATCCCTCTCAGTCTCTTCCCTGTGGAGTCTTTTAAAATCCTTCCTACTATTTCACCTTTCCTAGAATGGGGCAATGAGTTTTGTTTTAAAATGCAGACTGTTGATTTCCAACTGAGGGGGAGAAAAAGTGAAGACAATGGAAATAAAAGGTCAGAGAATCCCTCAGGTGAGTCACAAAGCTGTTTGTGTATTTTTTAAACTTCATGTCTAAGATTTGGCTGAAAAGTGACAATTCCGAAAGGTTGAACAGGAAGGTATGAAAAATCACAATTCTGTGACATGACTTGGGCTCCACATCCTGCCTGTCGATGACTTACAGAATTATAGAGCAACCCAGAGTGGGAGAAATTAGCAAATCCTGACCCTGACAAAGGCAAGATCGAGGTAGTAATATAAAATGAGCAATAGGGCCAGTGAGGTAGAAGGATTTGTAGGGACAAATCTAGATCATGGCCCACAAGTGTAGACACTGGGTAGGTCCTGGATGAACTGCAGGAGGGAAGGGGGAAGAAAAGGCCAAGTTGGAACCCTTGATGTTTTGAGCCCACAAGGAGAAACTATTGGCACAAGAACAAGCGCTCTTGCCACTAAAAATAAGCTAACTAAAATCAAACCCCCAAAATGCCCATCCTTTCACTGTTAGATTCTTCTAAGGTTTGGTAAATAAACTCAACTTCCCCAGCCTCTGTTTTAATAAATGTTTAATAACCTTGAGGAGGTCTGAACTTGTACTCACTCCAGACTCCCCACAGACACACAATCTATAACTTAGAAAAGATACTCTAATAGTTAGAAAGGCAAGATTTAAATGTGGTGGCAATAAATGTTGGGTTTTTTTTTTTCTTCCCTCCAAGCTTTGTTGGAAGTATGGAGATTCGTATTCTAAATAGAGAATGGTTTCATGGGATAATTTTCAGAGTTCTAACATGAGAGATGAAATTACTTAAAGAGCCTGATTTCAGCCTAGTTAAAACCTGCTAGGGAAGGCAATTCAGGTTTCCACAGTCACCAAATGCCACGCTGACCCAGATTCAGAGCAGAGTGAACAACTGAGTGTCACCAGACAGTTCAAATGCTGATTGAACAGAGATTCTATTTAAACATTGTTAAACTGCCATTTCTTTTTTTTTTTAAGCCCCAGGGCATGCAAAGAGTAAAATATACCAATCATTAAAATATTTAAATTCACCAGCGGCGGTGATTAATAAAACATTCAAATGAAACAGTTTACAAAAAAAAAAAAGTAGTCTCAAATTGTCTAGTTTAAAATAGCACCCACAACCCAGCTGGCTCATTTGCCTCACCCCTTTCAGCCCTCACCCTCCCAAAGTTTCCTGCAATTCAACAAAAATATGCTAAACACCTGTTCCAGAACAGGCACTCTATGGTTAGAAAGATGATCACATGCAGTACTCACTCTCAGTGTATCTGTAATTAATAATCAAGACATTATATTCTTTCTTGTATCATTTATCCCCAAAGTCTATATATAAGGTAAGGTCATAAACCAGGGCTACTGGCCGAACATAGCCTTCAGGCAGATTTTCGTTTAGCCCACCCGGTTTTCCAAAAACGTTTTAGTTATTTGCCAATATTTTTCAAACCAAGTGATTACAGACACACACACACACACACACACACACACACACACACACACACGGTTGGGTTCAATTTCCACCCTGCAATCTGCTCAGAACTGGTACTAGCTACCAGTTAGATGAGGACTTCAGGAGTTCACCAGTCTTCATAATGCCCATTTTTTCCCCACTCAACAACCTCCATTATTTAAGGGAGCAGGCTGGCTCATACATACATTTGAATTCAAAACCTGTGCCGGAAAGATGCCAACAAAATGCAGGGAGGAGTTCCCAGAATGGACAGGCAGTTGGTGGGCAGGAAGAAATGGGGACGCATGGGAGGAAGCAGTGTGTGAGTTAGGTGTTGACAGATAGGCAGGATTGTTCAGGTAGGAATGAAGGAAAAGGGCCTCCCTAAAGGAATGAACCATATTCGTAGCACGACAAAGGCAGAAGAGGGCAAAGAATATGTCAGGTAGTCTGGTATGATTGCATGACCCATACATATAATGGGAAATAAAAAAGCCAGAAGGCTTGGTTGGCATCAGCCAGAGAGTAAATGCCTCCACCTCGATCTGGTACTCTAAATTTTAGAGTAGAGAAGCTATGATATCAGAACCATGCTTTTGGATAACTTTCCTATTAAACTCTAATAACCTATAAGAATCCCTTGAGTTACTGTGACAACTATCCCCAAACAGCAGAATTCTTATCCTTAATTGTATTCTATGTCCCTTGTGCAGTATGAACTCATCAATAACATCACATTCAACTGACAGTTTAGAACGCAAAAAACCACTTTTCTTCAGGGTACAGATGGAATATGGATGTAGTGGGGAGGATATTGAACTTCCTGTCAGAAGACCACGGCTCTCTTATCAAAGTCTGCCACTTACTATGTGCTCTTGGGCAAGTGGCTGACCTTCTGTAATATTTCCTGTAAAATGTTGGTGATAATAACCCTCTTCATAGATGTGTTGTTAGAATTAAATGAAACGAACAGTATAGCATTTAAAAGTACTTTGCAAACAACACAATGTAATGCAAATAAAAGTTATATTATTGTAGACATTGGGTTGGTTAAATTCTAGTCCTTTCCCTAAGGAGTTCTTTGCCTTCCATACTCCTCAAGAAGACTATCTGTCTTTTATGTGTTCAGCCCCTTTATTTTATTCATATAGTCTTTTAAGGATCATATTCAGTTGATTCATTTGATAACATCCTGGAGTTTGGACCCAAATGCTAGTCTCGCCTGGTCTCCAGTAACCTAAGCCCACTGTCCTTCCTTGCACTGCCCTACGCATCTACTCAAATTCATTCCTTACAAGCTTCTTATATAACTTAAAATGCACAGCTCTCCTTTTCTTGACTCTGGCTTTATTAGCATAATCCTTGTTATTGTTAATAATACTCAAGTTTCTCTAACTTATTTTCAGATATCCAAGATAAAGTGTTAGATAAAAAATTATTCCAATAAATAGATAGATATTTAGATAGATAGATAGATGATAGATAGATGATAGACAGATGATAGGTAGATAGATAAATAATAAATAGATAGATGTAAACAAACAAATAAAGCAAAGATCTGAAAAACACAAGGAAGATACTTAGGCTAGATTTTGGAAGAGAAACAGTAAGCAGAGATGGTAAGGTGAATATCAGGATGCCAGACATGCGTGTTCCCAGAGGGAAGTTGCTGATATCACAAAGTTTGTGCTCAAGTACATAGTGTTGGCCACATGGGGCTAGAGATTTGGAACTCAGGGGGACTTCTGGGAGACCCTCCTCATACACAGCTGGGGCCCCAGGCAGCACTTTATCAAGTTAACCTAAACAGTTCCTCTTCTTTCCCCAATTATTTCAGGGAGGGCTGCCTTAGGCAGGTCCAAAGGGGAAAGGAAAACTGAGACAAAAGAAAATGAAGCCAACCCTGGTAGCTTGGGAACCACTGACCCTTGGGAAACATATGATGATCCTGGGTATCATATGCATGGGTTGGGGACATGGGCAGAGACTCCCCAACTTAGTCCATGGCAGCTCAATATGAGGGTGTCTGTCAATACCTGGCAAGAACAAACTAAAATCTCTCTACTCCCACAAACAACTTTTCAAGAATAAGAAACAACAACTAGTCATATATTATCACAAAAGAAAATAAGTTTGCCCAAGCATGAACAAAACCACAGATAGAAGAAACAGACCTAACAATGATTCCATATATTTAAACTCAGTCTGGGAGGGGAAGACATGCTCATATACAAGTAAAATTCAAATCTGAGCAACTTTCAAACTGAGAGACAGACATATAGAATGCCACTTAGGATGGGAAAGGATTAATTACCTTCTGCATGGTAAGCTTTGTATTATAATCACAGCTCTGCCATCTGCATTGTTCCAGAACAGAGGATGCTAAGAGGTCAAGTGACAATAGATGCAAAGAAAGCATTGAACCAGGTGAAGTCAAGGGGAAGGGTTATACCCTATCACTTGCTAGCATTATCAATGTCTCTAAGCCTCAGTCTCCCTATCTGTAAATGGGATAGTAACTATTTCAAGCTTGACATATTATCAGCATTTACAATGTCACCTGCTTCTGTTAGAATTTTTCAGGCAAGTATGAAAGTGAGTATCTTACTGCTATTACATAGGATGCTGTTTTAGGAATTGGGGTTGACATAAATCTTCCTGCACCAACCATAAAATTCCAACCAATTCCTGGAAAATAAAAAAGGACAAACTCAAGATGGCAGCCAAGTTATGCAGGAAACACCAAAGAATATGCTTAAGCTCATCAATTCAAATCTCAGAAACTATGAACAAACCAATTTCCTGCTGGATAGCTTTACATCCAAAGAAAATGCCTGTAGTATGGACAATCAGAAACAATCCCAGAAAGACTGAAGTCTCTTGGTCAGGAAACCTCCAGAGCACTGAGAAAAAAGTAATCCAAACTGATCAGCCCAGAGGCCCTTGTCTGTTGGGGGCCAAGCATTCCTCCCCACTGTAGTAACCAATCAACTGAGCACAGAGCCACTGTGATTACAGGGTTTCCTCCACCTGTGATCACCATCACTGTCCACGTGAAGAGAAAGAGTGAGCAGCAATCAAGATAATGCAGCCTGAGTCATTTCTAGCTGGTGCCCTTATAAATATGCTTCAGTTGTCCAGAATAATTACTTCCTGTAAAGGCCAAATATACAATTCTGACAGGGATGTCCTTATGAGTTTGTGTTGCTTGTAAACCTGTCAGAATAGATGCCTCCTTGTATTTCCAACTTTAAACCAAGCTAACAAGTCAGGTTATTTTTCAGGAAATCATTCCATGTGTTCCATTCAAAGCCAAGTTTGAAAGCTCTATGAGCCCCCGGGTACCTATGGTTTTAATGAGGCTGGGTTCATGTTTTCCTCTAATAAGTTAGGCATTCAGTCTCCACTACTCTCCCTCTCCCCAAACCTGCTCCCACTTTTGTATTTTCCATCTTGGTAAAAGCTACCACTAGTTATCTGGTAGTGCTGGAACCTGAGAGTTGTCCTCTGATATTCTCTGTTCTGAAGCATCCACAACTGTCTAGCTATCCTAACACTCTATTCTGAAGATCTCAAGCCTGTGATTGCATCTCCATGTACATGGTCACTGCCCAGTCAGGCCCTCAGCATGTCTCACTGGGGCTAAGTCTAAAGGTCTCCTCACTGCCCCTTAGTTTCACCTCTTAGAACCACCCTCCCCCAACAGACTGATCATTAGAAAACAGAGATTGGATCAAGCCAATGTCTTCTTTAAAATGATTCACTGGATCCCATCACCTTCAAGAAGAAATTCAAACTCAGTATTACACACAAGCGCTTCCAACACACCATTTTGTCCCTGCACCATCTCTGCCCCCACAGATCCTCCATGTTGCTGTGGCTGTATAGAGCTACCAGGATACCAGGACCCATCACCATCACCCCCCTTCCAGGTCTGAGTGGTTCATCTCCCTAACGAGCTTTTCTACATATCCTCCATCCCATTCTCCACTGATTCATCTGGTTAACTTCTAATCATCCTTCATGACTCAACTAAAACATTAAATTATTGGGAGGTTTTTTGCTACCTTCCCTCTACACTCTTGTAGAATTCGTGTGAAAACTAGATGAGCCTCCAGGGACCTGTAGCTTTAATTAGGCTGGTTTCATGTTTGTTGTTGTTCATATTACCTAAGGTCCCTCGGTCTTACCACTATTGACATTTTGAGCTGGATAATTCTTTGTGGGGACTGTCCTGTACATCCGAGGGTGTTTTGCAGCATCCCTTGCCTCTACCCATGAGATACCAGTAGTATCTCCGCCCAAGGTGTAACAACCAAAAATGTCATCAGATATTGCCAAATGTCCCTTAGGGGGCAAAATCATTTCCATTAAGAACCACTGCTACAGTATTCTATAGACACCATTCCATGGCTCTATTAGAATTGTAGCTTATTTGACCATCCTCCCCATTCAGAAGGACCTCCTTGTTGGCAGAAACTACCTTTTCCTCATCTGTGTAACCCCAGTGCCTACAACAGTGCCCATCACATAATAGGTACTTGATAAATATTTGTTGAACAAAAATAAGCGAAGAAGCACATGTTAAGCAATCATCAGATGGCACTGCTTTACATTCTCAGATATACCCCTAAGAAATCTCAGGATGTAAAGTATGCAGTCAGGGACCAAGAAAACAAAACTCTGAGCTCTTAGAATCATAGACAGAATGAAAAGGGATTTAGGTGTCAATTAGCTCCACCACCAGTTTCTTTGATTTGAGAAAGCAGAGACACAAACATATAAAGTGGCTCTGCTTACTCCACAATAGGGTATATGCAACAGAAACTCAGAGTATCCCACTGACCCTGGCCAAACTACTTGCTTCACAGTACATATAAACAGAAGAACTCATCATATCAACTTCATCTTGCCAGTGTATAGAATCTTTAGCCAGCATCTTTGAATCTATCCTGACGGCATAGCTTAGACTTCTCTCTCTCTGATAATTTTGAGATCCATTTGAAACGGGGTAAAACTTCAGCCACATTGGGGGCCTATCACTTTGTATGGGTAGCCATATAAACTATTTATGGTATTCCCATTTTAGACCATCTTGTTCTGAGTTCTTCACCCCAATAGCACATTCTGGTTTAAACACGACACTCCAAGATACCGAAGATGAGAGGCAAGTGCTGAAGATGACATATCCCAAGACTCAAATGCTCAGCTGGAGGAAAATAAACCAATCTAAACAAAGCCATAAAATTCCCATTAGACAAGAGATTTCCACCCACCCCCACATCCATAAAAATGATATTCTGCCTTGAGAAGCTCACCCATCACCTCAAGCTATGAGAACAGCTCAGTTTCTGCTCTTCCAGGACCCAACACTGCAGACCAGATCTAAGTTGTAAGAGTGATATACTTTTAAACTTAAAATGGACAGGTAGCACCATTAGACATTTTCAAGGCCATACAATTCATATTTTGGTAACCATGGGGATGAGGTAACCATAGCATTCATAAAGTGCTGACAGCAGTGCTGCTTACCCAAGAGATGGGTTCACTGAACAGTGACCTCTTTTATTTCATCTCCTCTGGTCTAAAAGCTTCCTCTCATGTGTGCTAGCAAAAACAGACAGAGATTGTCTTTCATTTGTGCTTATACAAGCTCCTTGAAATGGGAGGAGAGGGGTTTTTGTTATCTAGAGGGTTTGACTGAGATGAGATAATATATTTCCTCTTCTTCATTTCTGGGACAGAAAAAAAAAGTTAGAAGACTATGGTTATAGAAACCTAAGTGCTTTTAGAAAGAAGATAACATAAAAAAATGTGGAACTAAAGGAGCCTTCCAGACTCTGCATGGTTTAGTGATGATGAAGATGAAAGCAGGTGATACAGAGCATTTCAAATCGCCTGGGTCTTGTCCAAATCCTGAAATGGGCTTTATGGCCCAGCTGAGGCAAGGCCATCTCAGTCAGAACTCCAGAAACTGTCTGAAAAGAATTCACTAATTGTCACTGCAGTTTCCAGTAAGAGTAAAATTGATCTTGGAAACATCCATGGTGTCGGTATTTCTGAAACACCTCCTTTTTTCAAACACTTGCCATTCTGCTAGCATTAATCCTTGTGTTTCCAAAGCTGGCTCTAGTTGAAAGGGGAGTCCCACCTATGATGTATTAATACATAATGAATCTTTATAATCTTGTATTTGAAAATACTTGGAACCACCTGGCAATAAAGCTAATCTTCTTGAGGCAGGAAATTAACACCTTACCAAGATGTAAACGGAAATATGCCCATCTCTCAAGAGATAAACTGATACAGAGTTCTCTTTGAAGTTTTTTCCTTCTTTGGATCCGTCATGCATTCATCATTATATTTTCATCTCTTTTTTTGGTTTCTTGCTGGACTTTCCCTGATGTTCAGTTATTCTTGCTCAAATGAGGACAAGTAAATTGAGATACGAGCTTGTTGTATGATAGATGATATAAGATCCCTGTATCGTACGGCTGATGCTTATCCAGCCATTCTTCCCTTCCAACTTCACACATCCCCCAGGACCTCAGTTATTACCTCTACACTGATAAATGCCAAATGTGTATCTTAAGCCCAGATCTCTTATTTTCATGTAATGCTTCTCCATCCTACTTGGATAATCAAAGGACATCCCAAAGTCAACATATGTAAAACTAAACTCATCTCTCCTTTAACTTCCAAACTTACTGTGCTCTGTAGCTCAATTAATGACATGTTAATCTACCTATTTGTCCAAAGCAGAAAACCAAGAGTCACCTTTGACTCATTCTTCGCCCTTATGCCACATCCAACAACAAATCACAAGGCCTGTTAATTCTCCTTCTTTGATGTTTCTCAAATCTGTGCTATTTCTACTGCCATTAAGTTCAAGCCATTGTCATCTCTTGCATTGCCTGTTAACTGGTTTCCCTTCCTTCATCCTGACCCCCCCCAAATCAGCCTTCACGGTGGAGCCAGGGCAATCTCCCTAAAAAACAAGTCTAATCTGCCTGCTCTGCTTCAAACTCTTTTATTACTGTTATTGCTTTCTGGATACAGTCCCTTAACAAGTGAGCTCCTGCTTTCCCTCTCTGCCTCAAGCATTACCTCTCTTCACCTTTAACTCTATGCCTTAAGCATATTGTACCACTTGTAGTTCGCCAAAAGGTCATATTTCTCTGTTCTTAGGGTCTATGGACAGCTGCTCCCTTTACCTGGAAAACACTCTCTTGCTACACTTTTCCTCCCCTATACAGGTAATTTAAAACTATCCCTCAGGTGCTCAAACATAACCTTTTAAAAGAAGGAATTCCCAGACTACCGATTGTCCCTGATACCCTCACCTCCAAGTCTGGATTATCTGGCACTCTTATGAAGTCTGCTCCATCACAGAACCCTCCTAATAACTCATGGAAATCTCATTATAAGCCAGATGCTGTGCTAAATGCCTGCATGGGTTATATACCAGAGGTTCTAAACGAAGGCTTATGGGTCAAAATTTAACATACGGGTATTTGGTTTGACCTCACAAAGTTTAATATGTTATTAATCAAATATGATTTTTCTTTTAAAAATCAGGACACTTCAAAAGAAAAATCTGGACTTATAGCTTCCTTTGAAAAAAGTATTAAATCTGACAATTCCTCATATCTGAATGTGGCAACAAGAAGCTATACTTGAATTCTGGTCGTAGCTCTCAGTGGCTGTGTTGGTCTGCTAAGGCAGCCATAACTAAGCACCACAGACTCTTGTGTCTTAAACAACAGAAATTATTTTCTCACAGCTCTGGCAACAAAAATCCAAGATCAAGGTGTCAGCGGGTATTGTTTCCTCTGATGTCTCTCTCTTTGGCTTGCAGAGACCCAACTTCTTAGTGTGTCCTCACAGGGAATTTTCCTGGTACATACACATTCCTGGTGTCTCCCTGTGTGCCCAAATTTCCTCTCTTACAAGAACACCAGTCTGGGGCGCCTGGGTGGCTCAGTCGTTAAGCGTCTGCCTTCAGCTCAGGTCATGATCCCAGCGTCCCGGGATCAAGCTCCTCATCGGGCTCCCTGCTCCATGGGAAGCCTGCTTCTCCTTCTCCCACTCCCCCTGTTTGTGTTCCCTCTCTTGCTGTGTCTCTCTCTGTCAAATAAATAAATAAAATCTTAAAAAAAAAAAGAAGAAGAAGAACACCAGTCTGGATTAGAGCCTACCTTAAAAGCTTCACAAACTTAAAGCCCTATCTCCAAATATAGTCACATCCTGAGGTACTTAGGGTTCAACATATGAATTTGTGGGGGACTCAATTCAGTCCATAACAATGGCCTTATACTTCCAATTAGACACAGTCCTCATCATGCCCTATTGTCAATCAGACAAGCACTCATATATCCAGACCAATTGACTTATTTGAGGTTATCCTCTCAGCTCCTATAGTCATTTAGGTTCATGAGCCTGTTATCGTCTCACTCTTTAATAAAATTTTTATGAAATTAATCTCACTGTTTTGTGAAATATGTTCTCTGACTCTGGGTCCCAAGCTCTTAACTAATACATTATACTATCTTCCACCATGCAGTACTAATGCATTTATCTTTCTTTCCCCCTAGATGTGAGTATCTTAAAAACAAAGGCTTGATCTTATTCATCATGGCAGCCTTAGGACCACAAGGCAGCTTAGTGGCAAAGACAGCAAGCCCTGGAGCCAGGGTGTTGCAGTTTGAATCTTAGCTCTCCTCCATCATAGCTGTGTGACTTTAGACAACTTATTTAATTTCTCTGTATTTCATCTGAAGAAATGGGGATAATAATAGTGGGGCTATTGAGAGAACTAAGTGAGTTTATATATATATATAACTCAAAACACTATCTGACACAAAATAGTTGTCCAATAAATGTTGGTAATATTATTAGTGAAGTAATGGCTTTTTATAACATCTTCAAACAGTTATTCACATTTATTGAGCCCATAATATATACCAGGCACTCTACTGAGCATCATAAAAAAATAATGAGATAGGTTGAGAGAGAGAGAGAATATCAAACATGAACTCTGAACTCAAAGAGACTAATTACAGGTTTGAGTTCAAATGACTATTTGAATATATTATGACGCTCCCAAAAGGTATTTGCCACATACCCATTGGCCTTTAAAACACATTCCATTATTCATTCAACCAACCCCAGCATCTGGAAAACAAATAAGCCAAAGAGGATTTTACCAAGATGGCAACATAGAAGTCTCCTGAATTTCCCTCCTCCCATGGATGCGCCATATATACCACTACACATGGAGTAATTCCCTCTGTGAGAAATTCAGAAACTAATTGAGTGACTTCTACACATCAGGTGACTGACAAAATATTCACATCAAAATGGGTAGGAAGGGCTGAGACACACCGTCACCAAAAACCCCACCCCCAGCACGGCACCATACAATCTAAAGGGAACCCCCAACTCCCAGCCTCTTCCTGAGGAGCAAAGAGCTTGAACCACACATCTAGTACCACAACATTTAAGGCTGTCACTAAAAGATGGGCTTTCAAATCACCTTTTTTTGATAGCCAGAAGGGCTTGCATTCATGAGTCCCATGGGACTATCACAACCAAAAGGCAGTTTTCAAATGAGCACAGAAGGACACTCACAGCTATATAGCTGAGCAGGTAAAAACGCCCATCTCCCAATTTCTGTCTGGAAGGGATTTGACTGCATACTTTCCCAATGACTTCCTGAGGATTCTGCTTCTATTCAGTCTCTAATCTGGGTTCTGACTATGATCCTCCTCAGAGCCCCAAGAGTTGTAGCCACTTCCCCCACATTCTCCCTCTAGTTCACTCCAACAATAAAACGAAGTCCCAGTATCTCCCTGGAAGGAACTTGTCCACACATCTAGTGGCCCAACTTTTACAGCTGCCACCTAAAGAATGGTCCCTTCCATCACCTATCTCTGATAGTTCACAGGGCTCAGCATTCAGGGTCCCAAAGGACCTTATTAAACAAACAAACAAACAGCAGTTTTCATATAGGTGTACAGGGTATTCCTCACAGCTCTCCCCCGCCAGGCTCAGCATACATCAAGCAGGCAAAAACACCCATCTCCCAGTTTCTCCCTGGAAGGGATTTCACTGCCTATTTTCCCAGCTGCTACCTGAGGTTCCATAATCCTGCATTGGGAAGTTAACTAGGATCCTCCTGGGAACACTATACAGGTGGTGGTCATGTTCCCCTACTCCATCTCTCTCCAGCTCCCTCCAACAGCAAAATCAAGCCTCTATCTTCTTCCTAGAAGGAACTTGTCCACACATCTAACACCCCAACTGTTATGGCTGCCACCCAAGAGACTGGGTCCCAAATCACCTAGCTCAGAGAGCTGACAGAGCTTGGCAACTATGAATTCCCCCAGGACCACACAAAACAAAGAAACAGTTCTATCTGGGTGCACAAGCATTCCCAGTGACTATTCAATCTGGCTCAGCACAGAGTGAGTATGAAAAAAAAACAAAAAACAAGGGAAAAGAGCTCCTGGTTTATTCCTAATAGGGGCTAGACTGTAAATCTAGCATTCTGCATCCCATCTTCAGTCTGAAAGTTGGGCATCCAGTTATCATGTATCAGAGAGGTAAAGGGACAGGCAATTAGTAGCCCTCCAGGAACTACTAATGAGTATTTCCCATGCCTTTGGGATACTGATGGGTGTTGGTACACCTTAACTACAAGGAGCCACTAAAAACAAAATGGCAGCTTGGACAATCACAAATGCTTGAGAGGCAACCAGGAGTTTGGGTCAGCCTGACTGAGGAAGTCCATCTCCTATACAAGACCAGTCTTTCAACACTGGAAGAGGTGGTTCTTTTATCTTATGTGCTGAAACCAACACAGAGAGTTGAGGAAAATTAAGATGCTCATTGAGGTCAAGAAAAGCAATGCTTTGCAAAGTGAAAATTTCAACAAAGAGAAAGTGTTAAGAAATACCAAAAAAAAAAAAAATCAAAGTTGAAGAATATAGTAACAGCAGACTAGACAATTAGGGGGGAGAAAAGGATCAGCAAAACAAAGACAAAAAAAGTAGAATTCACCCAATTACAGTAAGAAAGAAGAAAAAAAGAATGAAAAAGAGGGAAGATAGCCTAAGGGATTTATAGGACACCATCAAAAGGACAACTGTAGGGCGCCTGGGTGGCTCAGTTGGTTAAGCGACTGCCTTCGGCTCAGGTCATGATCCTGGAGTCCCTGGATCGAGTCCCGCATCGGGCTCCCTGCTCGGCAGGGAGTCTGCTTCTCCCTCTGACCCTCCCCCCTCTCATGTGCTTGCTCTCTCTCACTCTCTCTCTCTCAAATAAATAAATAAAAAATCTTTAAAAAAAAAAAAAAAAAAAAAAAGGACAACTGTATGCATTATAGGGATCCCAGAAGGTAAAAGTGGGGGAAGGGCAGAAAACTTATTCAAAGAAATAATGGTAAAAAGCATCCCTTATCTGGAGAAACAGACATCCGTAACCAGATAGTCCACAAAGGGAATATACAAAGGGAAAAACATAGTCTATTCAATAAATGGTATTAGGAAAACTGAATATCCACATGCAAAAGAATGAAACTAGACCTCTATCTTACACCATACACAAAAATCAACTTAAAATGGATGAAGAGTTGAAGATTAAACTTGAAACTATAAAACTACTAGAAGAAAACACAGGCAGTAAGCTCTGTGACATCAGTCTTGTCAGTGATTTTGGGGATTTGACACGAAAAAAGGTAACAAAAGCAAAAATAAAATGAGACTACATCAAAACTAAAAAGCTTCTACATAGCAAAGCAAATCATTAACAAAATGTAAAGGCACCTATGGAATGGGAGACAATATTTGCAAACCATATATCCAATAAGGGTTTAATATCCAAAATATAACAAGAAATTCCTATAACTCAGTAGCAAAAACAAACAAACAAACAACAACAACAACAACAAAACAAATAACCCCAGTTACAAAATATGCACCGGACCTGAACAGACATTTTTCCAAAGACCTAAATGGACAAAATACACAAAAAGATGATTAACATCAAAAATCATCAGGGAAATGCAAAACAAAATTACAAAGAGACTTCACACCTGTTAGGATGTCTATTATCTAAAAGATAAGAGATCACAAATTTTGATGAAGATGTAGAGAAAAGGGAAACTTTGTGCCCCGGTGGTGGGAATGCAAGCTGGTGGAGTCACTGTAGAAAACAGTATGGAGTTTCCTCAAGAGCTTAAAAATAGGGGCGCCTGGGTGGCTCAGTCGTTAAGCGTCTGCCTTCAGCTCAGGTCATGATCCCAGGGTTCTGGGATCGAGCCCCACATCGGGCTCCTGCTCGGCGGGAAGCCTGCTTCTCCCTCTCCCACTCCCCCTGCTTGTGTTCCTCTCTTGCTGTGTCTCTCTCTGTCAAATAAATAAATAAAATCTTTAAAAAAAAAAAAAAAGAGCTTAAAAATAGAACTATCATATGATCCAGCAATCCCAATCTGGGAATATACCCAAAGGAAACTAAGTCATATCTCAAAGAGATATATGTACTCCCATGTTCATAGAACCATTATGCACAATAGCCAGGACATGGCAACAACCGAAATGTCCACCAAAGGATTCATGGAAAAAGGATAGACACACACACACACACACACACACACACACACACACACACACTAGAGTATTATTCAATCTTTAAAAAGAAGGGAATCCAAAAAAAAGAAGAAGAAGAAGAAGAAAGGAATCCTTCCATTTGAGATAACATAGACAAACCCAGAAGGCATTATGCTAAGTGAAATAAGCCAAATGAGAAAGAGAAATACTGCATGGTATCATTTATATGTGGAAGCTATACATATAAATTAAAAAAAAAAAAAGTCAAACTCATAGTAACACAGAGTAGAATGGTGGTTGCCAGGGGCTGAGGAAATAGAGGTTGGTAAAAGAGTACAAACTTTCACATATGAAATAGATAAGGTCTGAGGGTCTAATGTATAACATGGGGACTACAGTTGATAATACTTACTGTTTAATTTAAATTTACTAAGAAAGTAGAACTTGTATTCTCACAAAAAAAAAAGTAAATATGTGAAGCAATGATGTGGTAATTAACTCGATGGTGGAGGGGCACCTGGGTGGCCCAGTTGATTAAGTGTCCAACTCTTGATTTCCACTCAGGTCATGATCTCAGGGTCGTGAGATCAAACCCTGCATTGGGCTCCACACTGGGTGTGGAGCCTGCTTAAGTTTCTCTCTCTCCCTCTCCCTCTGCCCCTCCCTCTCTCTCTCTCTCTCTAATAAAAAAAAGTTTTTTTTTAATTAACTCAGTGGTGGGACTCCTTTCACAACATATGCATACATCAAATCATCCCATTGTACATTTTAAAAATATTACATTTTTGTTTGTCAATTACATTTCAGTAAAGCTGAAAAAGAAAAACAAAAGAATAAGGAGTAGGCAAATTCTCTCTCTGAACCCCAAACTAGGAAATTTTATTACTTTATGAATGATTTTTTCATAAATATTTCTTGAATCGTTAAATCAACAGTATTTTGATGTCAATTTTCTCCTTTCTGTTCTATTTCTAATCAGGTATCAGTTCTCCTGCATGTAAGTGATTTGCCTTTTGGTCACACAGTTGGTTTTTTTTGTTTTTGTTTTTGTTTTTGTTTTTATTGCTATATCAGAAGGGACAAAACAAAAAGCTATGTCCAAAATTAAAGTGATAGGAATTTCCCATCATTAACTTTGCCTTATCCTAATCCTAGGCTACAAATTGTGTTTTTTCCCTACCAAACTAGTAATGTCTATTTGGGACTAAGTTTCCAAACTCTGAGCTGTGACTTCAGCTGACCATCAGATTTTAATCTGGGCCATGTGTTCATTTGGTTAGAACATGCTGATCATCAAGCCAAAGGCCATTTCCCGTGGGAACCAGAGTTTCACCCCGAGACATGACTCTGCACAGACACGGATGGTATCCCTTCCCTAGCCAGTGCTCTCATAAATGCCTGTCCCACTATCAGGGAGATTGGTGTCACAGTGAAGTACAACTCCCACAAAAAAAAAAAAAAGAAGAAGAAAGAAAGAAAAAGAAAAGGAAAGAAAGAAAGAAAGAAAGAAAGAAAGAAAGAAAGAAAGAAAGAAAGAAAGAGAAAGAAAGAAAGAAGAAAGAGAAAGAAAGAAAGAAAGAAAGAAAGAAAGAAAGAAAGAAAGAAAGAAAGAAAGAAAGAAAGAAAGAAAGAAAGAAAGAAAGAAAGAAAAAGAAAACCCTGGTCATGTCATCTTAGTCAACAACAATTATAATGGCTATCACTTATGGCAAATTCACTTTGTACTGGACACTCTGATAAATGCTTTTCATATATTATTTCATTTTATCCTCACAACACAATGAGGTATTATCCCAACTTAACCTCCAGAAAACCAAGACAAGCGATTTGGTCAGAGTGTCAGAGCTGAGCAGACTCCACATCTGACGGGAGACTTCAGAACCCTTGTGATTTCCTCATAGCACCTCTTTTCCAGTATCAGCACCACAGGGCGGCAGGAACCAAAGAGATCTAGGACCTTGTCTTTGCTCTGTCTCAGAGTTTCTGTGGGAACTTGGAAGAGACTCGCCCATTCCATCTTGGGAGCTGCAGCAAATGGATTCTCTGTGGGAACCCAGGAGAATGCTTCGGCATTCACACAGATCGCTCTTCTAGTCTTGATGTCTCTGATAGCTTCTCTAGCTGCACACTTAGGTTCTGAATATTCTCTTAAGTGCCTCTGCTTGAAGAATCAATTGGATATATTTCTCTTTCAGTCTGTTGCTTACCCTTTATCTCCACTCCCACCCAACATGGTTTCCGGCACATCTCACACTCCCAGAATCTCATCCTGGGAAGAGATTGGACAAGTCAGTTTCTCTAAGTATCAGTTAACTCCTACTGAATAAGGGATTTGGACTAGATTACCTCTAATACACTTTTGAGCTCCTATGCCTTATCATTAATAAAATGATTACTAGAATTCTTACAGAGGAAGTCTTCCCTTCATGGAGAGAAGCATAGACGTCAGCCCTAAGCCCCAGGTCTTACTTGGTGACAGCAGCTGTACATTTGCCTACCCACCTGTGAAGTATGTAGTGAAAATGGAAGGAAAGAAGGAAGGAAGGAGGGAAGGAGGAAGGGAGGGAGGGAGGGAGGGAGGAAGGAAGGAAGGAAGGAAGGAAGGAAGGAAGGAAGGAAGGAAGGAAGGAAGGAAGGAAGGGACTTCTATTTTAACCCCCTCAGGATCATCTTTTTTTTTTACCCAAATTTCAAAAACAAGCCCTATTATTATGCTTTAACAGGATGACTTCTGTCTTGAATGAATGCTCCCCAGGAACATAAAATGGAATAAAAAATAATGAGAAGGAGGGAATCAATTTGAAGTAATTCTGGTTTTATATGATTGTATTTAATCAATTTTTCTACTCATTATTGCACATTCATTTCAAAGTTTTCATGACCAAAAGGGGGAAAATGCCGGAAGGGATTAATTTCCCCTTGTTCTGCTAATGAAACAATTTTCCACTTGTCATTCTGAATGTCTCAAGTGAGGTAGCATTTTCCAACCACAATCAAATAGAAGTGGAATAGATTGGGGTGTAGGGGAGAAAGCAAGGTGCACAATGTCCCCTGTCTCTACAGAGCTCCACCTTCCATATTACTCCAACCTTCAAGAGCACTCTGGACTTTCATGTCTGTAAAAGATATCCAAGAGACCTAGAGTCCCATTGGGAACTTCCTCACAGCTTCCTGGAGACAGGCTTTAAAAGCAGTGACTTTAGAAAATCTGGCTCTGTCACCTACCAGCTTGTGAACTTGTCCAAGAGATGTAACGTCTCTGAACCTAAGTGTGTGTCTTCAGAACAAGAGTGATCACAGAGCTGATACAGGAATCATGTGAAATAATAGTATAGACATGCTTTGCAGGCAGTAAGGCAGAATGATCAAGAGTCTGGATGCTGGACTGTGTCTTCTAAATTTGACTCCCAACTCACCCTTCATAAACATGTATATAACCTTAGGCAATTTGCTTACTTCTCTATGCACAGTTTTCTAATCCATTGAATGGGAGTAATAATCACACCTATTACGAAGATTAAATGACATAATGCCATCAATTCCCAGCATACAATAAAAGATCAGTAAATATTAGCTATCATTCATGCCAGCAGAGAATTGGGAAAGGAGCATTTAGGACTAGATGGGTCAGCAGGATTTCTACAGGTGTTCACACATCCTTAGTATCTATAGTAAGTGGCAAGGGGGAGAGACAAGGGAGGAAGGAAAAAGAAAATAAATATTTTCTTAGGGTACAGAGGGAAAAATCTAAGAGTAAATTGCCCTTAATTAATGTGCTTGGCCAAGGACAAAGGAAATAAAACACTTCTTGTACCTAATGAGGCTTACGGCACCCAACTTCTGCCATTCACCACCTCTTAGCCTTGACCCTCTCTCTCTTAGTTCAGTGGATTTCATTTCTACTTCATTCTTGAAAACAATCAGCTGAGGAAATTTAGAAGGAGTCTCTCTATGAGTTTTTAAGAGTGCATCAGGGTCATAAAAACAGAGCGGTTCTATCTATATGGAAATGTAGATTTCAAATATATCCATTCTAATAATCAAATTATAAGGGAAATGGTCCTCTAATAGGGAGCTAATAAAAGTTGATTCTTAAGGCTGCCTGGAGCTGTAAGAAATAAGGAACAGATTTATAATGTGCAGCTTTGTTGTTTTGTTCTGTCCCCCCGCCCTCATCCTCATGATCTATGCCAATCACCCAAGCCTAGATTAGAAGGAAAGAGATCAAACAATCCAAGTTCTCATTTGACTAAACTTCCCCACAGCATCTATACACACACAGACACACACACACAGACACACAGAGTTATTTTTGAAACATTCATGTAAGGGTTTGCCTAAAGATGCTACATTTACTTCCCTGTTTGACTGGAATTTTCCCCTTCTGTACATTGCATAAATGTTTCCCGTGGAATTATTGATTAGCCATTGAGACTGTGTTTTGGGTAATGGGGAGACTGTTAGCAGAGCACAGGAGAGCAAATCTGGCATAACCAAGTTTTATGTAATACAGAGGAAGGGAGAGGCAGTTTTTTTTAACCTCTTAATTTTCTAGATGCCTTCCCTGAAAATGTGGCCTTTTAGACCTTAACCAGCTTAAGGAGTTGTATGTTTGTTCTGCACAGAAAGCAAGCAGAAGAGAGAGATGGAAATCGATCCCAGTCTCGAGGGTTATAAGGAATTGTTTCCCAGATGAGGAAATATAAACACCAGCCACATGCCTCTGGCTGTGACCAAAACACAGATTCTTCTCACAAGTTTACTGTCCTGCTAATAGTAAGTCACAACAGTCTGGGTGATGTGCAAATTCAACCCTTCCACCCAACTGATTTTCCTAAATGAAAAGGACAGAAGTCTGGCACAAGGCCATGTATAAACGTCTTCAGCCTGGGAAGACCTTTTCCACTCCTTTTCCACTCCTACCGGTCATGGTGCTAAAACCACCCACCATCATCAAGAAGGAAAACATCACAGGTGTTGTGTTACAGTGCATGCTCTAAGCGTAACACTTTCATGGTGAATTTCAACAATAATGCCCCAAGCTGTGGACACCAGAAGGTAGGGATGGCATAACGGTGCGGCATAGGAACATTAAGACACTATTATTAACGCATCCAGGTGCCAAAAAGAACACAGGCATATTGCTTGGGTTATTTGGAGGATAAGTACTGCTGCAATAAATATTTTGGATGAGCACAGAGTTTTCATTTTTCATCTTTGCTTTTAATTTTGAATTTAGGCAAGGCCCACCTTCTCCAAATTCCCTGCAGGTTCAACCAGCTTCTTTTTTTTTTTTTTTTTTTTATCTTCTGCCTGTCCAGAATTCACACATTTATGTTACCTGTCCCTTCCTTTAAGAATTTAAGTTGGACACCTTGGGAGAGATGGGCTCTAGCTACATACTTTTAGAGCAGATTTGAGAGAAGCTATCCCTTCCACTGAAAGCCACTGATAAAAGAATTAGGATTAGAGCTTGCTTTCAGCAACTACATGAGTAAAGATTAAGACTGAGTCATCAAAGCTTGAAGCAAGAAGTCATGTGACATCTACAGATGAGCGGCTCAGCCTGCAAACAGTAGCCACTCGCCATATGTGGCTCTGTCTGAAGTACTTGCAATGTGACAAGTCCAAATGGAGATGTGCTACAGCACAAAATAAATGCACACCAGATTTTGAAGGTTTATACCCCCAAAAATGTAAAACATCTTACTAATAATCTTTATACTGCTTAATATATGATTATTAATTTGACCCATTTTTGTTTTTAATGTGGCTACTAGAAAATTTACAGTTATGTTTGTGACTCACGTCATGTTTCTATGGACAGCACTGCTCTGGAGGGAACCATAACCATTCCCTTAGGTGCATAGACTTGTTAGTATGTTTGGAAACTTCTTTAGTGAAGAGAAGCCAGAGACTAATATCAAAACCACTATGTATAGCTTATACATATATAAGCTATATGTGTGTGTGGTAAATCTTATATAGTAATCATGACACAGAATGGGTTCAGGTATTCTTAAAAGTTTAAAAAAAAAAACACTGTAGTTAGTATGTGTAGATCCTTCAAATAGATGGACTCTACTGAGCTAATTAATTAGTAATAATTATGGAATCCTAACTAACAAAGTTCATTTAATCATCATAATGTACATACCATCTTTATTTCTGTGGGCTCTCTGGACAATGACCTGAGAACACACCTCAGCTCTTAAAATAATCCCATGACCATTCTGCAGAAGCAATGTTGTTGGTGGAAGGGAGAAAGCACCAAACTTCCAGTCTGACGATGGAGGTTCACATCCTTTCTTTATATGACTAAGTGTGTGGTCAGAGGCACTGAGACTCAGTCCCTCCACATATAATAAAATTGGGGTGGTAATGTCTATTCCATCGTGTTTCTATGAGGATTACAGGGGACAAATGTGTGAAGGTGCTTCGTAAACTGTCCAATTTTACCTAAAACTTGGTTCTGTTAACGTGAGCTGGAGTTTTGCAGGAGCAGAGCCTAAACCATGCCTGTGATCACAGTGCTCTCAATTGATGGCATTCCTCTGCAAACTGCATTCACTCTGGCAGCCTGTCAGCAAGATTATATCTGTGCACCACCAAATGAAACCTGCTAAGAAGTTTGAAAATGCTGTAAGGTAACCAGTTGTTCTGTCTTCGGTGTCAGACAACTGAAGAGATCAAACTTTTGAGTTGGACGATGTTCTGAGTTGTTCAGGTTCTCTTTTGGTTGTGTTTTACATCATTCAGCAAGCCTGCTTGTCCCCTCTTCGTGCACCAGTGGATCTGTCTCAAAGTAAGACACCATGAGCCTGCCTTGCATACCTTTCTTTCTCTCTTGTCTACTTTCAATCTTTTAAGCTGTGGATACTCTACTCTCCTTTCTCTGTGTTCCAGTCTCCTTCCACTATTAAAAAAAAAAAAAATTATCTACAGATAACTCTAGGTTGGTCCTTCCCAGCTTCTTTACTAAAAACAATTGTCCCTTGGGGTGCCTGGGTGGCTCAGTTGGTTAAATGTCTGCCTTTGGCTCAGGTCATGATCCCAGGGTTCTGGGATCGAGCCCCACATCGGGCTCCCTGCTCGAGAAGCCCGCTTCTCCCTCTCCTCCCTGCTCATGTGCTCTCTATCTCTCTCTCTCAAATAAATAAAATTAAAAAAAAAAAAAAACAGTTGTCCCCTAAGACAGTAATCATCTCTCCACAGAGATACTAGTGATTTTATAATCCAAGTTCTATAATACCCCATTTATGTGGATGCTTCTTGTTGTTCCTGATTTCTCCTTTATAGCTCTGGTATAGATTTCTTCCTCCCTTCTCTATCTTCATGGTCCTCAACTCCTTAAACACACTGGTTTGATTCCTTGACAGGAGACAACTTGCCTCCTGCCCACATGTACCCAGTTATTAATTTTCATGTTCTAGGAATTTGCTGGTGTACCTAGTAGGTGTCCCTCTTCCTGGAAGTCTTTCCCCCTTCCTTGTAAGAAGCTGGACAACCTTACACAAGTTATGTAATCTCTCTATGCCTCCAGATTCTTTGTGAAATGGAGACAGCATTAGTATCTACCCCAAAAACTTGTCATGAAAATTAAATATTTCCTAACACATTAAAGCACTCAATAAACACTGGACACTTTTATGGTATCAAAACAAAATTTTATTAGATACTCCTTCTTTCTAGTTACCATACACTGCATTTATCCCTAACATGACCATGCTTATTCTGTTGTAACAGCCTGTTGTATACTTCTCTGTTGTATACTTGTCTCCCAAATTAAAAATAATACTACTTATTAAGAATTTGCTCTATAGGATGCCTGGGTGGCTCAGTCGGTTAAGCGTCTGCCTTTGGCTCAGGTCATGATCCCAGGGTCCTGGGATCGAGCCCTGCATGGGGCTCCTTGCTAGGCGAGCAGCCTGCTTCTCCCTCTCCCTCTGCTGCTCCACCTTACTTGTGCTCTCTCTCATGTGTGCTCTCTGTCTCTCTCTCAAATAAATAAATAACATCTTTAAAAAAAAAAAAGAATTTGCTCTACTAGGCACTTTGCTTCTGTTAACTCCTTTCATCCTGCCCAACACTATGCAATAGATAAAATCATTTTCATTTTCTCAGAAGAAAGTAAGAGAGGTAGAGTCATATACCTAAGGGCACACACCTAGTAAATAAGGAAAGCAGGACTTGAGCTTCAAGCCTATGCTCTCAACCACTCACCACACTTGACTGCCTCCCTTGAGAGCCCAGGCTACCATGTCTGTGTGCTCCCGGGGCTAGTACAGTGCTCACAGCATAAGTTTGCATTCACTCCTTGGTTCATTAATATAACACCTTTCCAAGGAAAGGCATAAATATTTTAATGTTTCCACCAAATATATTAAGACACACAAAAATGACATGACTGTCACATGGATCTGTGGGGAGCTTTTGAAGGGTTAAGTTGACCTAGCTTTCTCATTTTAGAAGTGTTGCCATTTCCTCTTCAGGAAGGAAAAGACATAACAGGAATAAATTGTAGGCAGATGTCTCATTTCTCCAATTTATTATTCTGTGGTGAAAATATTGAGTGACATAATGCATCACAGGACTGTCATGACTAAGTATGGGACAATACATCAAACAGGCATGGCTCTTGGAAAAACTACCAAACAGGCCTCTCCTAATGATGGATTAAGTTATTGGGATGTTTTAAGGTTATTAACATTATGGGGGATGGGAGAATTATTTTAGGAAAGAATGTATATTCTTAAGCAGAAGTAAATGTGTTTCAAGTCAGGTTCAATGTAGGATCCCTGAAAAGTCACAGAATACAGATATCCTTCAATAATAAATGTCATCTATTGGGTTCTCTGCCAACAAATAATTTCTAAAGTGAGGGTTTCAGGGTTTATGGAAGGAAGAGAGTAGAAGAAAAACGAGTCTTTGGGGTAGGCAAGGAAAAACATATAAAGGACCTGGACTAATTTGTCAAGGAGTTTGGCCTTCATCCAATAGACAGCAGAGAATCATCAGCTTTTGGGGGGGAAACAATGACATCAAGGTGGCCCATAACTCTAGATGGAGTAGGGGGCATTGGGAAAAGAGAGAAATGTAGAGGCACTAGGAATATAAAGAAGGGAACAGATTTCAGAAGACATGTAAGAGGAAGAAAAAACAGGACTTAGCAGCCACTTGAATAAGAGCAAAAATGAGAATAAGACCACAGGTGGAAGGCAAGAAGAGAAAGAAGAACAGGTTTGGGAGAGATGGAAACCTAATGATGCATTAGTATGGTTGGGGTTGGGGGAGAAGGATGGATGGAAAGAGAAAGGCAATTGATGACAAGTCCCTGAATATGGTAGCTTACCCGCTCCTAGACTGAGAAGGAAAGATAATCCCCAGAGTCTTGGACAGTGTTACTTATGCCACGCCCATAGCCAGCCCCATAAATATCTGCTGCTGGTGTTGGAGACATTAAAGGCAGTAGGATTTGGAAATTAATCATGCACTACCTGTTGATATCACTTGTCCCTCTGTGTATGTGTCTATTTACTTCCTTTTTGTCTAGGTCTGGCTCCCATATAGGGAGTCAACTCCATATGCATCCTTGCCAGGGATTCAGTCCAGTGCCTTTTGTATCCCCTCGAGAAAGGAGCATGGTTCCTAGTTTCTGTGAGCTGCTCTGAAAAGAACTGTTATTTAATTGATGACTTGGTTTATGAACCTTCCCTCTGAGACGACTCTTCCTCCTACTTCGACAAATTATCACATCAGCCTCCCTTCTTAGTCCCCAGATTACTTTGAGCCAAGCAGAAATAGTAGATGTGTCAAACTTAATTGGCTTTTTTTTTCCAATGGTGGTTACTGTTGTTATTGTTATCATTTAAAAATATTGTCTATTGTCATACTTTCTACATTATCAGGGAGAACAGTTTTGGCGTTCCAAATTGGCCCACCCATTTCTTCTGCAAACCATCCTACAGGCTACGTGACCTCTGTGGTGCATTACTTTGTCACCAAACTCCGCTATCTTCAAAAGAAAAGTGACCTGCAAAGTATAGGATGAGTGTCCATAACAATAGTTGGCTCTGCTTCCGATGGTGTGTGTGGGAAAACAGAATAAAACATGGCCAAAGGCAGCACAGAAAGAGACAGTCTGAATGCCCTGAATGCTTTCTAAATGCAGATTCCTTGGGTTTTATCAGACTTGAGACGATGTGATGTCTTCTTCAATCCTCACTAAGCAAAACATATTCTCCCTTCTCCCTTCTGAAGACTCCCCACTGAACTGATGTAATGGGTGTTCTCCAAGGATTTAAAGAAAGAGAGACCCCTGGTAGTGCTACTCTTAAACTTCCCCCATTGATGAAAGCTGGTGAGAGATAGTGTAAAGGGGCAAAAAGGCTCAGATTCAAATCTCAATTTTACCCACAAGTATGGTGAACTGCTGTGAACCAGAGCATGACATTGAACTGCTGTGAATCTCAGTTTTCTAACAGTTAAAATGGAAATAATATTCTTTACCTTCAGACTTGAGTACCTAATAGATATTAGGTACTAGTACAATGGCTGACCTAGAGCAGGCACCTAATAATTCAAAAATTCAAAACTATAATCATTATTATCTGAAAGGGGCACCTGCCTGGCTCAGTCGGTAGAGCATGTGACTCTTGATCTCAGGGTTAGTGAGTTCAAGCCCCATGTTGGGTGTAGAGATTACTTCAAAATAAAATCTTTATAATTATTATTATCTGGAAGATGTAATTATTATGTGAGTAATGACCAAACAATATTCCCCCTACACTGTAGGGCTGGAAAACAAACAAACAAACAAACAAACACGGACCTAGAGTCAAGAGAACAGGGTCTCTCCCTCTCCCTCTGGCTCTGTCTTGGATAAAGAACTCACCAGAAATGTGTACTGGGCAATGTGACTAAAGGCATAAGGCACAGAATCTGTTCAGCATGGAACAGAGAGCTACTTCCTCCTCTTCTGCTTAGGTTCTCTCATTGGAACTCAAATTATCATGGTCACATAACTCGACTCTAACGAACCCTATTCCTCACATGTTTTCTGCTTTTCTTTTCTCTTTTCTTCTTCTTGTTCTCCCATCAGCTACAGAATCAAATTTCCCACCCAGGTCCTGTCAACTAAAGGCCACAGCTTTCTACAGTCACTTAGCACTTCCAGTTGCCTGCTCCACCCCAGCTGGTTAAGATGGTGTCCATTCTAGCCTCCACAGCCCTGCATTTAAGCTGCCTCAGATATTAAGGTTCTTTCTTAAAATAATAAAGGAGATATGCTACTTGATATATATTACCAGTAATTGTTACAACACTCTGTGACAAAACCATCACTGTCTACCTCTTTCTCCAAGGAACCCAAGATGCAGAAAGGGCAAGTAACATAGGTTCAGGAAGTTAGACAGGCAGTAGGGAGCTGAGATGCAAACACTGTCCACCTGCAGGGCTCACATTCTTCCCACGTACAGAAGCTGCACACTGGCAGCCAACAGATGTGTTTTGGCCCATACAATCCTAGCCTTATGGTGTTTCTCAAAAAAAATACGAATTCATTTCCAACATTTTTTTAAATGTAGATTTATTTTTAAAATCCCCCCTCTTCTTTTTTTTACTTAAAAAAAAAAAACACATATCAGAAGAGCTGGCAACATTGAGCTTGTTTTCCTCTGGGAAACTATCTGGTGGAGCTGAGAAGCAGCAGCTCCCTTCAGACAGACGGGATACATGGCTTCCAGCTGGCCACAATCCTCACCACTCCCTTATGCCTCCCCACACCTCTCTCCCCTCATCCTGGAATTCTCTGCTTGGTCCTATAGGATTTTGACTTTGTCCTGTGTGTGAAGTCCTGGTCCTAGGGAAGAGCATGCCTGCCTCCCTATTGTGGTTCTCAGGAGACAGCCGGTCTCTGCCCCTGGACTGTGTGCCTCCCCCACCTTCGTCCTTCCACTGTGGTGACTTCCTGATTCTCTCTGCTGGTCTGATGCTTCTGACGCATACCTAGCCCTAAGTTGTCATCGCTGAGATATGCTAAGCCCCTCACTGGCCTGTAGTCAGGGTCTAATTCCCTAACCTGCTCTGACCATCCATGTTGCATTGAACTCCCACCTGAATGACTCACTAGGTCTGCCCTCTGGTTTGTCTTTGACTAATCCCATTCACATGCAGTCCCAGACTCCTCTGTAATCCCAGGTTGCTCCCTCCTACCTGCCCCAGGCTGCCAGCTGGTGGTTGCCGGCTGACACCGAAGTACTTCCCTCCTTGTCAGCTCTCCTGCTCCCCTCCCCCATCGTTTTGGCTCCCCCAGCAATGGCCTCACAGCAGAGCCAAGAAAGGGGCTGAAAGACAAGAAAGGATTGGTAAGTGTTCCTTGAATAGTACAAGCCGAGGAAGTTTTAAAAGCCCTCTGGACTTTGTGCATTGAGGATATTTCAGAGAGAACTTGACAAAGACCTGTAAAATACATTTCATATAAGGAAAAAAAAAAGTTGAAAAGGGCAAAAGACGCTGCAAGTCTGACAAGAAGAAAAAGAAAAAGGTGTACACCAAAATACTGGGACTGAAAACCCTGTTGAAAGCAAAGCTGCCTCTGACCTCCGTGCCTTCCTAAATGAAAAGCAAACTTCTCCTCCTCCCTCATCCCTGAGTTTGTCAAGCATGATTGATGACACGGCTTTGGCTAAGGACATCCCTGAAACGTTCCCACATATAAAACAAGAGCTCACGTAGCACTTATCTGCAGAAGAAAAGGCACACTATTGTAAAAGATAGAGGCCTGGCAATTAAAGAGAAAAGAGTAGAAGGGAACAGGGTTGCTGGCAGGACGACATACCACCTAACTGATGTTCCCCATCAGGCTTCACCATGATGGGCGCCGTCTTTAAACTTGGCGAGCAAGAATCAGACATAAGGACACAGTCCTCACTACTCTCCAAATAAACTCTCCAGTCTTAAAGAAAGAAGCCAGTTATCTCCCTTTCAAATCCATCCTATCATGTATATCCCTACAACTGCCCCCTAGATTACAACTGACCCTTCCTCTTCACCAGTGAGTCTTACCCATCTTTTAAGACCCAACTCAAATTCTATCCATTCCCCAACCTCCTACACCCTCTCCCTTCTCTAAATTTGATGAAAATACAACCTGTGCCCACATAATGCACCCACCAGATGGTAAGCACATCAGAAGAAAAGACCTGCCATTTTATCCGGCTACAGTGCTCCCCATTAAGTAGCATTCGATAAATATTGAAACAAATATGACACTCTGTGGTATTCTTCATTACTTATTTCACTTCGAATATATTTCTTTGAAGTCCAATAAGCTACACGTTCCTTGAGGCCAAGGATCATGACTTCTGGAATTTCTTTGGCAGTCTATATGGCATCAAGCCCACAGCAGAAAATAAATATTTACCTCCCGAGCTGGTTGATTGACGAAAAGGAATTTCAAGCTTTCAAAACAGGTTACCAGTTGCAGTGCCAGACCTTCCTCCACTTGAATAGGAAATACCACTTTATGACTGGAACAAAATTTTGCAGGCTATGGACAGCCCCACCATTGTTCAATGCCATAATTTCACGAAGCTCCAGGGTAAAGCCCTGAGTTTGCCTCTGGGATTTTCAAATACCACCTCAAAAATGAGTGACTAGCAAGTGAGCAGCCATCCTAGGAATCTCACTTCAGAGTTCCCCAAGCTTATCCTCGAAGGGAAGGACATATCACACTTTTTCAGTTCGCACGTCAAAAGGTGGTTTTGTTTTTTAAATGCTTTCGCTATGAGTTCCACCTGGGACTTGCAAATCCATATGAGATCTTGATTTGCACATCATTGTTGGATGCAGGACTCAGTGATGAGAGCTCAGCTGTCAATGGGAAGTGAAGCGGGATGTCAGCCTGTTCCTTCTTCCCTGCTCCCCCACCCCCACCCCTTGAATCTCCTGGGCAGATTCAAGAGGAAAGCAGTGAAGATAAGAAGAGAGGATTTGAAGGCCTGGGATAAGAATGCATGTGGAAAAAGAAAGACTGTCATTAGGTTGTTTTCCTGTCTGTAATAACTGCTCTGAGACCATCAGCTTTAAGTAATAAGTTTTTGAAAACCAAAAATTTTAGATACAATTTTGTATAAGCAAATCATTTGTGTGCACAAAACTCTGTATTTTCTGGTGCAAACAGCATTTTCACATGCAAATTGGGCTGTTAGAGCTTGAGCTAATTGCGCTGTGCGTGGAATTCAATGCGTTTTGCAAGCACAAGTGGGAAGTGGTACTGGTGTAGCTACAGAGAATGTGGAAGAAGTGGCTGGCAGTCAGCAGTGCCGTCTGCCTACGACTGAATGGCTCAGTCTCCTTGGAATGCTGCAACCCCCTTGAGAGGCAGAATGGACAACTTGTCTGAAATGAATATATTTTCAAACAAGTTACTAGTTAATTATCACCAACTGCCCTCTGCATCAACTGGGTTTACTCCAGGCTCAAACTTACACAGGCCACCCAAGTTAGTGCTCTGACATGGCCCAGAAGAAATGTTCAGACAGGCTGCTCTGAGCCCTTCTGCCATCTTGGAATTTGCATCAACCTGGAAATTGCCAGCACACTGAACTTGGGTACTTGAGGAGAGTGTATTAAAGGCACTATTTACAAAAGAGTGGGCAGGATTAAGAAAAGCAACAAGGGTTTGTACAACACCTCAGGATTAGTAAGTGGTTGCAGTCTCTAGACCTGAAGGGGCAAGGACATGGGTCAGTTAAAAGAATCTGAAGAGATGGCTTTAAAGAAAGAGCCACTCAACAGGAGTTGTGACTATCAGTTAACGAAGGCAGACAACCCATTTTGACCCCAAAGGAGAAAGGGATCAATACTCTGACTTCATTCCTCTCTCTCCTTCTGATGTCTCCAAACCCAGCTGGAAGGCAGAAGGCCAAAGCATCTCTTGATTGTGTCTATACAGTCAGCCTCCCAGTCACAGGACGGGAATTAGAAAAGGTGTGGAGCGACAAACCAAAGACATCCTACACAGGTTCCCCAGAGCCAAAGATTCTGCAGCAGACATTTTCCTTTATTTAATATTTCTGTATTTCTAAGCCTTGGGCCCCAGAATGTCTCTGAGAGCTACATCACACTTATACCTTACTCAACACTGTTCCCCAGCCTCAGTGGTAAGTTTCATGATTAATAATAGCTATCTTAAGACAGCTTAAGAGTCATTCTTAAGACCTCAACAATTTTAGCTTATATTGCTAATGTGGAAATGATTGTGGGGCTCATCAATGGTTATGGAATTGACTGATTTTAGTTTATTCCCTAATCATGGTCCAAAGCCATTGTCTGGTTAACATAAGCCAAATATGAACAGAGACCTCTTCTTGTAATTCCTCATCTCTTCCTCTCCTTGGTATGTTTTCCAACAAATCTTGTTCTCGTTAGTTTCACTCTTTTTAAGTGCCTGTTTGTATTTAAGAGATCACCACCGCACAGTTCAGATTTAATGTGTAGTAGTTCCTTAATGTGTGCTATTTTTTTCTTCCTGTGTAAGCCAAGAGCTCCCTGAAGGCAGAGGACATGTATATTTATTCAGATATCTATGAGGGTCTCAATAACTACTTTTCCTTTGATTAATTCCCCAGTACTGTGCAAGTTCTGGTAATGAGCATTCATAGAAGTTTCTTTCTATGTACCCAGAACTCTGACAAAGTGTAGACTACTCGTAAGGAAAACCAGAAAACCAGGTATGCTTTATCCCAAGACCTTAGACAGTACAGACCAAAGAGCCTTTCTACATAGTAATAATTATAGTTGACCCTTGAACAATGTGGGGAATAGGGGCACAGAACTCCACATATACACAGTCAAAAATCTGCATATACATTTTGACTCCCCCACAAAATTAACTACTAATAACCTACTGTTGACCAGAAGCCTTACTGATAACATAGTCAATTAATACACATTGTATGCTATGTCTATAATATACTTGATTCTTACCATAAAGTAAACTAGAGAAAAGAAAATGTTATTAAGAAAATCATAAGAGAAAATATATTTACAGTACTGTACTGGAAAAAATCTGCACATAAGTGGTACCACACAGTTCCAACTTGTGTTGTTCAAGGGTCAACTGTACCCTTGAAGGTTGTACAAAAGAAGAGAGCAGAAGGGAGGGAGAGAAGAGAGATAGCTAAATGTGCTCCTTGTCTGTAAAGACACTCTCTGCATTGGGCACATGGGCAGTGGTTAGATATAAGGTAAGCAGTGTTGCTGGAGAATAACTTGATCCATAACCCAACCCAATAGTATCACCTAGACGCTATGAAGATAACTGACCTCTGGGTATTTCGAATATGGTCTTTCTCCTTCCTTTTATAGATGGTTCTGTACATCTTTATGTATAACAAGCGAACGTGATGTGGGTGATACCATGATTCTGATATGTGTGTCCTAGGAGTCATAAAGAGATGGCAAATATATCTATAAACACCTTTGAGAGATTATGTAACAAAGAAAACTTTCTGACAAATTAGTCATGGCATCAGAATGCAAAGCTAATAATACATCAGCTCACTGATGTAAATACTGGGCAAGAATGGTACTAGATTGAAATTAATCAGTCTAACACAATCTGGAAATTTTAGGGAAAAAATAATTTCTTAAGGAAGATATTTTTCAAAATATATTTATTAAGACATAGCTTCATCTTTCCATTCCACTCTGGCCCAGCCAACACAATCTCCAAATTAAATAGCAGTACTGAGGGCTTGCTGTTCCTTAAGGCACAAGATTTGTCAACACAGCCAATATGCTTTCAAGCAAACAACATTTGAAGGGTAAAGTTTTCGAAGGGGGTGGCAAAGAGCTATTCATACAGTGATCCTTCAGCCAGTAGTCTCTGAGACAATCAGTATTTCATGAAATTGTATTCATTTCAATATATTCAATAAATTAATCATAGGAGCAAAACGTGATTTTATTTATTCACCTTCGTAAGACTTTTCAGAAAAAAACTATGAATCAGAAAGCAAAAATTTTTGTCAGGTCATGTGTCAAAAGTAGTTATTACTATAACAGAAGGTTCACCCAACTTGAATGGGATGCATATACCACCGCTACTCACAGTTTGAAAACACAAATTGGATCCCACTCTGTAAAAAGAAATGTTTTAAGTGTTGGGGATGAAAGAGTCAATGAATAGACAAGGAACCCTAAAGAACTTTTTATTTCAATCTGTCTGGGTGACACTGTCTTCACATAGAAAAGTTAATGCTAAGTCTACCTCTGCTCCTTCCACCAGAACCATGGTACCCGTTGTACTAACCTTCCAAAATAAGTGTCAGATGTGGACCCTCTCTTGCTGCCAAGTCTGATAATTCAGCAACAACTCGCCATTGCTGCTCTATCATCTCCAGGATCTTCTGGGCCTCCTGACATGGGTATAGCCTCTTGCTGCCCCTTCTGGGCAAGTGTGTGTGGGGAAGGCTGTTGCTGTTGTTTGTTTTGTTTTGTTGTTGTTTGGAGAAGGGAGGTGTGAGGATCAGTGATGGACAAGGCAAAGTAAAGAAAGTGAATCATTATAGTTGCACAGTCCAATATGGTAGCCCCTAGACACACGGGACTATTTAATTTAAATGCAAATTAAAATGAAATAAAATTAAAAATTTAGTTCCTCAGTTGCACTAGCCACATTTCTAGTCCTCAACAGCCACATGTGTCTACATACTGGATGGCATAGATATAGAACATTTATTTCTATCATCACAGAAAGTTCTTTTAAGATAACACTTCACTATAGTATGTTACTAAGCCTTCTGGCAGTCTATCCTCCTGGCTCAAGTTTCCTTACCATTTATATAGATAACAGTTTATATTCTGCCTGGCATCTTCTTCCTTCATTGTGTCTCAAAAGACCATCATGTTTATGAGCAGCTAATGCTTTTATGGGTTCCTCTGTATGAAATTTGCTCATAATATTACCTTGGATACTAATTAAGTGGGATTTGAAAGTGAGAACACATTGGCACTGTTAAGGTTAATGGCTTAATCCTTTAGCACAGGAGACAACTTCAAAAGCTTTTTGGAAGATTTTTACGAAAGCAGAGGGAATGCACTGTTTCATTATCCATGGGCATTGTCTATTCTGCTCTCCTTAGGAACTGTGCCATCTATATGTCCTTCAGGTAACATATGCTTAGAAAATGTTTATAGGGTTTAGCATTTCTTATCAGAAAAGTAAACTGCTAATAAAAGAGAGATTTTTTTCCAGATAATTCTAGAATCACCAAGATCTAGACTTGCTTTTTAATCTATTTCTTAGAAATAAATTTTATTTATTTAGGAGGATTATAGGTATAAGATAACAGTTGATGGTGCATCAAAAAATAATTTCACTGGGGGGTGCCTGGGTGGTTCAGTCGTTAAGTGTCTGCCTTCAGCTCAGGTCATGGTCCCAAGGTCCTGGGATTGAGCCCCACATCGGGCTCCTTGCTCAGCGGGAAGCCTGGTTCACCCTCCCCTGCTCCCCCTGCTTGTGTTCCCGCTCTCGCTGTGTGTCTCTCTGTCAAATAAATAAATTAAATCTTTAAAAAATAATAATAATAATTTCACTGGTTGCCAGAGACTGGCGGATGGGCATCGTGTCTTATCCATCTCTTGTATACTTCATAGTGTCTATCACAGAGATAGGTACATCAAATGCTCACCAAGGGCTGCTAATTGTTGGCTGATATCATAGGCAGACTAATGCCCCTCCCCAAAGATGTCCACATCCTAAACCCCAAAACCTATGACTATGCTACATGGCAAAGCAGCATTAAGGTTGCAAATGGAATTAAGGTGACTAGTGAGCTGACCTTAAAATAAGATTATCCTAGATAATTCTAATGTGTTCAGTGGACTCATGAGGGTCTTTAAAAGGGGAAGAGAAAGGTAGAAGAGGAGTCAGAGTTACAGAAGGACATATGAAGACAGAAGCAAGAGTCTGAGTGACATGATGTGAGAAAGTCTTGACCAGCTGTTACTGGCTTTGAAGATGGAGAAAGAAAACCACAGCCAAGGAACACAGATGTCTTCTGGAAGCTGGAAAAGGCAAGGAAATGGACTCTCCCCTAGGGCCTCTGGAAAGGAATAGAGTTCTACCGACACCCAATTTTAGCCCAGTTAAGACCCATGTTGGACTTCTAAACTATAGAATAATAGATAATAAACTTCTGTAGTGTTAAGCCACTAAGTCTGTGATCATTTGTTACAGCAACCATGGAAAACAAATAGAGTTGAGATTCTTTTTTCCCTTTGATTTCCTAAAAGAGATGTCAATTCATTATACTTATTACTCCTGACCATTACTAAATATTCAATCGTCTGTGGAGAGCACAATGTTGACAGAAGTATATGCCAAAAGAAAATCTGGAATTTTCCCCAGAGGAAGAGCTGCTTCACCATTTTAAAATAATATCTCGTGTCCTGTGTCCAGTGATTTGCTTATTTAAGAAAATTGTCCCTTTAAAATTCCTTTGTGGGTAGGAACTTACTTGGTGCCATGTGAACATTTGTTTGCTACCACCTATCTCCCAGGGCCAAGCACCAACTATGCACATGGCTTATTCAATTGATAATTATTAAATAAAATTGAAAGAACCATGATTAGCAGGCTAATTATTGACCCATAGTTATTTGGATTTGTCTCCAATACAAATGTCTCCTCTGCTTTTGGCTCAATGTAATCAGGCTTTTTTTTTTTTTGGCTTTTTATTTTATTATTATTATTATTATTATTATTATTATTATTATTATTATCAGAAATCCTTGAAGTGCTTCTGCAGACTCCAAAGAGTCCCTCACTGGTATGACAATTTTTATTTGAAAGCTGGAATCTGAAGCTTTTGCCTCAGGGCAGGGAAAGGAATTTGGCAGACCCGGTTGTATTGTATTATTTTCTTAGCTTCTCTGGAGAGAAGAGGGAACTGATAAAGCCAAAGAGAACTGGTTACCCAAGATAGCTATTTATCAGAGAGAAAAGAACCTGATAATCAAAATAGGTTAAATTCAATATTGAGGGAGAAATTTCTTCATGGCGTGGCATATTGTACTAGATGGTGTCTATGAACTCTTACGGCAGAAGAATTCTTAGACAATCTCTGATCCTCAGAAAATCATGCCTTTCATGACATCCTTCTGGCAGCCTATACCTCCCCCCCCACCCCCCGCTTCTCCCATGTAATACTCCCTTCTCCCACGGCTGTGGCTTGCACCCCATACCTCACCTAGTTCCGGCGTGGGACTGTTTCATGTCACTACCAACCCTGGAGTCCTTTCTTAGTTCCTTTTATTCCTGCTCACATTTCTAAATATCACTTCTTATGATAAAATCAACCAGGCACCTCGCTTATAAAAACTTCTAGCCTATAGTCATGGGATTGTAATAAGTAACGAGGCTGTCCCTTGTTACTCTCCCTCTGCAGGTACCCATAGATTGTGCATGGATAACTCTCTTTGGCTTAACCCAATCAAAAGCCAGAAGACAAGAGAGCTGGGTGGGTGACTCCAGCCATTGAAGTCAGCCTCCCACAGCAAAGAGCAGGGCAGAAAAGAAATGAAATGGATTCCAGGAGGTGAAAGTGAGGCAGAGAATAGCTAACACAGACCTCTTTTTCAGGGCAACCTCAAGTCATAGATTTCCACTTCTGGTCTTTTTTGAAACCCTAACTCATCTTGGTTAAATTTCTACCATGTTTGGGGCACATCTTTCTCTGAAATGCCAAGAATATAAACATTCTACAATTGCCCCCTCCTTTTTTCCGCCCCTGTTTTTCTTCAAGGTTTTACTGAATGGCTACTTTCTTCTGGATTTCTTAAGTCCTTTTACATCTATGGCATAAATAAACCTAATGTCTCCCTTCACCAGTATATTAGATTCTCTTTCACATCCTAACTGTCTACTCAACATTGACAAGTACGTTTGGCAAATGGTAAGCACGCAATAAACATTAGCCATTTTTATTTTTATTCCCCTTCTAAGCAATCCATGTCTGATTAAAAAAGAAAACCTTTGGGAAAACAAGGACATTTGTAAGATTAAAAAAACATATATCTGGTTAATCTAATTAAGATTTTAAACCTAACTTCCAGTTTATTAAGAAACAGAGCAGATAGAGAAACAAGTTTAACAACATCACAGAAAAAAAAAGATCAGACAAATTGAGAGTGTGCATCACTCTACAGGAAAACTGCTTAGTTTCCTCAACTAGAGATAAAAAGTCAGTGTGGGATAAAAAGGGAGTAAAAAGGGCTTTCTAGATGAGGATTCAGCAAACTTTTCCGTAAAAGCCCAGATAGTAATATTTCAGGCCTTATGGGCCACATTCGGTCGGCTGCAATTGCTCAACTCCAAAAACCATAGATGATACTTAAACGAATGGCATGGCTCTGTTCCAATAACAATTTATTTACAAAATGGGCTGCAAACCAGATTTGGCTCGCTGCTGACCTTTGTTCTATATTTAAGGAGCTTAAGAAACATGACAGTGTAACCAAGTATACAATGGGCACTTTAAACTCAAAAGTTCTGAGTAAGGTATGGGAATCAGGAGAAGAAAATGGAGAGAAGTCAGAGGTTTCAGGGGCCTTGGGAAGCCAGAGATGAAGTCTATGCAGTACTTTGCTAGAGGAAGAGCACACACACAAAGTGACACCACCCAGTGACTATATTTGTTATTTATATGTCTAGTGGCCCTGCTTTCACTCAGCTTCCTCTGACCTCTTTCCATTATGGTTCTCAAAACAGTAATGACAGCGTACATCTTTTACACAGTTGCTGAAAAATATAGAAATTTGGACAATGTACTGCAGGGGGCATCTGCTCCCCCACCCATCCTTATCTCTCAAACCCCGTCCCCAGGGTGATGGGTGTGGTCTCTTTTATTCCCTTACTCAATCCTCAATATCACCCCAATTCCTTTTTATATAACCAAAAAGAAATCAGTTAAAATGGACTCTTTTCAGAACAGCAGTAACTTATGGAATCCACTGAACTCACAATTCTGTCAGAAAGAGTAAGATTGGGGGGCGCCTGTGTGGCTCAGTCGGTTAAGCATCTGCCTTTGGCTCAGGTCATGAATCCAGGGTCCTGGGATTGAGCCCCGCATTGGGCTCCTTGCTCAGTGGGAAGCCTGCCTATCCCTTTCCCACTCTCCCTGCTTGTGTTCCCTCTCTCGCTGTCTCTCTCTCTGTCAAATAAATAAATAAAATCTTAAAAAAAAAAAAAAAAGAAAGAGTAAGATTAGGACCCCCAATGGTAAAATTTTCTCTTTTATTCCTGCTTAATGTTGACCACAAATTTTAACATCTCTGGGTGTCTTACTCAGTTCAGGCTGCCATAGCAAATATCATAGACAGCATGGCTTAAACAACAAACATTTATTTCTCCCCATTCTGGAGGCTAAAGTCTGAGACCAGGGCACTGGTAGTTCCCATGTCTGATGATGGCCATGTACGGATGGCCATCTTCTTGTTGTATCCTGGCATGGTGGAAACCGGAGACAAGACAAGCTCTCCCACGTCTCTTCTTATAAGGGCACTAATCCCATCATGAGGGCCTCATCCTCATGAACTGACTACTCTTCAACATACAAATTTTGGAGTGACATAAACATTTAGCCCTTAGCATTGGCTCCTTAGCCTCATTTTTTTCATTGATGAAAGAGTTTGAAGTATGATATACTGACAACATTCTTAACATTGACCAGAAACTTTTAACTTCCTATAATTATAATAAGACCTCACACTCTCAGGAATAACTTAAAACTACACTAGTTGTGCTAATATTTTTATGGAGCATTCCTATATGAGAAATAAAAGGATCCAAATTTCTTTAAGTATTCAGAGCAACATGAAAAACATGTCCAAAAAATGTTAAATAAAAACAAGATCAATGAGACACAACTTAGAAAAATTTCATATCTGTGATCTCAGAATTGAAGATGCAACAAAAAAAGGGAATTGTTTCCAAAACAAGGAGAAGCTCTTCTCAGGCAATTGAGAAAATAATTCAACAACATGAGCAATCAGCTTTGGAGGAAATATCCCTTGCTCAATCTAGACAAAGAACGAGAGAGAAAGAACAAAAGAGGAAAAGATAGAAATTATTCAGTCAAAGGAAAATGGAATCAAAATAGTGGAAGAAGTCACGTCATAAAGTGTTTGGGGCAGGAAACTCATCACTTTTGCCTCATCCATTTTATAATAACCGTACATTAACTATTGGTGGGTTTTTCTATTTATATTTTCAAGCAAAGTGAATCATGCTTCTAAAGTTGTCTGTACAGGGTCCATATTGTTTAGAAGCAAAATACTATGCAAATCTAAGACATAAATGAGTATCATTAATGTTACGTTCTGTTAATTTTAAGATTAGAAACAAATGCTATTATCCATTGGATGAGCTAGCCTTCCATTCTAGGACACACTGGGTGATTCAGAAATGTAATATCCATTTTCGCTTTCCTTCTGTATGTTGGCTTCCATCCACGTCTAAAAGCTGGCAGAGTAGGGAGGGAAAACTGAATGGGAAGAAATCAGAGAAGGAGACAAACCATGAGAGACTCTGGACTCCAGGAAACAAACTGTGGGTTATAGAAGGGAGGAGGGGTGGGGAGATGGGGTAGCCCAGTGATGGGTATTAAGGAGGGCACGTGTTGTGATGAGCACTGGGTGTTATACACAACTAGTGAATTGTTGAACACTACATCAAAAACTAATGATGTACTCTATGTTGGCTAATTGAACATAATAAAAAAGTAAATAAAAAATAAATTTTTAAAGCTGGCGGAGTGTATACACACACACATTTTAGTTAAGTGAAAACTTATTGTTTTTTTCTGTTTATTTAAAATCAATTAATTAACATACGATGTATTATTAGTTTCAGAGGTAGAGTTTAATGATTCATCAGTTGCATATACTTATTGTTTTTAAGCTTAAAGAGGATGGTGTGGTTTATATACCTGTGTTTGGTTTTGTTTCCATGGTTCTTACCTACTCACTTAACGAGGTCCTCTCTCAGGGCACCTGGGTAGCTCAGTCAGTTAAGCGTCCGACTCTTGGTTTCGGCTCAGGTCATGATCTCAGGGTGGTGATCACAGGATCGTGGGATTTAGCCCCACATTGGGCTCTGCACTCATCAGGGAGTTTCCCTCTCCCTCTGCCCGTTCCCCCCCAAATAACAAATAAATCTTTAAACCAGGTCCTCTCTCATTTTCACAGTGATTTCCCCATAGCTCTTGATTTCTCATTATGTTTCTGCAGGCCCTCAGTAGAACTTAGCAGTAATCAGTCAAGTCCACTGTCTTTGTAGGCATCATTGTCCTCATCACCTGCAATGACATTGCCCTCCACCAGGACATGGACTATCGTCTCAATGGTGAAATCATTTTGCCATTGGGCTACCACCTTGTTCCAGGGACACCTATGCCCAATTCATCACTCAGGATGGTGTTCTTTTTGCCCATCAAGAATTAGCCAGCCCCAAATCTTCATTTTAACACCTGCTTTATCAGACTACTCTTAGTACCACTTACATTAGTTTCGATCTCCTGAGAAGGAGACGTCAAGACAGGATCAGAATTATAAGACATTTATTAAGGAAGAAACAGGATAAGGTGGAAGAATCTTCAGATTAGAATGCTGATCTAAAGCAATGGAAGGAGAAAGAGAAGGAAGGAGGGTTGAGCAGGAAGAGCCTTCAACTGCTGCATGATCCCAGGATTCAAGCAGCCTGTGGGAATGTCCAGAAGCAAAAGTCCTCTGTTGGAAGAGTCCTGTAATATTTCCAGAATGAACTTGCCTTAAATCCCTTGCCGTCCTCACTCAGTAGCTGGGAGCACCCCACAAAAATGTAGATTTGGCATGAATGTGGCAGTGGATCAAGAAGGACAGCTTGGGGTCATCATTATGCTTCCCACAACAAAAGATCTGTGTGGCATATTTTCACCTTTTTTTTCCTGACTTTCAAGACATCAGCACCACCAAAACATGCCACAAATTTTAGAAGTAAGCCAGATGAAGAAAGTGTAAGTGAGGTGGTATTTTGGAGGTACCTGAAAGACCCTCTTGCATGCATCTGAAAGTCCTTAAACATCTATTTCCCTCATGGACTTCCATTAACCCGAGGTGAAGACAGACCTATTTCCACTTGAATAGTGTGAATGTACAGTTCATCTCTTAAGGATATTTACATTTTATGGCTGCTCTCTCAGTGAACTAAGGGATAGTTGATGTAGAGGGAAAATCTTTAAAAATAATGACTTTAAAACTAGGGTCAGTTTTGCATTGCCACAAACATACTATCCAACCTTGGGGAAGTTAAATAACATCTGTGGGACTCATCAGGGGTTCAACATTGAGTTAAGAAAACTAAGTTCCTGGTACTCTGTTAATTTGAGGGGACATAGTCCCTGCCCTTTAGGAGCTCAGTTGATAGAGCTTTGAATCAAATATTCTTTGTGCCGTCCTCAGCTTTAAAATGGTATTATTTCACAGCTTTTCTTAAAAATGAATTTTAGCTAGTTGGCAGGAAAGCTGTCTATAGCATGTCACATGAAATCATTTAGAGATTGGATAATTTTGTGAAGTTTTGGATAATTGACTATTATCATCAAGGCAAGATTCTCCAGAAATCAGCCATAAATTCTTAAAGGGTAATTACATATTAATTCATTTCTTACTGCTATATTCTAAAATGGTAAAATTTCTAGAACCAGACTTATATCACCAAGGCTTCAGGATTCTGCCCATCATATAACAAAATGGTTTTCAGCTATGTCTGAATTCATTTCTCTTTCTCCCCTGATTAGCAACAGAGCATTGAAAAGTAATTAATTTTTCTAAGCTTTCATTTTTTTCCATCCATAAAATGGGGATAAATATGATAGATACCTCACAGGGATAGTTTGATAATTAAGTGAAATACTACATGTAAAATTCTTAAAACAGTACCTGTCAAAAGCATTTATTAAATAGTCTATCATTTTTCTCAAAAACTGCTGAGTATTTGCCTGAAGAATCTGATATTTATTGGTTGAATATGTTGTGTTAGATTGGGTTCTCCAGGAAGCAGACTCAGACAGTGATGTGTATGCAGAAATTTTATTAGGAGTGTCTTCTGGATCAATAACTTTGGGAAGTGAAGGAAGTGGAACTGAGCAGAGAAGAGAGAAGGAATCTGAGTTGTAATGCATTAGTATCAAAGACCTCAAGCAAATCCAAAAGGTGTTCTGGACCTGGGACAACCCTTCAGAGCTCCACATTGACCAGGGTACTGGATATACCCTGACCCCATATACTGGGTGTGACCTTAGAAGAGAGCCTTGTGTCCTCTTTGGCTGAGGAAACTTCCAAAGAACAACTCAGCTACTATCACTACCAGCTTTGAGGAGAATCAGTCTTGTAGGATAGATCTGGGCAGCATACCACAGCATCCACTACAATCCCTTTTATACTTCTTAGATCCAGTTTCTTCATATACTAATTTCTTGGAACAGATCTTCTAAGATTCTGATTGATCTCTTTCCTTAAGGAAATTTGTAAGAGGAAAACTAATAAGACCTACCACAGCCACCACTTCTGAAGTTAGTCTCAGGCTTTCCATTGATACTCATCATTTCCCCTCTCTATTACCCATTCTAGATTTCCCTCACCCTTGGGCAGCACCTCTCCAGGTTTAGGGGGCATTTGGAGTGGAATAACCCAGAACATCACCCCTCTCAGCCTGTGACTACTGCCCTTAACCATTTATCACCAAGACTGAAAACAGGAGAAGAGTACCAAGAGGAACATTCCAGTAGATCAAGTGAGGGCCAAACATATTCTTCCCTGTCCTATTGTGTAACAGCAACCTCACCTCCTTGTGATAATGAAGGAAAATTGCCTATGCCAGGATAGTCACTCTTTTCTTGCCTGCTGATACCTTGTTATGAGGATCCCAAAGTGATCAGGCAGAAGTTGCAACTTAAAATTTAAAGGAACCCTTTCAGTGTCCCTGATGTAAATTTTCTCTCTGGAACAGGATCTTTAAAGCCACAGAGCACATAGTTGCAGAGACAGGCAGTACAAATTCCTTAAGTGGGTTACTAGGAATGATGATAAACCCAGCCACTCTCACTTCCTTCCACCCACCAGTTTCTAGCTCATGTATTTGCCCTCTAATGCATACCACCATATCATGGTCACTGCCTCCAAATCACTGGTTAGTCTCTTTGAATGATAGTGCCATATTGGGGGCTCAGCTTTAACCTTATGGCTGGCAAGTGGGACAACTGGCAGAAATAGTAGCTAGATGAAGTTCAATAAGTGGAAACTATGGTTTTTAGCCCTAGCTAACCATCTGGTCGCAGGTATTAGGAGAGGGAGAAATATCATTATATCACTTTGAGATATCTACTTTGTGATGAGAAGCATCACATCATTCTGACAGTGATGAATGACCCAGGAGTCTCATACATGATGTTGGCTACTGCCTTCTGGTTTTTCTTATACTTGGTCCCAAATGCACCACTTCCTTCTTAGGATAAATTGTTACTGGGCCCACCCTACCTTCTGATTTGGTGGATCTAACAGAACCCAGGTCATGAGGAGCAATTCTGGCTGCCTATTCACATAGCCCAATCTCTCTGGACTATGCTATTATAGAGAGTAGGAGAATTAGCATAGCCATAGATTGTAAATGTGTACACCATTTTCATCCCAAAGTAGATGTGAACTTTTTCTGATTTTCCTTCTTGATAGGAATGAAAGAGGAGTGCATTTTCCATTGGCCACATACAATGTATCTATCTGAAACCCTGTTAATTTGTTTTAATAAACATACCAGGCAGTGGGTCACTGCTCATCCTCCAGGATCTGACTTTATAGGGGTCAAAATGATAAATTAGTTCTCTAATGAGGACAACTACCCTCACATCTTTTAGAACTTTAGCCTGATTTTTACCCTTCCCATATTTATTGTTTGCCATGAATATAACAACGTTGGGTTTTGTTTCTTATTTAATATCTTGGCTTGAAGGGTATTTCAGAAGTTTCCACTTGGTCTCCTCCACTATTCTTACGTCACAGGCATAAGAGATCAGCCACCACTGAGTTTCTCAACAAATCTGAGAGTTCTCTCACCAGTGAATTCTTTATCACTCAAATAAGCAGAGTGTCTTCTGGGCTTTCCCATGGAACATAGTAGACTAGTGGGTTACAGAGTCTACCCAGTCTAGCATACCAAATTCCCTAAGCCTCTTGATAACTACTGCTACTTTCTTCCTCAGTGGCTCTGGCATTTCTGGCTCATCTAGGATGGCTATCACCTTCTCCAAGCTTCTAGGTGCACCTTCTCCATGCCAACCTGGGTGCACATTTATACTATCTTCTAAAGTTCTTGCCAGTTTGATCCTGTATCACAAGGTGATTCTATATAGATAAACTCTCCATTAGCTAACCTTATATTTCACATCCTACCTTGATCCAGTGTCTCAGGACCCAGTCCCATATGGGGCCCAGATGATGCAAGTACATGTGAGGTAGGTCTTGCAATTCCTTCAACTTCTCTTAGCTGACCCAGAACTTCCCTAACCAAGCTATGTTGTAATTTAACCCTCATTATTAATCTGGCAACTAGGATGGGAGGGTTTGGGAGGTTCTGAGGGGGCTGCATGTGTCTTTCAAAGCAGAGAACTCTACATTTTCTTCAAGCAACAGGAGAGCATTAGCCTGTAAGGTAAACCCTTGATAATTTTAACAATAACCTTTAGTGAGTCACTTATGTAGGTCCAGAGAGTTCAGAAAGATCAGAAGATTTAAGAGATTCAAGTGCATCCAACTCCAACATCCTCATCACAAGTCTGATGAAAGGCCTGATTTTATAGAGCAGATTTGCTGAGGCTGAGAATTCGACCTCTCCTGGAGCTCTGCCACTCTTGTAATTAAGTCCTGGGCATAGGCCCCAGCTTTTTCAACACTCTGGCTGCAGTATACTCTATAGATGCTGAAAGGAAATCTCTTGGCTTTCAAACTTAACATTTAATTTATGATCAATCACCCCAATTTTGTGTTTTTCAATTCTTAGATTGCCCCCAGAAATTCCAGTCTTAGTAATTATTCCCCCCTCAAACCTCTCAGACATCTAAGATATTACCTCCACCAAGATTTTCTCCCCAACATCTAATCAGAGTTCAGTATGGTGAAGTTGTAATAATCATGTCACTTTCGCATGTGGGAAGCCATCTATGCCCCTCTTTCCAACAGTGATTGAGTCCTCACTGCCAGCTCCAAAAGCCCATTTTAGAATCTGCCTCCTCAGATAACTCTTGGCATCAACAATTCAGAAACAGACTCTGAGATGAAGATTTGCTGGTAGGAAGCTTAGTGGGGGGGTGTCCTCAGGACCAACGCGAGTGGGAGGTAAAGACAGGAGGATTACACAAGAACTGCAATACAATCACAAAACAGTCCTCTGCCAACCCAATGCTGAGCTCTAGAGCTGGAATGGCCCTTCTGAGGTGTTCTGTTCAGAGATAAGAGGCTGTTAATTGTTCATCCCTACATCAACCAGTCATTGGAAGTGGGCTGCCTCTGGGAAGGGAGTTTGAGGTTGGAAGTGGCAATTCTCTTTAGTAGAGGACAATTCCCGGGGAGCAACTCAGCTGAGATTTGTCAGCTGCCAACACTTTCTGAAAATGGAGAAATGAGTGCCTCAGTTCTATAGGGGGATCTAAATGGTGCCATGCCATCCAATACACACAATCCTGCTGTGGTAGGCAGAACAATGAGCTCCAAAGATGTTCATATACCACCTCCTGGGCCTGTGAACATGTTATATACATGTAATAAATGTAATACATTATGTGATACATGGCAAAAGTACCTTGCCGACGTGATTAAAGTGAAGGACCTTGAGTCTAACCCTATAAGTCTTTAAAAGAAATGTTGTTGGCTGAGGACAGGATCAGGCAGATAGCTTTAAAAATGGAAGAAGACACCACAAACCAAAGAACATGGGTAGCTTCTAGAAGTTGGAAAAGTCAGGCAAAGGAATTCTTCCCTAGAGCCTCCAGTCAGAGACACAGCCCTGCTAACACGGACTTCAGCCCAGTGATACCCATATTGGTCTTCTGACCTTGGAATTTTAAGATAATAAAATTTTGTTGTTTTATGCCACTAAATTTGTGGTCATTTATTTCAACAGCAATAGAAACCTGCATTGACTGTAAAGGAAACCTCATTATCAATTTTTACATGAGTAGCTCAAGTACTTGCTTTATTAGTATGTTGCAGAACTAGTTTTTATTTTATTCTTTACCCTTCCCATCTGATGCCTATATCGTGGCCAAATAGCCCGTATATAAGATGACTGGAAAATACCTTATCTAATCCAACAGTAAGCTATTTAGGGCTCTCGCACAGGTCTTCTCTAGGCTGAGCACCATGTTTTCATTATGAGGGAGTGCCTCCCCACCCTCACCACACAATCTGTCTGTGGACCTAATTTTAGACTCTGAGAACCATCATCTAAAATGTTGGGTGGTAATCATCAAGAAATTGCATCATTTTTAATTTTCCAAGGAAATTTAGAAAGATAGCGGGATCAAGGATCTAACTTCACTGTTTATACTCCTAGAGCATAGTTTCTCAGTGGCACTATTCACATTTTGGGCCAATTATTTGTTGTAGGGGTTCATTCCATGCATTGTAGGATGTCTAGCAGCATCGCTACACCTCTACCTGTGAAATGCCAGTAGCAGCCCACCATCCATCTTCCCTACCCTAGTCATGACAATTAAAAATGTCTCCGGACATTGTCAAATGTCTCCTGGAGAACAAATCACTCCCCTCCCCTCCTACTGAACCACTGTCCTACAAAGAACATCTTATAGAATACAGAACTGACAAGGGCTTTAGAAATGATTCAATCCTGCAATCTAATGTTTAAAACTACGAAGTACTTCTCAAAGAGTTTATGTGACTTGCCCAAATTCATGTAGTTAGTGGCATGGTTGATGTCTATCACCTCCTTGGACCACTAGAGTAGACTATTTGAAAACTGAACACTTCTTCTAAAGCATTAATTAGTTTCCAGAGCTTCCTTCACATACACAGACAACTTAAATAAAGCACTGTGAGTTGACCCAGTTTTCTTATCCTTCTGTGTTTTTTAAGGTTTCATTCTTTAGAACTTTTACGGATAAAATTGCTTCTAATAGTGGTTGTCAGGAAAGCATTTCTGCTAATTAGTGGTGGTGACATGACAAAGATATATGGAGCCAAATAGGAAACTCCCACAATACCAATCTTCCTCCCTTTCCTGGAGCTGAAATGCCTTGTTACTCTGTTTGCATAGAGGATAGGAACTGAGGAGTCCCTCCTTTCTGAGCAAGGAGGTCATTCCTCAAACTTCCTCAGAGATTTGACCATCAACAAGCCATCAAGTTGCCAGGGGTTGGTTGGTTTTGTTAATTTGCAGCTCCATTTTTACTGAATAGAAAAGGAACATCAATAGCAGCCATGGAGATTTCTAGGTTGTTCCAATCTTGATTCTTATTTGTAGTTAAAGGCATAACAATGTCAGTAGAATTAATTAAATTGCTGTCACTATCTCTCTCTCGTACATCACTCACTCACACCCTCCTGTGTTAACACACATTGAGATCAGCAGAATACACATTTACATTTGCACCCACCTACACATGAAGGAAAATATGCTAATACTTTTTTCATTCGTATCTTTTATCTGTGGTTTTGGATCACTCTGCAAGCATATTTAAAGAACACAGGGATTGTGAGACAACTAGGATTTCTGAAAATGCTAAGCACTTAAGCACCCTGAGGAGTCCGCTTCAGTCCTTCGAAAACATGGGGATTTACTAAATGATTAATCAACAACCTAGTCAAATTTTGATCCATAATTCAAGAAAAACAGGATGCCGTATCCTATTCAGTGTATCTGGAATGACTAGCCTCATGCCAGGAAGGGAGTTTGATCCCTGGGGTGGGACAGCGTCACGCAGGTTCCTTTTCAATTCAACTTTCCTGACTTAAATACTGCACAACATCAGGCAAGTTTCCACTTGTTAAACTGGGCTGGGGAGCTGTTGGGAGACGTATGCCCATCTGTGTGGTTATGTGCCTGGCCCCCAGAAAATGCTGACGAATAATGCAGCTCCCCACTGCATTTTCACAAATAGACCCAACCAAAAGGGTAATGCTTCTGTCTGAGATGATGCAGGTTTCTTTGCAGAACTGTCAAAACACCTTTGGTTGTAGCCCCCACCATGAAACCTGGCACCAGGGTTTCAATTTAAAACTACTTCAAACTGTGCTCCATTCAGGGCCCCCCAGCTGTCCATGGGCACCACATTTACTGGCAGAGGAGCCTAGATGCTCCTTTGTCACCACTGTTATTTCCCACAGGTAAGAGCTCTGGACTTTGCTTTAAGACTATACTATGCCAGATCAACTATCACAGCCTCTGCCCCACATGCTTGTCACCAGCTACCTCTGAATGGCAGAGCTTCACCTAAGAGTGTGATATTCTGTGGCCTGATAAGGTAAGGCATTCCCTTCTCTTATGTGACCTAACTTCCGCCCTGAAATCCAGGATAGCCAACAGCACTCTATTTACAAAGAATAAGATGGATACCATATCTCAAAACTTTCATTTGGCTTCTACATCTGTGAAATAGAGTGATAATACCTAATATATATTGATCGTTGACAGTATGATTGCCATTATGGTGTCTGTCAAATCTGTCATTATTTGATGCCCACATCTTTCCTATGAGGTAAGTACTATTAGAAAGCATACCATTTTTAAAAAGAGGACACAACCCATATTTGCCCAAAGGCTGACAAATTTTCCCAATTCCTTTATTTCAATTGTCATAAAATTAGGAGTATCAGAATCAAAAAGGTTTTCAGACCCGGGGCACCCAGATGGTTCAGTCGGTTAAGCGTCTGCCTTCAGCTCAGGTCATGATCTCAGGGTCCTGGGATCAAGCCCCACGTCGGGCTCTCAACTCAGTGGAGAGTCTGCTTGTCCCTCTCCCTCTACCCCTCACCTCCCCATGCTCTCTCTCCCTCACTCTCTCCCTCTCAAATAAATAAATAAAATCTTTAAAAAAATGTTTTCAGCCCCATATTCATAGAGCAGAAAATAACTATGAAAGTAACTGATACCACTCTAATCACATTTTATGGCACAGGAAATGAGGCCCAAATTGTTGGAATGCTTTCTACATGGCCAGCAACCTGTAAAGATGTAAGGCAGGACCCACCCCTGGTTTCCGGTTTCTATCTGACCCATTGCCGTTTCTACTATCCCTCCAACTATGAACCTATAGCAGATCCTGGCTCCTCCTCTATCTTCAGTCTCCATGCCATTCCCATGTGGGTAACGGGAAAGAGTATGGCTTGGGTCATGCACAGTGAGTAGGGAGTTGTCTTTGTTCTGATGGGTGGTCAAAATGACTAAGAAAAGTTGTGAACTCATAAAGATTTTTTTTTAAAGGAGCTTTGAAAAACATAAAATATCTATACAAATGATGTTATTTTTCACCCATGGGAAATTCAAGTGTCCAACAGAACTTTCCAAGACATAAGACCTTGAAAACTCCAATTTGGAACATCCCCATGTACACTTCACAACTGTAACTGGTCCCCAGACCCTCTTTCAGCTTGAAGACCAAGGATTAGTACTGGAAAAATCCTTTCCTCCTATGTCCTCTTCTGTCTTTTATGGTTGGGCAACTGGGCTTTCATTTCTAGCAAATTGGGGAGAGACCCAAACACTCCCTCAGTGGGAATCAAAGCAGCTAAAGGACAAATAATGAAACTGCCTTTCACACTGCAAGCTTCACATTTCACTTTTCTTTCCCCTTTCTCCATGTTTGGCTTCATTTGGGAAGAAAACCTATTTTTAAAAGCACCAAAACCCCTTTCTGTCAGTGAGCTTGGCAAGATTGATAAATAAGGGGAGTCATCTTAATGGGGGTGCTGTCAGCAAACTCCTTCTTTGAAACAAATAAATGTGAGAAATGAGGACATTCAAGAGGTCCCCGTATTCTGTAAGGGAAAGAAGATTCATTTCCGCAGCCGTATCAGCCTGGACTTGGCCCAAAGGAACCTCCCTCATTACTGGAGAGGCTTGCTAATTAGCATATCAGCACTAATCCAGTCCCTTCCCCCATAATGCTAAGGGAACGACTTTGACAAGCACTGGGCTGTCCCTGGCTTTACACCATTCTTAGTCCTCCTATCTGTTTTCTGGTGGACTCCAGGTGTTGCTGTCTGCTTGAACACATGTCTGGTTACCACAGATTTTCTGGGTTTAAATAAGAGTCAGACTGCTCTCGTTTATCTCCATGTAGACAGTGCAATTTGTCAAACTCAAAAATGCCCATCGGTGTAAAGGATTTCGGGAAAGCAGAGGATTCAATGAGGAACAAGAGACTGGTGTGGCAGATGAGCCTTTGAAGAAAACCAGTTTGATCAATCAACTGCTAGACAATACTGGTGCCCGTCTCCACCTCTAACAAAATCGTGCAGAGGCTGCTTCACGCACCTTTCTTCCACAGAGAGTGGGCAGGCCACTCCATCTCCCCAGATAAAAGCAGTAGCCTGGTCCATTCAATTGTAAGGAGAAACATTTCCATTCACTTCCTAACTGAATAAGGCATTCCCTTATGCTCTCAGAGCCTGATTAGAAAGAACCAGATCCCTGGCTCTGGTCTGAGTGTGACCTGGTGAGACTAGGATCTTAGCTCCATGGGGGTGCCATGCTTTACCACTGAATACTACCCAATCTCCTGCACATGTGATGCTTTCTTAATGACTCGGTGAATTGCCTTATATTGTTGCTGTTTTTTCCAGGAACGTCTATCCGCCTTGAGCTTGCTACGTCATAACTCTTAAGAGATTTCAAGTTGCTTTTAATCTGTGTGAGAGAATTTCATTAAATGCTCATTGAGCTTGTTTCTTCTTTTGTCCAGGCTCATAGTTAAACTACATTTCCAAGCCTCCCTTGAAATTAAGAGAGGCCATGTGACAAAACTCTGGCCAAAGGAATACAGGCAGAAGTGCTTCTTGCCATAACCAAGCCTGGCTCATAAAAGATCCCATGCAATATCCCTTGCTTCTCTCTTCCCTTGCCTGCTAACTGATGAAAAAAAAAAAATCCCAATGACTTCAAGACCCCAGAGGTTACTAGAGTTCCCAGAAAGAAACTTGGGTCCATGAATGTGCAGAGCTTCTCCACCAACCTGCACAGGACCAGGACAGGGGCAAAAAACAAACCCTTCTGAAGTTAATCCACTGAGGTTTGGGAGTTGCTTGTTACATACATACTTAGGCTACCTTGCTGAACACAAACCAGTGAGTGAAATACCTGTGTGAGTGGCATTGCACTGTCATGAGCTTGAAGGAGGCCAAACCTTAAGTCACTTTTATATCCCCAGCTTCTAATAGAAAGCATACCATATAACTATTTGGAGAGGATGAAAGGGGACAGGAGAACAAGGAGACGTCTATAAAATATGGTAGCATTTATTATTATATGTCATATGGCAAAATTAGATTAGCTCTAGAGTCGAGGTAAAATGTGCAGTGAATAAAGAATATAGAACAATTGTTTTTATGAGTGGGAGACTCTAGAAAGCCTTCAAGAGGAAGTACAAAAGATAAGTAGGCTTTTCACAATTAGAGAAGTGGAAAGGGCTTTCGGGGAAGAAAAAATTGCTAGTTAAGCAAAATCATTTTGAATTCTGTGGCTGTTCTAAGAATGGCAAATGGTCAGCTGGAGGAACAAAAAAAAATTTTAAGGAAATAACATAAACTTTACCAGAGTTTTAGAAAATTGACTCCAGCAATAATAATAATAAAAAAAAATGGATTTGCAAAGCCAAAGTTTGGAGTTAGAAACCTGCTAAGAGACTACTGTAATTATAAATGGTGTAGGATCCTCCCAGAGACCCCGAGGGACTCTGAGTGGCCTCAGGAACAGGAAATTAGATCTACAAAGACATTTGGATTAGCCAATGAACTGGCACTGAGCACTGGCACAATAAAACTACCATGCTAATGTAGATAAAACTTAGCTGTGTTTGGAGAAATTTTAAAACTGAATCATGACTACATAGCTCAATTCATCATGAAGGATTTTCACTGTACATTGCAAGCACAGAGAATCTCTGACTTCCTATTACCACTAAGAGTCTCCTGTGGGTACCAGTTGAGTGCAAACAATGGGGAGGTACACAAGACCAGGTCACCTACCATAGCATTAGTAACTGCAGCAAATTAATGGAAGAATTCAGCTAGATCAGGGTATCGCAATCCTCTAAGACACTCCCTAGCTTCAAACCTTTCTAGAACTTCCTATTACCTACAGCAATACTTCTCAGTTGGTGATTCTTGGACCCCCTGAATCTAAATCACCTGAAGTACTAAAAAGATATTATCACTCATGACCTACTGAATTGTCATCTTGGTTGGCAAGACTTAGGAATTTGTATTTAAACCACCACCTCCCCTTCTCCCACCTGGTGATCCTTAATCACACTGAAGTTTGAGAAACCATTAGCCTATAAATTAATTCATGCTTTTCACTATGGTGCTTACAAACTCCTTCATAAACTTGCCCCAGGTACCTTTTATCCCTCCTCATTCTCTCCTTCTGGTCCTATGTTCTAGCATACAGAATGAATAACCATTTCAGAACATACTAGGCTTTCCCCCAACCTCAAAACCCGATGTATATTGTTTCTTTGTCTAGACAGCTTCCTCCCTAGTCATTTCACAAGATTTCATTTATTTTCATAAATGAACATCGGGGTGCACGTACCCCTTTGGATCCCTACATTTGTATCTTTGGGGTAAATACCTAGTAGTGCAATTGCTGGGTCATATGGTAGCTCTATTTTCAACTTTTTGAGGAACTTCCATACTGTTTTCCAGAGTGGCTGCACCAGCTTGCATTCCCACCAACAGTGTAGGAGGGTTCCCCTTTCTCCGCATCCCCGTCAACATCTGTCATTTCCTGACTTGTTAATTTTAGCCATTCTGACTGGTGTGAGGTGATATCTCATTGAGGTTTTGATTTGGAAATCACCTAAAGGTTTAACTGGATGTTTGTTATGAGCTTATGGTGATGCCTCAGTCAACTCCATATGCGAGCTATGAAAAGAGAATGGCTGAGTCAGGCCTGGATTCTCCATAGTCAAGCTGACTCAACTGTGTAACAGCACTCCTGACTCTAGAAACTCCTCTCCGCCGGGTAGAGACAGATGAGGTCAATGGCATATGGTAAGTGCTCATTAAATGTTTGAATGAAGGATTAGAATAATTGTCTTGATGCCCCCCATTTCATTGTGGCTAACTTAAACACGTTTCATGCCCTTCAAATTATGGCCAATTCAGTTAAAAGCCCAGTCAAACTGTTTAAATATTTTGAATACTAAACAATGGGTTGATTGAATAGATTTTTCACTCTTCAACTGGGTAGGTTTGCTGCGTGGAGCCATGACCTAATACAGAACACAAGACCGGCCCCTTGTCTTTGCTGGCCAGCCAATGCAGGTGCAGTTCAGACGTATGGACGATTCCAAATCAGCCTGGATTATTTCTACTTAGCCCATCGTGCCCGCAGCAAGCAGGTGAGACCACAGAGCAGACACCACATGCACCTGTCTCCATAGTCATGCCACAGCAATGGGCCAGCCAAATGTGAAGAGGCCAAGAGTTAAGGAACTCTGCCCTTTCTCAGAGGATGCTGTCCTTGGGCAAATTTGCTATAACACACAGGCTGCTGCTGGCATCCCATTTTTTTAGACATAATTACAAAATAGAAAAATGTGTCTTTGCTACACTTCCTTTATTCTTCCCTCTGGCCACGGCTTTCACAATGACCACAGACTGTCCACCAAGCTCTGCTTTTGCTTAACCCTATCCTATTTCCAAAATCATTTTAGACTTTTACTCATCAGTGAAAAACACATAGTCTTTCAAATACATAGATCTTAGGAGACAACCTGTTTGGGATATTGGTAAGGCTTTCCCACACATTGTCCTCTCTACCCACAGTGTTCTCCCTTTTGCACTTGTGGTCATTCTAGCTCCTCCTGTCTCAGCCTAAATGTCAACTTCTCATTGAATCTTCCCTATCACCCCACCTAGGGATGTGGCACCCTTCTCCCGTCCTCCATCCAGTCACCCTGTTTATTTCATAGCACTCTTACCATTGTTCAATTGTTTATTTACTTGTTTATTGCCCATCTCTTTTAGCATATGGTAAGCTCCCTAAGAAGAGGAATTATGTACTATTTACTGCTGTGTTCACAGTTGCTAATATAAGTGCCTGACACATAGAGGGCACTTAGTAAGTATTTGTTGAGTGAATGGATGATTGGCATTGCCATCTCGAGAAGGACTTACATTTTTGGAAGAGTAACTCCTTAACAACTCAGATCAAGTAATGGTTAATGGGCAGAAGAATGACTCCATTTATACCTTTTGCTACTATACCTGCACTAAGCATTTGTATAATGCCTGTGAGTTATTGTTCACAGCCATGGACACATATCAAACACACTCAGAGTCAATGTCAGTTGTGTTATATAACACTCTAGAACAAAGTTTCTAAGTCAGGAAGAGGTTATGTCTATCCAGTGGGCAGTTGGGCTATGCACAGCTGATCCTTCACTCCTTTTATCTTTCTCCCTGCTACTGATTGTCCGGAACAGATTAATCGTGGAATGATCCAAATGGACTGCAGAGCTGGCTGAAATGACTCATTTAGCCCATGTGCACATCATGTAAGTGTGCATACAGGCAAAAGAGTGTGAAAAAAAAATCCCCTTAAATTCTCAGTACTCTGCCTATTAATGTTGACTATCATTCAACCCTGATAATATAGAAGTAAAATATTAATGCACCTACTTAACACTAATGTCCATAATGATAATGAACACCTTTGTAGCCAACTTAGTGCCTGGAGAACAGACTGTTATAAACATAATTTCTTAGTTTTGTTTTATGATAATTGGTAGTAGTTGGCATTAAATTGTAACTACCCAGCTTCAAGACAGCACTGAAAAGCGCCAGCCCTCAAGGATAATTGTCCTAAGGGTAAATATATGCTGGAGTCACATGATGAAAAACTCACTAAATAAGACAAACCTGCTTCCCCCACCTCGCCACATGTAAACACACACAGTTCAGAAAACAGACAGTGAAGCATGTTAAGGAAATATAAAATTGTGCCTAACATGGCAAATCCCAGAGCTACCTCCCATCTTCTGCACAGCAAGAAATCATCACACTATGCAAAGAATAAACAACCACAACCCACAGACAGATGAAGAGTCTATCTGAGGCAGCAGTTCAGAATAATAGAGAGAAAAAAGGGGGAGAACACGGAACAGTGGCAACCTTCATCTCCAATGGGGAAAAAAATGAGCTTCTTAAAGATGGGGGTCAGAGGGGCACCTTGGTGGTGCAGTTGGTTGAGTGTCCAACTCTTGGTTTCAGCTCAGGTCTGATCCCAAGGTTGTGAGATTGAGCCCCACATTGGGCCCCACACTCAGCACAGAGTCTGCTTGTGTTTCTCTCTTCCTCTCCCTCTGCCCCTCCCCCCTGTACATTCTCTCTCTCTCTAAAATCAATAAAATAAATCTTAAAAAAAAAGAGAGAGAGAGAGAGGAGTCAGAAAAAGAGAGCTGCTTCCACCAACCTAAAAAAGACCACTCCCAGCATTTCTCCAGGTCAATTCCCGCAAAGCCCACACAGCCCTGCTCAATGCCATCTGGGGATCAGCCAGATTTCTGCACTGACCTGGACTGGGGGGTGTCACTCAGTCATCAATGAGCAGTGACCCTGGAAGCGTACTCTCCAGAGCAGCAGCAGCAGCACCACCACCACCACCACCACCACCACCACCACCACCACCAGGGAACTTGCTTGAAATGCAGTTTCTCAGTCCCTAGCCCAGACTTACTGAATTAGAAACTCTCATTAGTGATCTGTTTCAACAAGGCCTCCAGGTGATTCTATGTGTGATCAAATGGGAGAAGCACTGCTCTGGGCAATGGAAGGGTGGTATGTAACTCCAAGATCCATGTTAGCCCCTCAACATTTCAGATGGCCCTCATTAGGGACTGAATTGTATCTCCCAAAATCCCTATGTTGAAACCCTAACACCCTCAGAATATGACTATATCTGAAGATAAAGCCAGCTAAGTTAAAATAAGGTTTTAGAGTGGACCCTAGTCCAATATGACTGGTGTTCTTAGAAAAGGAGGAGATTAGGACACAGGAGAGATACCAGGTATGCGCACACACAGAGAGAAAAGGCACAGGGAGAAGGGGGCCATCTTTAAGCCAAGGAGAGAGGCTTTAGGAGAAATCACACTTGCCAACACCTTGATCTTGGACTTCCATCTTCCAGGACTATGAGAAAATAAATTTCTGATGTTTACACCCCCCAGTCTGCAGTATTTTCTTAAGGCAGCCCTAACAAACTGATACAGCCCTCTTCTCAGATTCTCCCACTTCAGCAGGGATCCCATCTCACAGGGTGTTCTCATGGGTTTTGCTCAGATTTTCTGTCACTGTGCTTAGCATGTTGTGTGACAAGAACTTTATTTCAGTTCCCTCTTGCTTACCAGATGACATCTCATCCATCTTCGATTCCCTAGTGCTTCGTGCTGGCCCAGCTCAGAGTAACCACTCAATTAATACAAGGAAGAATAATAGTGGCTTGGAGAATTGCTAAGGAAGGCTTCATGGTCTACCAGGGATCCTAATTTATACAACAGGGCTATCTATGACAGAAAAATTTATAGAGCTGAAAAGTACCTCTGAGATCGATAGGTCAGTGCAATATTTGCCTATGTTTGACCATATTAAAAAGACTGGGAGGAAATTCAGCTGACCTAGATTTAAGTAAATTTGCTATTCATTAGTCGTGTGACCCAGAACACATTTGGTTTTTTTTTTAATTAATATATTATTTGGTTCAGGGGTACAGGCCTGTGATTCATCAGTCTTACACAATTCACAGCACTCACCATAGCACATACCCTCCCCAATGTCCATCACCCAGCTACCGCATCCCTCCCACCCCCCACCACTCCAGCAACCCTCAGTCTGTTTCCTGAGATTAAGAGTCTCTTATAGTTTGTCTCCCACTTCGGTTTTGTCTTGTTTCATTATTACCTCCCTTCCCCTATGATCCTCTGTCTTTTTTCTCAAATTCCTCATATCAGTGAAATCATATGGTACTTGTCTTTTTTTGATTGACTTATTTCGCTTAGCATAATACCCTCTAGTTCCATCCACATCATTGCAAATGGTAAGATTTCATTTTTTTGATGTCTGCATAATATTCCATGTATATATATACCACATCTTCTTTATCCATTCATCTGTTGATGGACATCTAGGCTTTTTCCATAGTTTGGTTATTGTAGACATTGCTGCTATAAACATTGGGGTGCATGTGCCCCTTCAGATCACTGAATTTGTATCTTTGGGGTAAATACCCAGTAGTGCAATTGCTGGGTCATAGAGTAGCTCTATTTTCAACTTTCTGAGGAACTTCCATACTGTTTTGCAGAGTGGCTACACCAGCTTGCATTCCCACCAACAGTGTAGGAGGGTTCCCCTTTCTCTACATCCTTGCCAATATCTGTCGTTTTCTGACTTGTTAATTTTAGCCATTCTGACTGGTGTGAGGTGGTATCTCATTGAGGTTTTGATTTGGATTTCCCTGATGCTGAGCAATGTTGAGCACTTTTTCATGTGTCTGTTGGCCATTTGGATGTCTTCTTTGGAAAAATGTCTGTTCATGTCTTCTGCCCATTTCTTGATTGGATTCTTTGTTCTTTGGGTGTTGAGTTCTTTGGTGTAAGTTCTTTATAGATTTTGGATACTAACCTTTATCTGATATGTCATTTGCAAATATCTTCTCCCATTCTGTCGGTTGTCTTTTGGTTTTGTTGACTATTTCCTTTGCTGTGCAAAGGCTTTTTATCTTGATGAAGTCCAATAGTTCATTTTTGCCCTTGCTTCCCTTGCCTTTGGCAATGTTTCTAGGAAGAAGTTGCTGTGGCTGAGGCCGAAGGGTTGCTGCCTGTGTTCTCCTCAAGGATTTTGATGGACTCCTGTCTCACATTTAGGTCTTTCATCCATTTTGAGTCTGTTTTTGTGTGTAGTGTAAGGAAATGGTCCAGTTTCTTTCTTCAGCATGTGGCTGTCCAATTTTCCCAACACCATTTGTTAAAGAGACTGTCTTTTTTCCATTGGACATTCTTTCCTGCGTTGTCGAAGATTAGTTGACTATAGAGTTGAGGGTCCATTTCTAGGCTCTCTATTCTGTTCCATTGATCAATGTGTCCATTTTTGTGCCAGTACTATATTGTCTTGATGATGACAGCTTTGTAATAGAGCTTGAAGTCTGGAATTGTGATGCCGCCAGCTTTGCTTTTCTTTTTCAACATTCCTTCAGCTATTCGGGGTCTTTTCTGGTTCCATACAAATTTTAGGATTATTTGTTCCATTTCTTTGAAAAAAGTTGATGGTATTTTGATAGGGATTGCACTGAATGTGTAGATTGTTCTACACTGTAGCATAGACATCTTCACAATATTTGTTCTTCCAATCCATGAGCATGGAACGTTTTCTAATTTCTTGGTGTCTTCCTCAGTTTCTTTCATGAGTATTCTATACTTTTCTGAGTACAGATTCTTTACCTCTTTGGTTAGATTTATTCCTAGGTATCTTATGGTTTTGGGTGCAATTGTAAATGGGATCATCTCCTTAAATTCTCTTTCTTCTGTGTTGTTGTTGGTGTATAGAAATGCAATTGATTTCTGTGCATTGATTTTATATCTTCCCACTTTACTGAATTCCTGTATGAGTTCTAGCCAGAACACGTTTCTAAAACATTTTCAGCCACAGCTTCCTCATAGGTAAAATGGGAATCAAACAGCACCTACTACTCAGGCAAACATAGGAAGGATTAAGCAAGATAATTTTGCCAAGGATTCAGTGCTGTTACCTACTTATAATTGACATTAACTGAGTGCTCAGTCTTGATGAAAATGTTCCTTTTAGAAGAAAATAATTCACCTAAAACTCAAGGAATCTTACATGATTTCTTTTCTGAAAGACTACGAGTTTCATGGAGACACTAACATCTATTTTCCAACTTCCCCTTCCCTTTCTGTTCCTCTCAATCTGAGCCATTTCATGTTCTCTGTTCCCTTTCTTTCCTCCCAATACTAGTGTGCATTGGTCTGCCAGTTTCCCAACTTTTGTACTTTGTATCTATTTAAAATAAAATAAACTTATGGTGACTTACTACAATCTGAAAAAGTTATTTTCTTTTTCAAGTAACATGAGCAACTTTGTGACTCAACTGCTCAAGATTGTTTCCATTTTCATTACTTGTGAGAACAGAACCACTGTTACCATGATGGAAGTAATTGAGATGACATACTAGAACAAAAATCATAACAAGCAAAGAGTGAAGAGCCTATCATATATACCTGGCTCTTTCACCAACTTACTTTCCTTATCTGTAAATGGCATGGTAGACTTTTTTTTTAAGGAGTATTTTTTTAAAAATTTATTTTCCTATTATCTTGCAATCAAGTTAGGAGCCTGAGCAGCTAATGGGTAGCAAGGAAGGGACAGGACAAAAGATGAGACTATGAACGGTAAGGTGCTTGCATGGTTCCTGATAACAGGTCCCAAAAAAGTGTGGGGGACAGAAATCAATCAAAAGGAGACACAATAATGGCTTTTAATTCCTAGGTAAGGCACCATGATCTACTTACACATCCTCATCGATAGCTACTGGTCATCTATGCCAGTGAAAAATCACACAACCAGGAGATACCTTCAAGGCAGAACCATCACTGCCATTCAGATTCCCAGAAAAAGAAATCTAGAAGGAAATTTAACTGAATCAGGGATGCACAACTCCCTCTACACTATCAGATGCATTTATTTTAAGTATTTCTATACAATCATCAACTTCACATTTTTAGGCTTATATAATCATTGGGTCTTATTCATAATGATTACCATCTTTGTACTTTTTTCTAGTAAGTGAAATTAGCATTCTCTCATGAACTGTAAATGCTAACTTGCTAATAACCTCCCTGGGGTTTTCTTCACATGATGATGCCTTCAATGATTTCATCATAGTGTATTAAAATATCACAATTTATACTCTTAAGCATAATAATTTCCCTAAGGCTTGATCTAAAAATGGTAGGTGTATTTTTACATAACTCAGTAAAATCTTGGATAAACACTTATAAGTAACCAGTCCCAGAGAAACAGCCTTCTTCTTCTTTTTTTTTTTTTTTTTTTTTTTGGAATGGACATCACAAGCAGAAACTAACGATTCTTAGAGAATTCAAAACTGTGTAACAAAACCCAAATGTCTGAAGTCTCAGACAAAAAAGTGCAAGTTATAAAAACCATTTTGAGAGAACTGGTGTATGTTAATTATTGTCAGCAAGGGCCACAATGCATGAAATTTCACACTTTGTCAGACTAGTTCTGGGTAGAAAGCACCATGGAATCTAATGTTTATTCCAGTGGAAAAGTAAGAAAACAATTTGCAATAAACCAATGGAAATAACTTCCCTTTTTCTCTACCATCTTATGGGCTCTGGGGAACTAAGATACACTGAAGGAAGTAGAAGCGAACAAAAAACAAATTATAGCACATGATCAGGGAATATAGGGATGCGTTATTTGCCTACAGTTTCAAAAACACAACTCTGATGTGTTTGAAATCCCAGTGAAACCAAACTTCTAACTAAATTCTAGTTTAAGGGAAAAGAAAACTTTGGAAAACTCAAGAGTAAGCCAAAATAATTCGTATAAACTTAAGATTCCAAGAAGGGCTACATAGCAAATTGTCTTTTTCATATTTTCAACGAAGGGCGGGGAGGGGGGTGTGTGTGTGTGTGTGTGTGTATGTGTGTCCTTTTCTGGAAATAGGAAATTGTATAAGAATGAAGTTTTATGTTCATTCACGAATTCATGCATTCGCTCCTTCAGTTTCTATTAATTTAGAACCTGCTCTGTGCCAGGCACCATGCTAGGTGTCAGAGATCTCATGGTGGGGCAAAATAGAAACAAGCTCTGCCCTGGGGGCACTCAAAGTCTAAATGTACAAAGAAAGGATCACCCACTCATTATAACTGCAAAGAAGGAGGCATACTTTTGGTGCTTTGAGAACTTATATTGATAATGTGACCTAATTAGGATGACAGGGAAGGTGAGCCCTTAGGAGAAATGCAGAAGTTGTCATCTCTAAGGAAAACAGTTTCCACCTAAATGAAGAGGGAGAAAAGAGCCTTTGAGGCTGAGAGCATACAAAGACCTCCCGCTGGAGAGAGGAGGAAGGAGAGATGGTGAGCATGGCTCACTACCCCATCCTCTAGGGACCAGTGCCCTCCATGACAGGAGGCCAGCCAAGGAGAGAGACAATTGCGGTCTCGTTGGACTGAGCCCTTAATTACCTGTGGGATCTGCCACTATCTACTTGGAGATAGTGTCAGAACAGAGTGGAATTTTAGGACACCCAGCTGCTGTCACAGAACTGCTTAGCTCAGGGAAAGAACCCACACGTGGGAACTTCTGTCAGAATTGGGAAAGTAGACTGCAAAATTACTCTAGCTCTGGAGAGAAATGAGAAGACAGAGGAACTAAGAGGAAATGACCCAGGCACTCGAATGAATCCAATGAATTTACTCACCATGACATAGTGAGATAGAGGATGGAGCAATCGACATGGAAGAGCGACAGTTTCATTGAATAGCAAGGAGCTCGGAGGAGTGCTTTACCTGAGACTGTACCAGAGGATGTGGAAGCAGTGGTCTGGGAGTGGCAGTAGGAAAGAAGGAGGATATCCTGGAAAAGTATAGTCTCAAAAAAAAATTTTTTTTTCAATTCATCTCAGAAGATTCCAGATTCCCTATTGTCTGTGTGGAAGCAATATAATAGTAGCTAAAGCCTAGATTCAAACATACCAAATTCCTGGGTTCAATCCCTGCTTTCCTTCTTACCTGTGACATTGGACAGGTTACTTAATCTTTCCAATACTTGGCTTTCCCCAAAACAAAGTGGGGGTAATTGTCATCTTCTCAAAACTGTTGTTAGGCTAAAATGAGATTGGTAATGAATATTCTTAAGAGTGCCTGGCATATAACAGATACCTGGTAAATGTTTGCTATTATTAACTATAATACTACTGAAGAACGCTTTATCTTTTGATACTAAAAGACATAAATTTGGTTTATCCCAATTAAGTAGAAATTTCTCCTAATGAGAAAACCTCATTTCGAGAGTATTTTAATTAACTGGAGTTTTCCTGTGTACTTTGTGATGGATCCAAAGTAATCCTTTTCCGACTCAACCACCCCCAGAGGAGATTATAGTATACTGCCACAAAATGCTGTCCCCGGGATGTTCTGAGAATGAGGAGGGACCAGCCCCAGAGGAGATGGAATGGAAATGGACCAAGAACAGTGCAAAGTTCTGGCACCTCTACTCACACAAGAGAAGCAGGGACTACCTGCATGAGACCTTTCCCACGTTCTGCGGCAAAATTCCATTTCTGAGAAGCACCACTATCTGACAGTGAATCCATTTCTAGGAAACGAGCTCAGCTTTGAGGTGCAGCCTCAGGGGCCCAGGGCAGCAACACTAGAGCCAGGCTGGAGTCCTTAGCAAGGAATCAGCTCGAACACCAGCAAGAAAGAGGAGCCGTGAGAATACGGCCATGAGAAACGACTGGCAGGGGACGTAGAGCCAGACAGGCCCAGCTCACTTAGGAGGACGAAGATGAAAAAGGAGGATGATGAACAAGACTGCTCTGGAAACCCCCAGAAAGTAGTGCCACCAAAGAAGCGTGCTGATCATGTCTGAAAGCAACTCCCAAGTGAAGCTCTGTGTGTTTAGAAATAGCTGAATGCTAACCGGGGACGATCCCCTGAGGTAGGTGGACCTTTCATTCTCCTTTGCCTGGGACCGTCCCAGTTTATAATTGCTACCCCAGCGAAAGTACTATGGGGCCCCTTTTCACTGATAGAAGAACCCTGGCTTGAAAAACAACAACAACAACAACAACAACCCTTGATTTCCTAGAGCTGTGGACTCTTCTAGGAAAGCTGAAATCACTGAGCAGATTCAGAGCCACTCAAGACATTTCTGGCAATATATCAAGAAGAGGCTTGAGAGAGAGAGAAGTCAATAGCCGATACAGGACAGTGTAGCCCCTAGTGCCAACAAGGAACTATGATACTTAATGTGAATGGTGCTCTGGGAAGCCTTATAGCAAGACATTCTTCATCAAGAATCATAGCGGCTCTTTAGAAAAACTCCTCATGCATTTTGCAAGTATGAGGCGTTGTGATACTGTTGGTTATCATAACTTGATTTTGAAGAGTCACAGAAGGCCATGTGTTTGCACGTGGACTGCTGAGATCAGCCTGGTAGAAAAATCTGCCTATGGGAGTTGAGTATACAGAAGTGAGACTCGTTTGAAAGGCAGTCTGAGTCCTTGGTAGGTATTTCTTGCACATGTTCCATTTCATTTCTTCCCAGACTCTTTCCATCAGAGAAGCAGAGCCTGCGTCTGGTTCACCGAGTCTGTTTCTTGGCCCAGCCCAATATTCTATGCTTGTTGCTAAACTAACTGTGATACTCTCACACCCACATTGCTGAAAGTCACACAATCATCCCCACCGCTGTGATTTTCATCGGAATCCCTGTAATAATTACATAATGTTGAACAGTTCCTGTGATTGGGAGAAAAGACAGTTACTGACAAAATGTGAGCTATGTCCCTGGAGCACCCGAACCACGGTTTCCAGTCAACAACAGCACACTTGTCAAAGACCTACCATGCGCTAAGCGCTCAAGCCTCCATCCTCAAGAAACTTACTATCCAAAACAAGTACAAAAGTAACTGCGGGGCAATATTAATTTGAATGAGAACCTAGTCCATGTGAAGGAAAAGGACGTTATGCTGTAGATTTCAAGATCATGACTTTTGGGACCCAGCCAGTTAAACGACTCACACATGAAGTTCATGTTTTCTCTTGTGTTTCAGTTTTCTCACTAACTACTAGATAAAAGACAGTCTTGAGCTAAAATGTATTAAGAGCAGATATTGACTTACCATTGAATTTTCAATATGTAAACACATGTACAATATCTGATTAAAACAAAGCAGCTTTTTGGGGGGCACCTGGGTGGCTCAGTTATTAAGTATCTGCCTTCGGCTCAGGTCATGATCCCAGGGTCCTGGGATCGAGCCCCGCATCGGGCTCCCTGCTCCGCGGGAAGCCTGCTTCTCCCTCTCCCACTCCCCCTGCTTGTGTTCCCTCTCTCGCTGTCTCTCTTTCTCTGTCAAAAATAAAAATAAATAAAAATCTTTAAAAAATAAAGCAGCTTTTTGTAAAAGAGACATATCAGGACATCAGCATCAGTGAGTGTTTTTCCCTTTAAAGTGACAGTTATGCATGTACCTACTCTAGTTATACTGTTATTGCCCAAACACTTTGGAAATCGCGCTCCAAAACTGGCTTTAGAGCAGCGGGTTCATTCTTTCAAAAATGCCCAGTGGTTGAAAACTTCATGCAGTGATGACTGTCTTTTGGAAGCAATCATAAGGCATGATGATGAATAACTTTTATCTTAAGTGAGTCATCAGAATAAAGCCATGGCTATCATCGGGGAAGATTAATTTTTTGTCATTCGGGAAATGATGACAAGTGGTAGGGCCAAAAGTGCTTTCCCAATAAGTTGGAAGACATTAGACACAACTATTCAGAAGAGAAAATAAGTCACCATGGGCTCCCCTGGAATCTAGCATTAAGAAACTGCAGGATATTAAGTCCTCTGGATAAGAAAGCAAAATCTTCCATTTTTGAATGCCTAGTGCGCAACATACTGAGTAGCATTTAGTAATCACCCAATAAATGTTTGAAGGATGAGACTTTAACGACTGGTTCCATTATCAGGCTGAAAGACAATAATTACACCTCCAAATATATGAAAGCAATACAGGTGACATTTTGCAAATTAGTATCCTGTGATGTCATTGTTGTGCTCTTCGTAGAGTCTCTTCGGTGGATTCAAATTCTCAGTCTTATTTTTAATTTAGAATTTGTCATAACTGGGACACCTGGGTGGCTCAGTCAGTTAAGCGCCCAACTCTTGATTTCAGCTCAGGTCACGATCTCAGGGTCATGAGATGGAGCCCCCTGTCAGACTCCGCGCTCAGCAGGGTGTCTCCTTGAGATTCTCTTTCCCTCGCCCTCTCCCTCTGCCCCTCCCCCACCTGCTTGCATGTGTTCTCTCTCTCTCTGAAATAAAATAAATAAATCTTTTAAAAAGTCGTCATAATTTTAAAATACAAAGGGTGCAAGAAATTATGTAACAACCACCCAATCCATTCATCAGCCAGATTTAACAAATGTTACCGTGCAGCCATTTTTTAGGACTCAAACACACACAAAAAAATCATAGATGATATTCGCTAATGTTGTAGTAGGCAGGACAAGTTAAAAGTAGCAAAAGTGCGCTTAGAAAATTGTATCCTTTCCCATCCTACTGCCTCTGTAACTTTTTTTTTTTTTTTTTGGTATATTCTCCTGACTCTTCAAATTACATCTTTAAAACTTTGCTTTTTACTTTGTGCCTCTGCCTGGCTCTTGGAAAGACTTTTGTAATTTGTTGTTAATGGCATATTTTGGACTGTAATCTCCATTTCACTTATTTGGAGTACATTTTTCTCCCAAATTTCTCTTCCTTTCCATTCGGCCCAAACTGAAAATCATAATAATTTCCTCCAAACTCCCACCTTGACGGCCCTTTTATGCACTCCATCTTCTTCCCAGCTATGTCCCCCAATCAGGCCCTTTAGAATAAAAACAACAAAAAGTCTCTCATTTAAGAGAGAATCAGGCCGTTTACGCTGTGTTATTTTGCTGTATTTAGGGACCACGTTTATCATGTTCTAATGTTCCATGCTACTTGGCATCAAAGAACATTGCTTTATTGTGACATTTTCAAATGAAAACTACATGACAGTAACAGTTTCCAAAGAACTCTCATTTACCTTGGCAGCATTTACGAGCGGTGGGGGAAAAATACATAAAACCACCGCTTTGAGCAAAACGCTACAATGATTATTTAGCAAACAAGCTCACATATTAGAACAGCGGAGGGAAGATTGCTTCTACAGACTAAATTATACTTTACACACAGGCACTGCTGAATGGCTTTCTGCAGAGGTTACATTTAAATTATAGCTTTTGCTAAGCAAACATCTCACGGTTTGTGTGTGAATTTGAATTATGCATCGAACAGGCAGCATGTTTATGGAAAAAAGTCAATAGATTGCTAAATTGCTACAACATTTGTAAGGGACAGAAATAGCTGTGGTGCCAGACAATGAAGAAGCTTTGAGAGAGTAAGCTTTCCAGCTTACTCTCCAGTAAGAAAATGGGTTGGCAATTCTGGACCACAGTGAGTGATCAACCTTCGGCTTCATTCAGAAGCATCCAAAAATTGTTAGTGCTTTCACTTTAGAAGTATAAGTTGATATCTTATGCCGGGAGGTTCTAAATCTGGCAGAGTGCATTGTGTGACTTCCAATTTTATTCTAATTCTGAGAAATAAGGCAAATCTATGGGAGCTGTCCTAATTCAGGGGAAATACACCGTTAGGGAGTCAAAACAGGCAAATCAGGTAAAAGGACGTCAGGGAACAAATGAGCCACGTAAAGGGTATTCAACCTTTTCAGACCATGCCGAGCTCCCAAGTACCTTCTGGAGAGCAGTGTAGTTTACTGCAGCAGAATGGGTCTTATCCATACGGTGTGTGTGCATCCTCCATAAAGGTGCAAGAAGGGACAAAATGGCCTTTACATTCCCATAGAACTCTAAGGGTGTGTGTTTCTATTGCTACTACGTTATGCATTTTTCTATCAATAACCCTTGAGAATTTTGTGATCTTTCATTTCTTAAGATTTACAACTCTTCTGTATGTTGCAAATCCAGTCAAGTTTCTGCCACACTAGCAAGGGTTTGCCATGGAGGAGTATGATGGTAGCAAAGCTTCAATCTACTCACCAGAGAGCAAGTATTTCTCATGGTCCCCAGTTCTCCCTGGGTAAAGAAGATGAGGAAGAAGAAGGTGCTGAGTGATATTCTATATGGACCAGTAAGGAGCCCAGAAGAAGACAACTGGAGGAAGAGAAGCTATAAAACTCCTGCCATGTGATGGTCTAGAAAATTCTCAGGTGCATCCAACTACACTTCTGTATGTGTGTGTGTGAGTTTTAGGTTTAAAAAGTGGTCTGTATGGGGGTGCCTGGACCGCTCAGATGCTTAAGCATCCAACTCTTGATCTCAGCTCAGGTCTTGATCTCAAGGGCATGAGTTTGAGCCCTGCATTGCGCTCCATGCTGGGTGTGGAACCTACTTAAAGGGGGGAAAAAAGTGGTCTGTGTGATTTCATTAATAAAACATTCTTCAAATGACAAAATTATAGACGTAGAGAACAGATGAGTGGTATTCCCAGTGTGGAGTAGGGTGAAGCAGAAGGTGCCCATGGCTATAAAAGGATCCTTGCAAGGTTGAAACTGTTTTTATCTGAAGTGTACTGGTGGTCACACCTATCCACACGTGTGACAAGTTGCATAGAGCTTCTTACAGGGTGAATTGTGTCCCCCAAGAAGGTATGTTGAAGTTGTGACCCCCAGAATTTCAAAATGTGATCTTATCTAGAAATACTATTGCTACACATGTGGTCAGTAAAAAGGAGATCACACAGGAGCAGGGTGAGCCCCTCAGCCAGGGTAAGTGGTGTCCTTATAAGAAAAGGAAAATTGGACACAGAGAGATGACGTGAAGGTGGACAGGCATGTGAAGACAAAGACAGAGACTGGAGTCATGCTGCCATAAACCAAGGAACACCTGGGGCCACCAAAAGCTAGAAGAGGCAAGGAAAGAGCCTCCCCTGGAGGCTTTGGAGGGAGCACAGCCTCACCAACACCTTGATTTTGGAGGTCTAGCCTCTAGAATGATGAGAGATTAATTGCCATTGCTTTAAGCCACCAAGTTTGTGGTTCTTTGTTATGGCAGCCCTGGGAAATTAAAACACAACTAAATATATACCCGCGCACAAAGGAATGCATTTCAAACCGGTGCGATCTGATAAGGTCAGTGGATTGCTTCAAGGCCGGTTTCCTGGTTGTGATATTGTACTATAGTTGTATAAGGGTTACTATGGGACAAACTGGGTCAACATATACAGAGTCTCTCTATATTATTTCTTATAACTACATGTGAATCTACAATTGTCTATAGATAAAAGTGTAAAAGAGTGGTCTGGCTTCAAGTTAAGTTGGCTCCTTAAAATATCATCAGGAAGCAGGCCAGAAAGCTAAATCTGCCCCAGTTTAAAAATGAGAAAACTGAGGCTCAGAGAAATTAAACAGATTTCCAAAACTCTCTGAAGAATACCGAGAAATTCAGTTCTTGAATCCACAATGTGCAAAGAGCAGTCCATCTTGTTTTGCTCTGCTGTGGTTTTCATAGGCATAATTTGATTGTTTAAGTTCACGCAGGATGACAAAGATTTCAGATTAAGAGGGGGATATTTCACAAGGTCATGGAAGCACTCTTGATCGTAGAAGGAAGAGAAAGAAAAAACTTGAGGGAAGAGATGTACGGCACCCTGCCTTTTTTTCCCAGGGAAGGGAGGTCTGCTACATCTTGTAGATATTTGAGTAGGCATGCTGAGGAGAAAGTTGGCTCTAAAAGCTGGTCACTGAGAAGAGGGATCACATCCCACCGGGCCAATCTCCTTCTACAGTGAAAAGGAAGGAAAAGTTGACTGCCACGGGTATAGGTCACGTGAACATCCCTCCGAAAACACAGACAGATTAAGACAGGAAGCCATTTAAAAAAAGGGGGTGGGATCGGCTCAGGTCATGATCCTGGAGTCCCGGGATCGAGTCCCACATCGGGTTCCCTGCTCAGCGGGGAGTCTACTTCTCCCTCTGGCCCTCCCCCTCTCATGCTCTCTCTCTCTCATTCTCTCTCTCAAATAAATAAATAAAATCTTTAAAAAATAAAAATAAAAAAAATTTAAAAAGGGGGTGGGAGAGATATGAATCAAAGCATCTAGAGTTTATTCACCACCAACCCCCAGAGCCCTACAGTGCTCACACAAGCACAAGAATTTAAAAGCATTTAATTGCATTTAAAAGCATCAAGAACAGGGAGCAATTTGTCAGCCTTATTACCTGCGTTGGGGAACTATTGTGCAAGCCTGGGGGGTTACATGGAGTGGAGAAGACACAGCAGACAGCAAGAGCTGGACCCTGATTCTGGAGATCAATGACTCAAGGGATGAAGAGTCTCCCACTTCTTGCAGAGACTTAGCAGGAAAATGGGGAGAAATGCACCAATTACATTCACATTCATGTGTTGATCAGAAGTAATGGGGAAAAGACTAGAGCGATGATGGCTACTCTGAATTAACATAGATCTTTTTATCTCCAAGAAGTGTGATGGATTTGGAAAGCCCAGATCAGACGTCTTGGAGCCAATGAATCCCCGGGAGGGAGACGGTGAAACATTTCTCCGAAGGTGGATAAAAATTACAAGTCATCATAAACCAGAGTTTGAGAAAATCTTTTTGGCCCCTTGGGTCTCTGTAGCCATCATCCAACCACGCTTTTGGAAGTCGGGATTTATTGAATGGCAATTCAGCTCTGTTGGTCAGCTGTCTACTCCAGGCAGCTCAGGGAAGCTGTTCGAATGCAGTCTGCAAATACTGAGCTGGCTGGGAACATCCAGAGCAGATTCCTGTGGACATTTGTTTCTTTTCCCTTTGAGGAAGCCCCTTTATTTTCCTGTAATTGTATCTGATGAGAGGAAATACAGAAGTAAATGGAGCAGAAGTCAATCTGAATCTTTGCTTGTAAGCTTATTGTTTATTGACTCACAGGCTACCTGTCCTGAGACAAATATAATTATGCAGTGATTAGTCTATGTTCTTCAGTGAAAGAATAAGATCTATGGATGTATTATGTCCCGCTGTTCAAATTTACAAAGTTTACAACTGTGTCAGACAGTCCTGGTTGCCGCGTTGGGAAAGAGGACAATTATGCGTGTTTCACTAAGAATTCAATTGTCGGTTTCTCTCACACACCAGTATTTCTCAAAATTTAATGCGCGAGGGGATCACCTGGAGATCTTGTCAAAGTGCAGATTCTGATTCAGAAAGGTATGGGATAAGGCCTCATGTATTCTGCATTTCTTCTTTTTTTTATCATTTAAGGTTTTTTAAAAAAAATTTAATACCTTTATTGAGGTACAATTGAAATATAAATTGTGACCACCACAACCAAGCTGATTAATATATCTATCACCTTATCATTTTCTTTTTTTCTGTGTGTGTGTGTGTGATGAGAAAACTTAATTTAAGATCTACCCTGTTAGCAAATTTCAAGTATATAATAGAGTATTGTTAACTATAGTCACCATGCTGTCCATAAGATCACCAAAACTTACTCATCTGGCATAACTGAAACTTTGTACTCTTTGACCATCACCCCATTCCTCTCTCTCCCACTCCTAATCCCTGGCAGTTTCTATGAATTTTACTATTTTAGAGACCACATCTAAGTGAGATCATACAGCATTTGTCCTTCTGAATCCAACTTATTTCACTTAGCATAAGGTTTATCCATGTTGTTGCGAATGGCTTGATTTCCTTCTTTTTAAAGCCTGGATCATACTCCATTGTGTGTGTGTGTGTGTGTGTGTGTGTGTGTGTGTGTGTGTGTAGACAGAGGGGAGGTGGGGGGCGCCAGGGTGGGACAGACAGAGAGAGGCAGAGGGGAAAGAAGAGGGAGCACATAAGGCACAATGTTAACAGCCCTTGACTCTAGTGGTATTTCTGCATCACTTTGTCTTTATCCCATTATCCACGGACAGACACTGCAGCTGTTCCCATGTCTTGGCTGTGGTGACCAGTCTGTAATGAACGATCCTGTGGATTCCCAGACCCACTTTGCACCCCAAGGCTCTAGTGCACAGTATCTGGGATACAATTCAAGTACAAGGGGGCTGGGTGAGTTTGTTTTCTTTCTCAGCGGGGTCCTTTGGTTTCCCTAATTTTATTATGAACATGAAACAGACACAAAACTTGGAAGAATAATACAATGAACCTGTATACCCACAATGAGAGTCAAGAACTGTTGACACTTTGCCACATTTGCTCCTTCCTCTCTCCTTTCTGCCTTTCTCTAGCCCTCTTCTCTGCATATATATGTACATATTCTCCAAGCCACATACAGTTGCTGATATCATACTGTTCAATCATAAATACTTCATCATGCATTTCCTAAGAGAATAACTTCCATGGAATTATTCCACTTCGGAGAATAAATACGAATTCCAAGTCCATAACACTTACTAACAGTCAGTCCATTTTCAGATGTCCCCAATTGTTTCCAACATGCCTTTTATAATTACTTTATAAAAAACAAAGATCCAATCAAGTTTCAGGCATTGCCTTTGTTGAAAAACAGTACCTCAACTTTCTTGGGTTTTGTTTGTTTATTTATTTATCTACTTTTCATGACTGACTTTTTTAAAAGTTCAGACCATCCGTCTTTGAGGATGTCTCGGTCTATGTCTACCTAACTTTTCTCACGGTGTTACTGAATTTTGACTTTAATTGAAAATTATGCCTAGACACTTGAAGGATTCATTCAAGTTAAACCTTTTTTTTTTTTAAGATTTTATTTATTTGACAGAGAGAGAGACAGCGAGAGAGGGAACACAAGCAAGGGGAGTGGGAGAGGGAGAAGCAGGCTTCCCGCGGAGCAGGGAGCCCAATGCGGGGCTCGATCCCAGGACCCTGGGATCATGACCTGAGCCGAAGGCAGACGCTTAACGACTGAACCACCCAGGCGCCCCTCAAGTTAAACCTTTTTAACAAGTTAAACATTTTTGGCAAGTAAACCTCAGAGGTGTTGCGTACTTCAGATTCCATCCCATCAAGAAATTCATAAAGTCAGGTCATCCCACTGTTAGTGATGTTAACTTTGTTCATTTGATTGCAGTAATAAGAGACCCAGATGTCTCTATTTTAAAAGTGCATTTTTTTTCTTTTGCATTTGGCAGTCAGTAATTAATCTGTGAGGTGATGTTTTAGCCATTTATGAATATCCTGCTTCCAAACATTTCATCCAATGGCATTAGCACTGACTGCTGAGGCTTACTTGAATGAGTGAATCATTTATTTCATTGGGGATTAAAAAATGGTGATTTCCTAATTCTCTCATTCCTTCTGCATTTATTAACCAGCATTCCTCTGTAACAGTAAGTCCTTCCCTCTTCCCTACCCAACAGCCCCATCATGATGGACCATGACATTTTGTGCACTTAATGCATTGTAACTGATCAAAGGCATTATTGTCTTTGATGTTCAAATTGTCCCAAATTTGCCCAGTGAGAGCCCCTTCAAGCTGACTTTTCTGTCTCTTAGACATAATCTCATTTGTCCTTGAGAGTTTCCTTTTTATCTGGCATAAAATGTCCTATGCCCACCTTGTTCTTTCCCACCCAAATTGGAAGCAGCCATGTCTGCAAGGAACCCTGGCTGCCTCTAATGGAGAATGACATTTAGAACCAAGATCTAGACACTAGGTGTGCACATTGCTACTCAAGGGTCATTGTTTCCAGTATGTTCAGTGACAGAGGTTGGAATCTTTTTTTTTTTAAATTAGAAGTTCATATTAATACTTCAAATTTGAATTTCAATTACAGGAATTTTTAATTTTATATTTTATTTTCTTATAAAAACTTGAATATATTTATTTATTTGCTTTATCCCACAATATGTTTTTAAAGTTTAAAGATTACAGTTGTTACTGCTAACCATAAACTACTATGTGAAGTTTGAGATTTCTTTGCAGTCCTTTTTATCTTAAAATATATTCTACTGAAAGTGTCCAAAAGTTACTTGCAATAATTATTTTCCCTATCGGTTTGACATAGATCTGTGAATCTCTAAAATATGTGTGGTTTATATGTAAGCACTCCTGAAACTGATATTACACTATATGTTAGCTAACTAGAATTTACATAAAAACTTGAAACAAAATAAATTAAATTAAATTAATAAATAAAAGTCCAAATTGGATTCTCAAAGTAGTCTCAGCCCATTTCCATACGACTCACCCTGTTTCCCTACCCTGTACTGGTGACTATTTTCATTAGTTGCTAATTTAACCTTCCTATGTTCCTTTTTGGAGAAAAAAGAGTAAATTTAATTATTTATTCTATTTTCTCTCCTTTCTTACACAAAAGGCAGCACATCACATAATCTGCTCTATGACAGTATTTGTGGAATATTGTCAAAGTAGACTCATAGCCTCTGGGTCATAGAATACATACATACATAAGCAGTTTATCAGATATTGCCAACCATTGGAGTTGTACCTTTCTGGAATGTCGTCTGGCTTGGATGAATGCATGTTCCTCCACAGTCTTGCCAACCCACTGTTTTGCAGATGGTTGACTATTTTTAAAGTATAACAGATGAGGGACACCTCCGTGGCTTGATCAGTTAATTGGCCAACTCTTGATTTTGGCTCAGATCATGATCTCAGGGACATGAGATCAAGCCCCACGGACTCCACACTCAGTGGGGAGCCTGCTTGAGGATTCTTTCCCTCTCCCTTTGCCCCTCCCCCACTCGTGTGTGTGTGTGTGTGTGTGTGTGTGTGTGTGTGTGTGTGTGTTCTCTCTGTAAAATAAATACATAAATCTTTAAAAAAAAAGTATAACAGATGAGAAAGTGTAACTCTACAGAATTTTTATTTGCCTTACCGCGAAGAGTGAGGTTAAGATTTTTTCATATATTAAAGAGCAACTTGCCTTGATTTATCTGTAAAATGCCTTTTGTCCTTTTTCCTCTTATGTTTCTGGTCTTTTTCTTCTAATTAATATTGCTATATGGCTATCAGACAATGTAAACTTTATGGCAAAAAAAACCAGAAATAAAAAAAGGATATTTCTTAATGGTGGTAGGTCCATTTTACCTGGGAAAATATGACAACTCTAAATTTGCATTCACATAATAATATCGCCTAAAACCCAAAAAACCTGGCTGACGTAGACACAGCTACAACCTGAGTGGGAGATTTTAACACACTTCTTTATGTAAGTGATAGAGTAAGAAAAAAGAGTCTCAAACTATAAAAGATTTGGGGCACCTGGGTGGCTCAGTCGGTTAAGCGTCTGCTTTCGGCTCAGGTCATGATCCCGGGATCCTGGGATCGAGCCCCACATCGGGCTCCCTGCTCATCGCGGAGCTTGCTTCTCCCTCTCCCTCCGCCTGCTGCTCCCCTTGCTTGTGCTCTTTCAAATGAATAAATAAAATCTTTAAGAAAAAACTGTAAAAGTTTTAAACGTTGGTACTGTTATGGAACATGGATTGGATCGCCTGACGGAAGAACCAAGCAGCTCCGGGAGATCTTGGAGGATAAGAGGTTTATTTAACTCCAGCGAGGTCAGAGGAGAGTGATCTCCAAAGGTCTGAACCCCGAGCACAAACAAAGGGGCAATTTATACACTTCTTCTTCCGCATACTTGGCACTTTTGGCACGTGCGCCAAGCAGGGCAGGGAGAGGAATCCGGAAGAGCCCCGGGGCAAGGACTGGGACTCTCTCACTGGCTCGGTGGGCCATCTTAGGACACAGATTTTCCTTATCAGTACTAATAAACATGATCTGATTGACATATATAAAATTCTGCATCCAGACAATTGTAGAAATGCACATTTCTATATTAAATGGGGCGTGGGGGAGTTCCAAACAAAATTACACATGAGACTCTTCTCATAAAATATAAGATGACTAAAATAAAGACATATAATTTTAGGTGTACATAGAGATGTAATAAAGGTATATGAAAAAGAAAGAAACACATAGGATTCAGGATGATGGTTACCTAAAGTGCAGGGAGAAAGGGAGATAGGATAGAAAGGCCACAAGGTTAGATGAAGAGAGTCCAGGTCCTAGCTCTTATTTGGGATAGTATTTTTATAAGAGCTTTTTTATATTAAATAAAAAATCAAACAAATGTGAGCTGATGGTAAGTCATGAGCCAAAACTATGCTTAATCTACTTTTATGCATTTGACATCTAGACAAAACCCACAGAAAAGAAATAAACTTCCAATCCATGAAAGCTAATAAAAGAATAATATCCGAAGAAAGGAGAAGAGAGATTAATTAAGATAAAAACAGACATTAATGAAATAAAATAATAACAATGAAAACAGAAGAAATGATCAATGGGAGAGAAAAGTTTGTTCTTCCAAGAGATCAATAACTGAGACAATACTCTGGAGAATCTGATCCCAAAAAAATGAGAAAGAGAGTCAGTAATGTGTCAGGACATATACTAAATACGCAATAAATCAGAATTTGTCTTACAAAAAGTCTATTCAAATATTCTGGTCTACTGAACACAATGGCAGAGAAAAGAGAAAGCAAAAAAAAAATGATTTTTTTGGAGTCAATAATCATAATTCTAGCTCCATTGCTCAATAGCTATTTTTTAAGTGATTTCCAAACATTTTGCATATCTTGACATGCATCCTGTTCTTTATGCCTTGATCTTTAAATCAGCCTTGATGCCATTGTGGTAACTTGAGAGACCATGGGCCACCTCTGAGTCTCCAAGCACACAGATGGAATGAGGGGAAGAAGTTTGGAGATTTATCAGAGGAATTCCAAGTACTCCTTGTTACTACATTTCCTTTTACTTATTTATAATGCAAACAAGAAGTTAAAATCATAATTGTTTTACCTCTGCCCATTAAAATATGCCATTAAAAATCATCTTAATGAATAGATATTACTGTCTGGTGATGACTGCTCTGACCTCCTGTCTAACAGGCTCCATTTATGTCTTGTTTGATGAAAGTTCTCTGCATCTGCAAAGCAAAAGGGCAAACTGATTTATGAACAAGACTTATTGTCACAGAGGCAGATTTGTATAATGAGAAATATATTAAATCTAATGAAGGGAGAACGTGCCTACCAAGGCAGCAAGTCTGCGCTGTGATTAAGTGATTCAATATCCCTCAATGGATTAATTTAGACAATGCACCGGGGTACGTAGCCACTGCCAGACCCCTTTGCTCTAATGACAAATGTTAAACAATCCTGAATACTTGTGCATATGTATTGGCTTTTTAAGGTGTGATGACAAAGTAAGGTGTCACCCTCAGACCTCTACATTAACGAGATGAATCCCAAAGATGCCTATGTCCTACAGATAGAGAACCAGGAAGATCTATCAACAATGTCATCGTTTAATATCTGCTTACAGTAAAGCATTTACTATAAAATAGACACACTCTTACCTTTTCAACCAAGACCAGCTTACTGTATCTGACAAACACTAAATGCAATCCACGTTAATGCTGTCTCCCCATCTCCGGGCCCCAGCAGCGCCCAAGTCCGACACAGGACGATCAATCACGGGCTGTGGTTTCCGAATAGGAGGATGACAGCTACTACTTAATTGTCCACATGTACACAACCTATTCAATGTCATTTGAGATGTCATTTGCAAGATTTGAAAGCCACAGCGCCCCTGTCAGGGCCCAGCAGTCACCTTCTGGAACTGGAACAAGTCCAGTTTCCAGTTGTGACTACATGAAGCAAACCCCTGTAACCTTCAGTGACAGAGAGCACAAAGGAAGCTGACTTCTGCATTCCTCGTAGCAATGATTCCAACACAACGCTCTTGGGATCCACGAGTATGCTCAACCTACCTCACGTAGAGGAAAATGAGCCATCTTAGGCCCTCGGTGCCACGTGGCAAAAGCAGTCAGCCCTCTCAGAGTCTGCAGGTAATGGATTCAAAAGTTCTAACATTTCTCCCCACCCTTTCTTTTCCTCGAAGAGAAAAGTACCTCAGGAGTACTGGCACCAGAATTAAGAAACTGGAAAAAAATAGCCACTTACAGGGTGTCCAGCACGCCTTAATAAGGAGAAATAGAATTTCCATCACCTTGGGCTTCCATTCTGATGACTCAAGGGCAGAGGGGAATCTAACAAGTCTAGGATCCTCTCTTCATAATAACTGGGAGGAAGAAAGAAAATGTGACGTCTGCATGAGGCAAGTGATGAAAAGAAAAAGCTGTCCCACACACCAAAAATAAAGGTGAAGAGGTTTCCAGCTTCTGTTTTTGGATTCCCCTATACAACTGGATCCCTCCAGGCCTAATGAAACCATCTGAGGTGTTTGCTGTGAAGAATATAAACAAATTAGATCTGAGGTCGGAGTCCTATTCTGCAACCTACCCTCTATGCAACCCTGGTGGTGTTCTCTGTTCCTTAAGGAATTATTAGTCCTAATAATTGCATCAGATCTGAATTACTTAGACTAATGTAATTTTTAAAAACACATTTATCTATTAATAAGTCCTCAGTGAGCTTTAAAGAGGGTGGCTTCTTGTACTAAAGAAGCCTTTTTGATGAGGTATGGGGTAGGGAGGACATGCAAATGAGGAAGTAAGTAGAAGCAGGAAAAGAGATAAATTGCCCTGCATCCGCAAGTTGTAATGGATTGAGAAGCCTTGGGGAAGACAGTGTGAAGCACACACTGAAACTACAGTGACTCTGAGGTGAGTCTGCTGTGGAAAGACAAAAAGAATTTACAAGGCGGCAACCGGTGGCCAGGTTACACCACGAATACCACCACATAGGGTTGTAAATAAAGGAGTTTCAGAAACACGAAGTCCAATAGAATAACTATCCAGTATTAGACGATGCCCAATGGCACAATTCTTCGTAGGCGCCAGACTACTTACCCAGAAAGACTGCTGTTCCTGAGAAGATATGTGTTGATATGAATAGAAATTTTCATGTTTTTCCAAGTCACATTCATTTCCATTCACCCTGGGAAATAGCAAGTTCACTTCCAGATGCTTCTGAAAGCAAATCCAGGTGCTAGAGGTTCAAGCACAACAATGCTGGGAGCTTGGTCCCAGGCACTCAGTAATCACATATAGCTACTAGCACAATTTATTTTATTTTTTTAAAGATTTATTTATTTATTTGAGAGAGAGAGAGCGTGCAAGAGGAGGGAGAGGGAGGGAGAGAGAGAGAATCTCAAGCAGACTCTCGGCTGAGTGTGGAGCCCAATGCGGGGCTCCATCCCAGGACCCTGAGATCATGACGTGAGCCAAAATCAAGAGTCAGACACTTAACCAACTGAGCCAGCCAGGCGCCCCCCAATACTGACAATTTCTTTTTTTAAAGATTTTATTTATTTATTTATTTGAGAGAGAGAGAATGAGTAGGGGGAGGGGCAGAGGGAGAGGGAGAAACAGGCTCCCCACTAAGCAGGGAGCCCGATGTGGGGCTTGATCCCAGGACCCTGGGATCATGACCTGAGTCAAAGGCAGATGCTTAACTGACTGAGCCACCCAGGCACCCCCTAACACTGACAATTTAAATAGTACTTACTATGTACCAGACACAATTCTACACACTTTACATATATTAACTCATTTATTCTTCACCACAACCTTATGAGGTAGACTATGATGTTATCCCACTTTCCAGGTGAAGAGACTCGAATATGTAAAGATCAGATAATCTGCCCAAAGACTTAAAATATTTGGTGAAATGGGATTCAGTCTGGGCTGTTTGGATCCCAAGTCTGTGCTCTTAAATACTAGACTAGACTGCCTTTCCATATCTATATTAATATAGGCAGAAAGGGAGATAGGTAAAAATATAGGTTCAGATAGATACATACATAGATAGAAATAAGACTTAGATAAAGAAATACAGATACAGGACCAAATATAGATATAGATATGGATGTGGATACAGAAATATAGACATAGATCTTAATGGATTACTAGAGAAAAAAAAACATATATATATACAAATCAGCAAATAAAAAGAATTGGATTAAAGGGATACTGAGACATACCAGAAGTTACCACCTGTTCATTCGTTCAAGAAGCTTGGTATTACATTTGAAACTTTGTATTTGTTTTCATTTTTGTACATATGAACACAAAAAAAGAGTTTTTTTCAGGATAGGATGTCTAATACGATATGATTAGATCTGGAAATGGTAGAATTTGGAGATAAGAGGATTAAGGAAGTTTCTGCTTCTGGCCACAATGGAGTGGCCAGACTTTCTGTGTTGCTGTTAACAACTAGAAAATTGGACAAAATCTATAAAACGAGAGTTTTTTAGATGTTGAACAACAGGAGGCACAGAACAGTGATCCCTTAGAGAATAAAAGCACACAGGTGAGTTTTATAATCACCCCAGCTTTGTTCCAAGAGGCACTTTCCAGTGTAACTCAGGGAAGGGAAGCTCAGACAGAGCATGGCAGTCTCATGGAACTGAGAAAACAGATGGGAGTCCAGGGACACTGATGCAGCTGAAAAATTATGGGGTACAGTACTGAAAAGAAGGAAGCTCTGAAGAAAGAGATCCAGCAAACTGTCTGGGGTTCCCCATAAGTCTGTCGCTGACAACTGAGCTGTGCACATGAAAGGTAAAACTCCATGAAGCAAGACAAAGAATTGCATTCAACTTCTCACCTGCCAGAATAAAGAGACTTCACCGAACACCAGGGCGTTCAGGAGATCTGGTCAGGTCTCAGTAGGAGTAAACACTACACTTCCACCCTTAACAAATGACCAACAAGTGTAAAAAATTATTAAGTTGATCTGTAAATAACTTACCTTTCTACCAACACAAACTTAAGTTATTTAAAGGAACAACAACAACAAAATCCAGATACTCAACAACATAAAAATAGCCAACACATATTTTGCAAAAGTAACCATTCATGCAAAAAAAAGCAAGAAAATTTGACCCATAACTGGAAGAAAAACTGACCAATAACAGAAACAGACCCAGAAATGACAAAGATAATGGAATTAGGAGACAAAAACTTTAAAATCATTATTAGAAATATGGTCATGGACAGAGAGAAAAACATGAACATAAGGGGGAAAAAATTACATTTTTAAAATGGAACTTCTACAGCTGAAAAATACGATGAAATGAAAAATTCATTTGAATGAGATTTAAAGAAGACTTGACACTCCAGAAGAAACAATCAATAAACCTAAAGACTAGCAATAAAAACTATCAAATTGGCAAAAGAAACAAAAGAACAAAATGAAACATACACACAAGAGTGAACTATATGGCTATATTAAGTGCATCACATGTATGTGATTGTAATTTCTATGTAATAGAACGATAGGAGAGAGAGAGAGATGGGGCAGAAATAAATAAAGAAATAGAAAGAAATAAAGAAAATGTCCACACATTTTCCAAATTTGAGGTAATAATCTTTGATGAAAACTTTCCAGGAAGTTCAACAAACCCTAAGCAAGATAAATACAAAGAAACCCATACATACCAAGACACATCAAAATCAAGTGACTAAAAAGCAATAAAAAAGAAAAATCTTACAATCAGAAGGAAAAATAAATAAATAAATAGAGGGAAACCAAAGTAAGAAACACTACTGAGTTGCTGTTAGAAAAAATGCAAGTCAGGGGCACCTGGGTGGCTCAGTCAGTTAAGCATCTGCCTTCGGCTCAGATCATGATCTCAGCACCCTGGGATAGAGCCCTGTGTCAGGCTCTCTCCTCAGCGAAGAGTCTGCTTCTCCCTCTCACTCTCCCTCTGTTCTCTCTCTCTCTCTCAAATAAATGAATAAAATCTTAAAAAAAAAAAATCAAGTCAAAGAAAACAGGGCTACATAATATATGTAAAAAAAAAGTCTGACAACGATAATACCAAAGCCCTATCAGTGGAAATTCCATATAAACTCCATGTAATACTCAAAATACTGTGATTTATATATTTATATTATGTACACTATATTATTTATATTCTACTTTTATTATCTATATGCTAATGGAACACTAAAAATAGAAAGGAATAGTTATTGTTATACACAACAACGTGCAAAATTTCAAAAACATTATACTAAACAAAAGAAGCCAACACAAAAAAAAGTATATACTGTATGAAATTCTAAAATAGGCTAATTTATAGTAACAGAAAACAAATCAGGGTTTGCCCCAGGGTTGAGACTAGCATGGGGATTAACTACAAAGCAACCCTAGGGAACATTTTAGAGTAATGGAAATGTTCTGTATTGATTTGTGTGGTGGTTACATGGATGTACGCATTTATCAAAATTCACTGCGCTTGATGCTTAAAATCGGGTCCTTTTGTTGTATGCAAATTATACTCAATCAAGTTGATTTTTTTTTTTAAGTTCCTAGAAGATCTTTAACAGCCATCCTTCCCCACCCTCCATTTTTCAGCAGGGAAGCTGAAGACTAGAGAGATTAAATGATTTATCCAATGTCACATTGCCACGTTAAGCACAGCTTAGAGTGGTGCTTAAAATCTGAATATAGAGCCCATTCCTTTTGATAGGCAGGCTTAGAACAAGAGAAAAAAGAATTTAAAAAATGGATTAATTATCCTGGAAAATAAATTTATCACAAAAGGAACAAAAAAGCCCTACATTCTGTTTGTTGGGGTGGCAGAAACAACTTTTGGGAGGTTGGTGGTTATAGGGATGAAGAGTTTTGTGAGACCAATTTGGTTCACATTGTCTTCACCAATTAATTCCTCGTGTTGGCTTTTCTTCCCTGAGTCCCAAAAAGACCCCATTGAAAGTATCCTTTCTACAGAGAGATGGTCTTTCCACTCAGAATCATTTATTTTATTACATGTTAAAATATTTGAGTACAGTAAATTGATGTTTTCAACTTTCTTTAAAATGATTCGGCAAAATCAAATAATACATGTATATTTACATACATATCTCTACATGTGAAGAGAGAGAAAGAGGGGGGATAAAAATGGCAAAACAGATGTGAAAGAGTTTTATTTTTTTAATTTTTTTTTTTTAATTTATTTACTTGACAGAGAGAGAGAGCACAAGTAGGCAGAGTGACAGGCAGAGGGAGAGGGAGAAGCAGGCTCTCTGCTGAGCAAGGAGCCCTATGCTGGATTCAGTCCCAGGATCCTGAGATCATGACCTGAGCTGAAGGCAGAAGCTTAACCAACTGAGCCACCCAGGCGTCCCATGAAGAGTTTTAAATAGAATACTGGAAGTGGCCAGGGTCAGAGCAGGAAGAGAAGAACCAGCAGAAGGGAATTCATTTGTTAAAGACCCACACTCATTGCATAAGAAGGGGGTAGAACGAGTTTGAGGTGAAGGATGGAGGGAGGAAAAGCGAGTGGGGAGGTTGGAGAGGAGACAAGAAGAAAACCAGGGAGGAGGGAGCACGCGCCTTGCAGAACAGCAAAGCTCTCGCTCGTCCTGCTCCTACACATTGGCATGGCACACACCATTCTTCCTATAAATAGTGGCCACAGACCATGTGATTAGATAAAACGCTCTATTTTCCTGGAGGAGATGCACCTGTAACCCTAAACTGCAGAATCACGGGGGGCCACCTCTGTGCTCTCCTTGGAGGTAATTAAAGAAAGGTTTTGGTGCTTTCCCAAGTAGGCTCAGAAAATGCTCAGCTCCCCGACTTGGATAAGTGTACCCTTTCTTGATGTCTTCAGCTATGGGAAGCCCCAGTGCTACCTGCGAGAGCCACGACCCCATCCCTCGCCACTGACGGCTGTCAGTCTGTCTCGGAGCCCTACCAGCCAGGCTCACCACCAGGGGCCGGCCCCGCCCATCACCACCCTCCCCGCTCTCCACCCCAGTTCGCCCCGCCCCAGCCCAGCCCCCTTCTTGGGAAACAAGAAATCCAAAGAAAGGTCCTCCTAGACAATAGGGTTGTCCAGGGAGAGTCTGGAGGAACGAAGGCTAGAGAGGCCAAACATTGATAAACTTAATTAAATTTCTAATGAAACCAGAGACAGCCTGTAGTGATTACTCTCTGTAACTGAGACTAATATTCCAATTAGGCTAATTCATCCCCTGATGCTCTAAACATAGTTATGGGCTCAACCCATATTTCTTCCCTCGTCAACAACAGATATCCATCATCTTAGCTCTGGTTTCAGTATAAAAGCGAGGGTCGCTGGTCTCCTCTGAGGCATTTGCGCATGGCGGAGGTCGGCCCGTGCCTTCATGACAGCAGGATTGGTTTTGTCTTCCCTCCCTTTTCTGAAATACCAGAATTTTTCTGCTGCTCTCAAAAGCCCCATTTCAGATACCCTTAATCTTGTTTTCCTTCTCACTGCCGAGCTTGTTTCCACTGCCTTAAAGTGGAGGCAAACAGCTATGAGCCACGACTGGTTACGAACGCAGTGGAGGCCAGCGTACTCATGGGAAAGCACCCGTGTCCTCACGGGGCCCCTGAAGCGCAGGCTAGCCCAGAGCACAGTGAGCCGCTGCGAGGGGTAGCTGTGGGACCAGGCGGCCTGAGCTTGCATCCCAGCTACTCCACCTACAACCAGGAGAAGTTATTCAGTATTTCAGAGCCCTCGTGTGTCAAATGAGAATAATAAGAATTTTCTCAGGTTCTGTTGGGTGGGCTAAATGAGACAAAATAACGACTTTCTGTTGCTTATTTTCATAGATCTAAGATAGTGAAAAGCACTTTGCATATTTTAATTCATTTAATCCTCTTAAAACCTCTTTGAAGAAAGGAAATCACAGCTTATAGAAAGGGAACACCCTGCCCAAGTTTACCGGCAGAGCCAAGATGAGAACTTGAGTCTGTCTGATCCCCAAGCCTCGACCACCACCTTACAGATCCATTCCATTACTAGAAAGGCCAAAACCAAAGGCCATCTTTAAAAGCACTTTCATTGCCTTCAATTAGATACATTTACTTGAACTGATCATTTTTAACTTGTCAAACAGGAATCTTCCTCCATATGCTTTAATGAGTACATAAAAGTCATTTGTAATGAGCACATTGTTTATATGTCAAAGGTATTACGAAGTGCTTGAAAATAGTTTGTTTTCTTAATTAAACAGGCTTCCTGCAATCTTCCTTACTTTATTGATTTACTTAATGAACCTTTTTTTCACAGATAGGACAAATGTAAATTTCAGCTTGGCCTGTGAACAAATTATCTTAAATTCTGAATCGGTGGGGCCTTAATTAATGAGGCTTTACTCTATATCACTAGTGAGGCACAAAGATTTATTACATTAAAATAGTCATAATGAGAACAATTCTCCACATGTGGCTGTGGAAGATGGCCTTGCTCAGGTCACTGGAGAAGGAATGGCTTCCCCCCCACCCCCCTCGCCTCCACCCAGGCTACGTGAGGTGGCTGCCGCATTGTCACTTAAGGGCTCGGTCAGAAGCAAAATGCGGGAGATAGGACTTGAAGGAAACAAGCAATAAGGGAGGCCCTTTGAGAAGGAGGGGTTAAAGGCAGAGGGGGCACCAGGAGCAAAATCTGGCAAGTGCTGTGTCCCCATCAGGACAACAGGAAGCGGAGCTCAGCCTGGAGATCAGTGAGCAGTTCTGGCCACAGAGCTAAGCCCTAACGTGAGAGCAAAAGTGCGGCAGGTCAGATCAGCAGGTGGTTGGAAGCCAAGTAACAAGGCAAGCAATCAAGTCCTTGTGATTTTAGCTGGGGGTGACTGAAGCGGTCTCGGTGAGGCTGTAGGGAAGGGGTGGAAACGTGAAGATGGAGTTGCGGGCCTGCCCCAGCTGCAGATGCGCTCAAGAACAGCCAGCTAGGGCTCCTGTGGTTCCAACTATCAACACACTTGGGCACTGTCACCTTCTGGGGAACCTTGGAGGCACCCGGAGCAGATCCAAATGAGGTGGACACCCAAGACGTCAGCCACTCACTTCTTCTCACTCTATGACATTGTCTAAGAGCTAAATTAGACCATGCCACGGGATACTGGTAGTAAAGACCACCAGTCCAGTTACTCAGAGGAAGAAGCTACCTAAAAAGATAGACATCAGTCAATACCAACCATTCGTGGACTGTTTCCTTTGTGCCCGGTAACGTGCTAAGTTTTTTATAAGCATTATTTAAGCCCTACAACCACCCAAATGTGTAAATCCTACTTAACCATTTTCGATAGAGGAAACTGAAGTTCAGAAGTTTCAAATAACTGCCCCGAAGCGACACTAGCAGCAGGCAGCAGAGCTAGAATGGGTCTGACCGGAGGCTGACAGCAGAGCCCAAGGGAAACAACACAGGGATGTGCATTGAGGAGAGAGAAGGGACTGGAAGTCAAAGACCCTGAAGGACAGTTAAGGAGCCAGTGAGGAACTGTGAGTAGGCACGGCCGACTTCGGGAATGCAGAGCCTCAGGGCAGACTCCTGTGGGCCTCGACAACTAGGTCAGGAGGTCATAAATGGCCAGCCATTGGTATGACCCAAAGTTAAAGGTTTGACCTAACGTGACAAAGCGTTGTTTGTCTCAAGGCAGGACCCGGTGTCCAAATGAAGACAGACCTAGACTCCGAGGCTGAAGCAGAGAAGTGATACCTGGGTCCCATTCATGGTGCAGATGCCAACGGGACAAATGGGATCTCGGGAAATCCCAATAGGTGGCACCAGAGGGCCTCTTTCCACCTGTGGAAACCGAGCTGCTGCAACCATTACCGATGTAAAACATCACCATCCTACAGAGGAATAAATATGGGAGGTCATTGAAACTAGGGGTAGAAAACTTGAGACCAGTGGCACTCTGGCCTTGGCTCAGATCCTTGTTCTGCCAGCACTCATTAGCTGGGCGATTCTGGACAAGCACCTTCACCTCTTAAAGCTCTGTATCCCACTTTAAAATTGGGATACCAAAAATAGCAGTTGACTTTATAAAGTTGTCCTAAGGATTAAAATAAATTATGTATACAAAATGCTTAGCCAAGTGCCTGGTACACAGTGCTCATAAATGCCGTCTCTAACAATTATTTATGCTTTTAAAAACTCTTTCATATTCACGGTTTCATCGGAATTGGGGAAATCCGGGTAGCAGGCTCAGCATACAAATATGAAAGCATGTATAAGACATGAGAATTTCCTTGGCTCTGTCTGTTTGGTTTTTTCAGTAAGTGATATTTCCAAATGGAGCTGACCAGCCAGGAAATAACATGTCAGTGGCCATTTACTGTTTCCTCTGCCCAGGAGGAAAAGGACAACAGTGAGGACATTATTCGTTGAACTTTAAAGTTTTTTAACAACTAAGCACAATAACCTTATGTTCCAAGTTGCCTCTTGGCATAGATGCCGAGTAAACACAAGGGAGCAAACCCAAGCCGGCCTTCAGGAATTCTGAGCCCTTACCTTCTCAGTACTTAAAACTTAGCAGAATTTAGAACAGGTCCCTTAGGCTTGTCAGTTGACACAAATAACTGATTTATGTTGTTGCTATTTTAAGGTAAAAATGTACTGTCTCCCCAACATACTGTAAACTCCTTGAGGACTACAACTTTGACTTTATACTCTCTTCGCTATCCCCAGAGCATCTAGAATGGTGTTGTACGCATTAAAAAGTGCACAATAAATATGTATTGATTCATTAATAGAGAGACTGGATATTCAGAAAACAAATGCAATTTCCATGAGGAGGAAGGCATCTGAATTCTGTTTACTCATCCCTAATAGCTCCAGGTAATCGGTGTGTATAATTAAGAACTTTAGGGGAATACGCAGGAATAATTGGGGTGCTTTCCCAATGCCTAGCCCAGTTGTCCTAGAGAATAATGCACTGCCAAAAATGCCTTGCCAACGTGGTGCTAGAACCCTCCAGGCCTGGAGCACTTAGGTGCTGACTCAAGCCCAGTGACTTCTCTGCGACTCAGAGCACCCACCATCCTGGCTCAGAAGAGGGAAAATGGTATCCGTACGTGCTGACCAAAAAACCAGTTCCAGGAATCTCTGAGGATGAGATGTGACTGTCACAACGAGTCACTCAAAAAGCAATCCAATCTCTTTGCCAGGACATGGGTTTAGAACTGCCGGCTGCAGGATAGAATAGGTGGGCATTGGGGGCCCCTTGCAAGTCCAACGCGACAATTGTACTCTCTCCCCCACTTGCTGTAGATGACAGAAGAGACTCTGGCACTAAAAACAAAGTATCACATGAAATTAAGCACCTGAGAGTTGAAATTTTTAAAAGAGCCATCTGGCAACTTCTATTACTTGCTTGTTGACAGTGTAAACTTTGCTTGGCAAGTTGAAAAGCTATACCAAACAAACCCTATCTCTGGCAATTAGAAGCACTTAAATAAGCTAATATAATCAATTACGTCTTTTAATTTGCCAGACAGCATTTACAGGGTTTAATTTTCTGCTGCTACACCTTCCAAATTATCTTCAGGTGGTGTTCAGAATCTAATGGGAAGATGTATTGCGGTTGCGTTGATATTACCTGTGCCGAATTCCTCATACACACTTGCCCCCCGCCTGACGCCATCTGTATCCCAGACCTAAAGATAAAATGATTGTAAAGAAGAGAAGTCATAAGAGGTTTACTTAATTTCTTATTTCACAACATTTCTATCATCCTCTTGTCACTTTTCCTATATAAAAATCAATTGCGGTAATGATAGAATCCAAATACAGAAAGATACTGTCTAAAGGAAACATGTGATGCAAAAATAAAAGAAAAAAAGAAGACAGGGAGAGAGAGGAAGGAGGGAAGGAAGGAAAGAAGGAAGGAAGGAAGGAAAAAAGGAAGGAAGGGGAGGGGAGAGAGAAAGGGAGGGAGGAAGGAAGGAAGAAAAGTAAAACTAGAAGACTGGATCTCTTATCGTGAGCTGGTATCATTTGAAAAGAGAGTTCCCTGGTAGAAAAAAATAAGATGTAGGACTTCACTCAGCATAAAGCAGACGTACTGACCTATGTGATGTCTTTAAGAAAACCCTCAAAGTACTAATACGGATTAGATGATGGTATTTAAAGAATCATAACAGTTTAGGAGTTTAGCATAGGATGTGGATAAAGGACAATGGTCTCCCACAAAAGAAGAACTACTTCCTAACTGAAGGACAAGGGCCACAAATAATTCTCCCCCTATATCTGGAAAGCACTAGAACCCACATATAATGAACAATGGTGCTTTCTTATGTATCATCGCGGATAAGTAGCCATATAAAGGTAAAGAGCAGCTATCCTCTTAGAAAACTGCAACCAGATGGGGTCAGAATGACAGAAGTCTCTGGAACATTAAAAATCTTAAATAAAAGAAAGAGTAAGAATTCATCAGTGTTTTTCCCGTTCTCTCCATGGACAGCAAAGGACCCACGTATTTGACAAAAGTAAATATTTCAGTCCACCCAACAGATACTTTATCAAATAAGAGGTATAACTCTCAAGGGCCCACCAAAGCCGCTCTGTATCATCCCCAGAAGATTTTTCAACTGGCTTTGTCAGACCAAATTAGCTATCAGAAGGTAGTTTGTTCAGCTTTATTTATAATTGACAAAACTTGGAAGCAACCAAGAGGTCCTTCAGTAGGTGAATAAATTTAAAACTGCTGGTGCATCCAGACAATGGAATATTATTCATCGCTAAAAAGAAATGAGCTTTAAAAAAAAGCCATGAAAATGGAGGAACTTTAAATGCATACCACTAAGTGAAAGAAGCCAATCTGGAAAAACTACATACTGTATGATTCCAACTCTATGACATTCTGGAAATGGCAAAACTATAGACAGTAAGAAGATCAGTGGATGCCAGAGTTGAGGATGAGGGAAGGGATGAATAGGCAGAGCACAGAGGATATTTAGGGCATTACAATTCTTTGTATGATACTATAATGATGGATACATGTCATTATTCATTTGTCCAAACTCATGAAATGTACAACACCAAGAATAAGCCCTAAGGTAAACTATGGACTTTGGGTGGTGAAAATGTGTCAGTGCAGGTTCATCAACTGTAACAAATGTACCAGTCTGGTCTGCCATGTGATCATGGGGGAGGCTGTGCTCGTGTGAGAGCAAGAAGTTATACGGAAAATCTCTGCACCTTCTTCTCAATTTTGCTGTAAACCTAAAACTGCTCTTAAAAAAAAAAAAAGTCCTAAAAAGTTTTTAAAAAGCGTGTTAACTTAAATTGCCCAGTATCTTGATAGCAAGAAGTGAATGTCCTAAAGAGCAAGCCTCAGAGCTCAATTAAAAATAGCTGAAAAGAGAGGAGCCTGGGTGTCTCAGCAGGTTAAGCCCCTGACTCTTGATTTTGGCTCAGGTCATGATCTCAGGGTCGTGAGATGGTCTTGAGATCGAGCCCTGCATCGGCTCCATGCTGAGCATGGAGACTGCTTGAGCCTGCTTAAGAATCTCTTTCCCTCTCCCTCTGCACCCCTGCACAGGCACGCACTCTCTTTTTCTCTATCTCTAATAAAAATTAAAAAAAAAAAAATAGCTAAAAAGAAAAGGGAGTCAAAAAACCTGAGTCTGGTGTCATTTTGCCACTCCTAGCCAAGGGACCTTGGAAAGTTACTCCAACCATTCTGGAGTTTGTTGTCATTAAGGACTCTTCCAGCTCATGGGTAATGAGTCAAAGGGATCCTGATCACTGAATATCTATCATCCATTCTCCAATTGTTGTCTCTATTTTTTTCTTTGTTTGATGAGTGACAGCCCATCTCCCAGGGTCCTGTCACCTTCTCAATACACTGATGAAATCAAGTTTCTGAATTAATGGTGGAACACTACACAACTACCCCAAAGTTCCCAAAGGAGTTCACAAGAAATCCCAGCATGAAACAAATAGAGAGCAGCTAAAATCCTCGGGGAACCTGCTGGATTAGGCAGGGAAGTGTGGGAGATGTTTAAAGTAAATTATATATTATATGACATGTATATAATGCTCTGGTCTGAATGTGTTCCCTCAAAGTTCCTACATTGAAATCCTAACACCCCAAAATGACAGCGTTAGGAGCTGGGCTTTGGGAGATGATTAGGTCATGCTGATGGAGCTCTTATGAATGGATTAGTGCCCTTATAGAAGAGACCCCAGAGAGGTCCTTCTCCCCTTTCACCATGTGAGAACACAGCCAGAGGGCATCAGCTATGACCCAGGAAGAAAGCTCTCACCAGAATGCAGCCAGGCTGGCACCTTGATGTTGGACTTCCCAGCCTCCAGAACTGTGGGAAATAAATTTCTTTTGTTTGTTAGCTACCCAGACTGTGGTATTTGGTGATAGCTGCCCAAACAGGCTACGACTTTTTTTTGGAAGATAATAGGAAGAAAACAGGCTATATAATTTTTTTTGGAAGATAATAGTCATATATATGAACTCTAAAAATAGAGAAAAAAACAATCATTTGTTCCACCCATAATCACCAGTCCTTTTTGCTATAGATCCATAATTTTTTGCTATGCAGAGATATATATGCTTTTTTAAAAAACACACTGGAACCTGCTCTATTGACTCTTTTCTTCTTCTCTTAATAACGTCGTAAGCATTTTCCCATAGCTTTAAAAAAATTCTTTGAGATCATTATTTTTAATGATCATACAGCACTCTGGATATAGATGTACCATAACTTATTTAACCAACCCCCTATTGTTTGACATTTAGGTTGTTTCTACTGTTTGCTATTATTAAAAAAAAAACAAACGTCGTGATAAATATCATCATACATAAATCCTTGGGCACATCTCTGACTATTACCTTAAGATAAATTCCCAGGCATGGAATTTCTGGGTCAAGGCCTTTGATACATATTGCCAAATTACTCTCTGAGAAGCTTGTTCATGAGTACAGGCCCACCAGCTATGTAGAAAACTGCCAAGGAATTTTGATAAATGTTTGGTATGGCTAAAGAACCCCAGACACATATTTTAAGTGGCATGCAACACATACAGCTTATGTTATTCTCACTTGGGATTAATTCCAGGGGAACTTGGTTTCAGGTACATTATTTTATGTGGGTGGTTTATGTAACACTGGTACCGGTGGATAATCAAAAGAGATGGTCTGAGTTACGGGAGACTCTGAATGTGCATTAGCGATCACTTATGATTTTGTGCCTTAAGTTTTTCCTTCCATGAACATATTTTGCTTTTATAATGAAAATTGCTAGAAAAATACCTTTTAATTTGCTGACCATACCCCATAGCTAAATTTATAGAACTAAATTCTAGTCCAGAGAATGAGATACATCTGTTTTCACGTAAAAAGCCAGGATCAAAGCAATACCTCGCAACTCATTCATTCTCTCAACTGCTATGGACAGCAGAAACAAACCAATGTTAATATTCCCATTTTCCAAGGAGAGAAACTGAGACCCGGAGATGCAAACTGACTTTGCTAAAATCACAGCACATAGTGGAACCACCACAAAAGTCCAATTTCTTTATTGTGGGATGGTATCATCAGATATTCTACCACACTTTTTTATTAAAAAAAAAAATTCAGAACCCAAAACTTAGCAATACCTCCGTTATACACATTCAACAGAGAAAGGTCTTTTCCAAGGTGACAGAGAGCTGGCAGTAGCAGATGGCTGGGGGGGGAATGTTCCAGCCAGGGGCTCTGGAGGACAGATGGGTCACAATGCCCTGAGTCACTCTACCACATGCTCAGGGGTCCACAGGCTCTAGGAGCTTTGAAGAGGTTATTGCTGTCATCTGGCCTGGGGTTTGCTATTGTAGAACAACACAGACCCCAAACGCAGAGATCAGAGTTATTATTGGCTGGAAATGCGGTGTCTAACTGGCAATGGGCATGGTTATCTAGCAAGATCCTAAGAAACATAATTCAATTAGGGGCTGATACAACTTTGATCACGATGCTGAAGGTTATTTCTGCATTTCAAAATCCTAGCTATTTCTCCATGTTCACCTCAAAGACTGTCTCTTCCCAGATTCTCCAGCCAGAAGTAATCCTGTTGCCCCTGGCCTCTCAAAGACCTTCACCTCTATCTCTCATTAAACTTAATATTTCCTGGGGCTCCTGGGTGGCTCAGTCAGTTGGGAGTCTGCCTTCAGGCTCAGGTCATGATCCCGGGGTCCTGGGATCGAGTCCCACGTTGGGCTCCTGCTCGGCAGGGAGCCTGCTTCTCCCTCTCCCTCTGCTTGCTGCTCTGCCTACTTGTGCTCTCTCTTTCTCTATCTCTCTGTCTAATAAATAAATAAAATCTTAAAAAAATTTATCTTTAAACTTAATATTTCCTATCTTGTATTAAAATGTCTTACACATGGGGCGCTTAGGTAGCTCAGTCACTCAGGCATCAGACTCTTGGTTTTGGCTCAGGTCACAGTCTCAGGGTCATGAGATCCAGCCAAGCCTCCACGCTCAGTGTGGAGCCTGCTTAAGATTCTCTCTCTCCCTCTGCCCCTGTCCCCCACTTTCTCGAACTCTAAGAAAAAATAAATAAAAATAAAATGACTTACACATGCATCCTATCTTGGCCTCAGTGAGCTAGCAGTCTAGCTGAGGGGAATGCTGCAAGTTTTTTCACCCAGGCCCTATTGCATTTTGCACAATACCTTGGAACAGAAACTGTTCAATCATTGTTTATGAAATAACTGAATGAATGAAACTGTATTATGTAGTCATTTCCTGCCAATTCTATTAAGTAGCTCAGATGCTAACCACCAATTCTCTTGGACTTTTAAAAGTTGCCTCATAGGCCAGAGGGGAATTATTATCACAACATAGATTTCCTCTAAAATACAAAGCTTAATTAGTCTAGCTTTACTTGTTTTGTTTTTATTTAAAAAGGGACACCAAAGGGAAAGATGAGAAATGATTGATCGCATATTGCACTAATAAATTCACCATTCTGGGAAGTTTTCCTCATCTGGTTTTAAAACAGCCAGACTTTTAGCATTTTAAATATTGATTAAGTTTCCCATACTTTTCCAGGCGGGCCCAAGTGTGACATCTCAGCTTAGAGACCATCTTGATGGTAAAAATAAAGATACTGCCCATGTCAAAATGGTATGCTTCTTCTAGAAACAGCTATTACTATCCACCCCTTCTCTTTAGTAGGACAAGCTTCTCAGTGGCTTAGCAAGGCTCTATGCCTTCAGCAGAAGCCAAAAAAAGCTGGGTAGATATCTAGAAAGACAGTATACAAAACAATATTTCATTTTCAAATCACAGGACCTCTTTGAATATTCTTTAAGTAAGAATGTTTCAGTTTATTATTACAAATGACATGTGATCCAAAAGGGAAACATCCAGAGCATATTAAACACCTGGTCAAGCATTCAACTGATTGGAGTATGCAGCAAAGGACTGGCAGAAACAGCAGTCCTCAAAATGCGTGCAACCACTTTCACGACGGGTATGACAGGTTAGAAGAGACGCCGCTGTGTGGTGCTGCACCTCGGGGTTGTGGGACCACGGCTATTAGATTAGTACCCAGGAGATGTCAGCACACGGCTGGTACAGATGGGTCTAGTGTGGGCAAAAAGCTGAGCTGAGGCTTTTTGTAAGGGAAAAGGTTTTTTGGGGTAGCTCTCCTTTGCAGCAATAATCTTGTGTGGGCAAGATAGTTATGCAATACAGAATAGACCAATCGATGAAACACATTTTACACGGTGAACACTCAGAAGGCTGAGTATGAAGATTTCGGAAAATTGCTAAAGCCACTGGAGCCTGGGTCAGAAAACCGGTTAAATGCAACATCTCTTATAACATTAAGTCAAAAGAAGAGCTACTCTATCGCCACGGTCCTTGTGTCTGCTGAGGAAAAGCCTTGTGGCTTAAAGAAACGGAAGGGCTGGGATTCAGGAGATAGGGGTTCAATTCCTAGTTCTGTTACCAACCAGCAGGAATACATCCTCATCCTCTAAAGCCAATCTTTGTGAGTTATGAGCGTGTTGCAGAAGATCCAAGAAGCTGGGTGAGTGCACCAGCTAGTCCCTTACGAGCCCAAGTGCATTACAACTGAAAGTATTATTACTGAAATCATCTCTGAGAGCTGATTTATGATTCCAGGTTTTCCTTAGTTCCTTTGCTAGAAAATGGTAAAATTGGTTATAACTACAGCTGCCCAGACAACTGTAATCAGAACAATGTTTTCTCTGAAGTAACAATGGGAAAGGTAGTTTGATATTGAAAGGAAACTTGTTCGTGCTGCCGATATAATAATACAGCTCTCATTTCTTGACCCAAAGGTTTTCAGACTCTAGTTGATGAAACTCTATGGTTTCAGGGAAACTTGCCAAAATTATGGGGTAGAAGCTTCTAGAAATTGCTGATTTTTTCCACACAGTAAATTTGAGTGAAAGCCTACGACCAATCTTTAAAAATACTTCATGGATTTGAATGGATATGTGCTTGTGTAAGTGTACGTATGAACACCCTCATTATTTATATTGTAAAAACCCAATGTAATTTTAGTTATTTTTTATTTACCTCACCTGTCATGGGATAAGAGCAGTGCATTAGAGATTCCTACTACTAGAACATCTGTCAAGTTCTCATTTATTTACTGTAAATTTAGCCTTAAATACTTCAATGCCGTGTTAGTTGGTGTAGAAAGATTCATAAGTTTTATTCTCAAGGTAGTGTAGGCCTTTTACTAAGATAAACTATTTATTTTGGTTTTATGTAATTTTTTTTTGTTTTAAATTCACTCTTCTCTAATATGAATAGTTACCACTCCTGGTTTTTGAAACTGTTGCTTGTTTTTGGTTTGGGGGTTGGTTTTTGGTGTCTGTTTTCTGTATGTGTATATTCCTCTGCCTGGAATGCCTTTGTCTGTTGATTTATATTTGATCTTTTGGAGTTATTTTATTTTAATCTGCCCCTCATGTAATCTGAGACACTTTGTTTTATCAAGTGGATTTATTTCATTTAGGCTGTCTTACAAGACACATGATGAGTCTCCACGTTTCATCTTATTTTATGTTGCTGTTTCTGAAGTTCTATCATCTGCTATCTTTTCCTTCTGGCCCGTATTTTCTTCGGGGTAATTTCTTGCTCCTTTCTGATAATTTAAAAGGTTTGGGGTCAGTATCTTTTCCAAGTTATTTATAACTTTAAATTATATGCTGCAACCTCTGTTTATTGACTTACCAACTTTGGGCAGGGTCTTTGACTTCCAGCTATGAAAGATAAGGAAATCTGCACACCCTCTTGTACCTCCACTTTCCCTCTTCCCTGTCTCCCTGACGATTTTCTGGTTATGTTATTACCACTTTACATGGTCAAGGTTTATATCAGTTACATCCCCTTCTGTTACTAAAACCCCCATGCTTTTTTTTTTTAACTTCCTTATGTATTTAAATGAATTCATTATTTACCTCCAGATTTCTCCTACTGCTGCTTCCCTATCCCTGAATCCTTTATCTAAAATAATTTCATTTAGTTGGCTGCTGGTTTCTACCATGAAGTAATTATCTCAAAAGGCTTTATGGGCATGATATTTTTCAGTTACTTACATGTTTAAGAATGCCTTTCTTTTTTACTCGAAAGACAAGTTGGTATGGAATACAATGCTTAGGTCTCCTTTTTACCCCTATAGAAATCTGTACACCTTTATCCATTCCATTTTAAACTTACATGATTACAGTAAACTGGATTCAACCTCACATCTTCTCCCTTGCTTCTTCTCCCTGGATTTCTCTAAGATTTCTTCTTCCCTTGAAGTTTACTAAGTTCTTTGGCTATGTCTCAATGTCCACTGTTCTACATTATTTTTCTTCTCTTGAAACAATATGCCTTTTAGGACAATGGATTCTTGAACATTTTATTAAATTTATATTTTTTTCTCTCATTAAAAAGGATAATTACCATGTTGAATTCTACTCTGTCCCACATATCTGTTTTCCTCTTTGGAATCATCTTTAGCTTTTGGTTCTTCATTTGTGATCTTGCCAAGCACATTCTCCATATCCCTGACTCCATCCTACTCCAATTCCTGCTTCCAGCATGGATGGTTCTCCGTTCTGGTAAAATGTTGATGGTTATTTTCAGTTCCTTTCCTGAATTCTGCCACCCACTTTTTTTTTTTACTTTACCTTTGAATTCTTACATCTTTTTATGTCAGTTGTGGTTTCTTTCCAAAATTCAGAGCATTTACTTTTTCTTTCCTCTCTAGAATAAAAACGTAGTAGCTATATAATCCTAAGCAAGCCGGTTGCATAAGAAAACAGTTTTCTTGTCTCTAACAAAAGACAGTGGTATCTCCCTACCCAGCTATAGACTTGTTATGAATATTAAAAAAAAAAATGATGTCCAAAACACTTGTTAACCTATTTAAAAAACCTACTTTACATACATAATCTATTATCCGTAAATGGCACATCATACCACACAGTAGTACATTTGTTCATAACCACTGCAAAGGTTATTGTTACAACTGCAGTCACTACTAGCCACCATTTACTGAGAACTGATCATGTACCATGCACCATATTTATCACAGAGGTCATTTAATCTTACTGATAGCACAATGAAACTAGTATTGGGGATATATACAGTGCACGTTTTATAAATGGGATTACTGAGACAGAGACTTGAAGTATTTCACCCAAGGTCATAGAGTTTGTAAATAACAGAACAGGGATTCAAATGAATGTGTCTGATACCAAGTTCATGCTCTTTCCATCATTCTAAGCACAGATAAAGAGAAGCAAACAAAAAAAAAAGTAATTTCAAATTCCATATCCATCATAACACCCTCTAGTAACCTCAAATTTATTTATTAATTGATATTTACCCTTGTATATTAGGTCTTGTTTTAATAGATTTTTTTTAAGATGTTAATTTGTCAGAGAGAGAGAGAGCACAAGCAGGGGGAGTGGCAGAGGGAGAAGCAATCTCCCCGCTGAGCAGGGAGCCCGATGCAGGGCTCGATCCCAGAACTCTGGGATCATGACCTGAGCCGAAGGCAGACGCTTAACTGACTGAGTCACCCAGGTGTCCCTAGACTTTATTTTTTAAAGCAGTTTTAGACTTTCAGAAAAATTGAAAGGAAAGTATAGAGACCTACCACAGTATCCTGCACCAGGTATGTTTGTTACAACTGATGAACCTACATTGACATCTCATGACCTGAAGTCCATAATTTACATTAGGGTTCACTCTTGGTGTTGTGCAATCGATTTGTACAAATATATAATGGTATGTATCCATCATTAACGTATTGTACAGGACAGTTTACCCCCAGAATCATCTGTGCTCTGCCCATTCTCCTCCCTCTTTTCTAAACTCAGGCAACCACTGCTTTTTACTGCCTCCACAGTTTTACCTTTTCCCGAATGTCATAGAGAGGGGAACATACCTTCTATACCCTTTTTAGACTTCCACTTAATAATATGCATTTAAGTTTCCTCCATTTCTTTTCATGGCTTGGTCCTTCATTCCTTTATAGCACTGAATAATATTCCAGTGTCTGGATGTACCACTTTGTTTATCCATTCACCTTCTGAAGAGCATCTTTGTTGTTTCTGAACTTTGGCAATTTTATAATTTATAATCTGCATACAGTTTTTTGTGTGGACATAAGTTTTCAACTTATTCTGGGTAGATATCAGGAAGCTTGGTTGCTGGATCGTATGGTAAGATTAGTTTTGTAAGAAACCGCCAAACTCTCTTCCAAAGTGGTTACGCCATTTCACATTCTCACCAGCGATGAATGAGAGTTTCTGTTGCTTCATATCATCTCCAGCATATGGTTTATCAGCTTTGGATTTGGGCTATTCTAATAGGTGTGTAGTGTGTCTTATTGTTGTAATCTGCAATCCCTAATGACATGTGATGTTCATATCTTACCAAATGTTTATTTGCCATCTGTATAGCTTCTTTGGTCACGTGTCCAGATTTTTTTGCCCATTTTTTTAGTCAGGTTGTTCATTTTCTTATTGTTGAGTTTTAAGAGTCCTTTGGATATCTTGGTTAATAATGCTTTATCGGATATGTCTTTTGCAAATATTTTCTCCCAGTCTGTGGCTTGTCTTCTCATTCTCTTGACAGTGTAGTTCAGAGAGTAGAAGTTTTAGATGTTAATGAGTCCAGCTTATCAATTATTTCCTTCATGGATTATGCCTTTGGTTTTGTATCATTACCAAACCCAAGATCATCTAGATTTTTCCTGTGTTATCTTCTAGGAGTTCAAATTTATACTTTATTGTTCTTTTAAGATCTCCAACTCCGTAATGCATATTATTGATCTCCACCTGGTGCCAACTTTATTTTTCACTAAAATTTTATTTTTAGGCCAAAAGCATCCATATACATGAACATGTATATATTCATATGTTTGTGTGTGTTTCCATGATTTCAAAATATCTTAAACTTTTTCCATAAAGAATTCCATAAAATAAAAGCACTTGTAAGACTAATGATGTGCTTAGACGTCAAGGCAATATCAAATTGCCATGAAAGTTTCTAAACACTCACTCTCAATTTCTAACTCTTAGCACATCTCAAACTGGTAAGAAACACTTCACAGACCACCACCAATCTACAGATAACACTTTGAATAGTCTTGTGAAATGAATAAGCAAAGCCAAAAAAAAAAAGTTGCTTTCTTGAAAAGAGTAACAAAATTATTATATTTCTGCAATGATGGATCAAGGAAAAAAGAGAGAGGGCAATATAGAATTGAAAAGAGATCTCTACACAGAAAACAAAAGACTAGAAAACGAAAGGAAGATGAATGGAGACATGTATCGTGTCCATAGATTAAAAGGCTAAATATTGTGAAAACGCCATTTTCAAACATTTTTTCTAGATATTCAATGCAATTTCAATCAAAATCTTAGCAAGGATTTTTCTTTTGTTTGTGGAAGTTGGCATGCTGATTCTAAAATGAATATAGAAATACAAAGGGCAGGGCACCGGGGTGGCTGAGTCGGTTAAGCTTCCAACTCTTGATCTCAGCTTGGGTCTTGATCTCAGGGTCATGAGTTCAAGCCCACGCTGGGCTCCATGCTGGTCATGGAGCCCACTTAAAAAAGGGGGGGGAAGAAAAGAAAATAAATACAAAGGGCAAAAATAGTTGAAGCAATTTTAAAGAGAAAAAAAATCAGAGAGCTTTCAGATAATGTACAATAGGAGACACATACGTAAATGGAATAGAAAAGAGTTTCCAAAACATATAAGGACTCATAGTTCAGTTTTTACTTTTTTAAAAGGCACTGCAGAGTAGTGGGGACAGTATATCTTTTAAACCAATGATACTAAGCCAGTGGAATATCCTATTGAGAAACGTTTATGTTCTGTGAAGTTTGGATATTAAGAACCAGATGGCATGAACCAGGAAGGCATTCAGTGGGGTGTGCCTATAGTCACTTCATGCAATGAGAGAACAGAATCACCAGAAAATGTTACCTGTTAATTTGAGGTTTAGCAATCATTTATTGAAAGTGAAGTCAGTGTTCCGTTGCATGATATTTCTCCAGAAACATTATGCTGCTCTAGGACAGACAGACAGAAGGTGGATAGTTGGGTTTGGGGAGAGAGACATGCTGTGGGTATTTGTAATGAAGGGATTATAATGCTGGATCATGGACTCCAGACTGGGGGACAACAGTAGGCGCGGATGCCTAGGGAGAAAATGCCCCAGGACTTTCCTTTCATGAGTAGTTTGAAGGTTTTAAAAAGGTTTCTAATGCTTCCAAGACTGAAAATGACGGATGAGGCTTAGCTTGACCACAGGGTGGTAAGGATGGACAGACAGGGTGATTAAGAAAATTCAAGGTTGTCCCCACTACCTTTTTTCACTCCCCTGCATTTTTCTGATTCTGGCTTTCCTTTTTTCCTTTCCCTCTCTCCTATCTTTCTCCACTACTTTCTGTGTTCTCAACTTCCTACTTCTCCAGCCTGATTTACTCCTTTTCTGATTCTCTTTCCTTCCCTCTTCTTCTATCTCCTGATTCAATCTTCTGCCTTCTGTCCAACTTCCCAGGGACTACCAGGATCAGCAGACAGTGGTGGTAAAAGGGACTAGTGAATAAAGGACCGCTCTCTGAGCTCCTTGTCCTTCTGCTACTTACATACCTTCTATTCAATGGTTATTTTTGTAGTTTGTCATTTCTTTTTAAATAGTATCTTGCTGGGGCGCCTGGGTGGCTCAGTGGGTTAAGCATCTGCCTTTCGACTCAGGTCCTGATCCCAGGTCCTGGGATGGAGCCCCTCCCAACTCCGCCCCCCTCAAGCTCCCTGCTCAGAGGGGAATCTCCTTCTCCCTTTCCCTCTGCTTCCCCCCCCCCCCCCGCTCGTGCTCTCTCCCGCTCACTCGCTCTCTCTCAAATAAATAAAATCTTGAAAAATAAATGAATAAATAAATAAATAGTATCTTGCTTATACCTGTGTTACCATTTTCAAAGGTTCTCATACCCATCATGTCATGCAGGTCCCACAGTATCTCATCAGCAAGTTCAGGCACCCTGTGCCTTCCTGTCTTGTGCTCAGCAGGGAAGGAGAGCAGCTGTGGACACTATGCTCTGCAAACCAGCCGTTGCCGTTCTCTCAGAGAGAGTTAATAATTTGCCCCTCAGCCTTAATTTAAAAGTTTCTAATTCATTAACAGTGCAATTTTCAAACTGAGCTTTGGTATGAGATGCTGAATAACTAAAATGCACTACCAATCTTTTGCCCCTTAGAACCTAGATTCTAGGCTGGGAGTTCACGGCCGGGCAGGAATTCGAACTCAGCCATCAGCATAATTCTGACCCTCCAGTCTCGAGCAGCACTTTACAGTTTAGGAAACACATCCATAAGCATCATCTCACTTCATCTGGCAACACCTTGGCCGTAATTAAGAAGCGTGGCTGTGGTTCTCCCATCTGGCCTCGGAGGCGGCTGCGTTAGCCTAACCCACACCGGGGACTGGACATTATGCTGCACTAATGATGCAATTAATCCCTACATTAGCTGACACATCATTCCTTAAAGTAAAATTTCCAAGTAGAAACCTTACCAAAAAAAAAAAAAATGTTGAAAAGGCAAAGCTGAGGGCCAGCTTAAAAAGACTATACAAGGAATCTTAATTCATTCCCAGCTTCTGCCTATTATATTGACAAATACACTACTTTAATCTCTCCCTACCAGACCCCGTACACAGTAGTCAAGAGGCCACTTTATTAGAGGTTCTTTTTTTTCATCCATTGGTTGTGAGAAAAGTCATGGGTACAAATACCTCAGAGCCAGTATTAAAAGGACATACTGGCAGGAAAAAAAATTATATAGTCAGTCTTGCTAAATTAGTTTACCTAAAATTGTATGTGTGAGTGATTTTATTTTATTTTTTTTTTGTAGTTTTTAATTTTATTATATTATGTTAGTCACCATACAATACATCATTAGTTTTTGATGTAGTGATCCACGATCCATTGTTTTCGTATAACACCCAGTGCTCCATGCAGTACGTGCCCTCCTTAATACCCATCACCGGGCTAACCAATCCCCCCACCCCCCTCCCCTCTAGAACCCTGTTTGTTTCTCAGGTCCATAGTCTCTCATGGTTCATCTCTCCCTCCAATTCCACCCCCGCCATTTTTCCCTTCCTTCTCCTAATGTCCTCCATGTTATCCCTTATGTTCCACAAATAAGTGAAACCATATGATAATTGACTTTCTCTGCTTGACTTATTTCACTTAGCATAATCTCCTCCAGTCCCATCCATGTTGATGTAAAAGTTGGGTATTCATCTTTTCTGATGGCTGAGTAATATTCCATTGTATATATGGACCACACCTTCTTTATCCATTCATCTGTTGAAGGGCATCTCGGCTCTTTCCACAGTTTGGCTATTGCGGACATTGCTGCTATGAACATTGGGGTGCATATGGCCCTTCTTTTCACTACATCTGTGTCTTTGGGGTAAATACCCAGGAGTGCAATTGCTGGGTCATAGGGTAGCTCTATTTTTAAATTTTTGAGGAACTTCCACACTGTTTTCCAAAGTGGCTGTACCAACTTGCATTCCCACCAACAGTGTAAGAGGGTTCCCCTTTCTCCACAACCTCTCCAACATTTGTTGTTTCTTTCCCTGTCCATTTTGGCCATTCTAACTGGTGTAAGGTGGTATCTCAGTGTGGTTTTGATTTGGATTTCCCTGATGGCTAATGATGATGAACATTTTTTCATGTGTCTGTTAGCCATTTGTATGTCTTCTTCAGAGAAGTGTCTGTTCATCTCTTCTGCCCACTTTTTGACTTGATTATTTGTTTTTTGGGTGTTGAGTTTGAGAAGTTCTTTATAGATTTTGGATACCAGCCCTTTATCTGTAGTGTCATTTGCAAATATCTTCTCCCATTCTGTGGGTTGCCTCTTCGTTTTGTTGACTGTTTCCTTTGCTGTGCAGAAGCTTTTTATCTTGATCAAGTCCCAAAAGTTCATTTTTGCTTTTGTTTCACTAGCTTTTGGAGATGTATCTTGAAAGAAGTTGCTGTGGCCGATGTCAAAGAGGTTACTGCCTATGTTCTCCTCTAGGATTTTGATGGATTCCTGTCTCACATTGAGGTCTTTCATCCACTTTGAGTTTATCTTTGTGAGTGGTGTTAGAGAATGGTCGAGTTTCATTCTTCTGCATGTGGCTGTCCAATTTTCCCAGCACCATTTATTGAAGAGACTGTCTTTTTTCCATTGCATGTTTTTTCCTGCTTTGTCAAAGATTATTTGACCATAGAGTTGAGGGTCCATATCTGGGTTCTCTATTCTGTTCCATTGGTCTATATGTCTGTTTTTGTGCCAGTACCATGCTTCTTGGTGATCACTGCTTTGTAATATAGCTTGAAATCGGGCAACGTGATGCCCCCAGCTTTGTTTTTCTTTTTCAACATCTCCTTGGCGATTCGGGGTCTTTTCTGATTCCATACAAATTTTAGGATTGTTTGTTCCAGCACTTTGAAAAATGTCATTGGAATTTTGATCGGGATGGCATTGAAGGTATAGATTGCTCTGGGTAGCATAGACATTTTAACAATGTTTATTCTTCCAATCCATGAGCATGGAATATTTTTCCATCTTTTTGTGTCTTCTTCAATTTCTTTCATGAGTGTTTTGTAGTTCCTAGAGTATAGATCCTCTACCTCTGGTTAGGTTTATTCTGAGGTATCTTATGGTTTTTGGTGCTATTGTAAATGGAATCGTTTCTCTAATTTCTCTTTCAACAGTTGCGTTGCTAGTGTATAAGAAAGCAACTGATTTCTGTGCATTGATTTTGTATCCTGCCACATTACTGAATTGCTGGATGAGTTCTAGTCATTTGGGGGTGGAGTCTTTTGGGTTTTCCACATAAAGTATCATGTCGTCTGCGAAAAGAGAGAGTTTGACTTCTTCTTTGCCAATTTGAATACCTTTTATTTCTTTTTGTTGTCTGATTGCTGTTGCTAGGACTTCTAGTACTATGTTGAACAACAGTGGTGAGAGTGGGCACCCTTGACGTGTTCCTGATCTTAAGGGAAAGGCTCTCAGCTTTTCCCCATTGAGGATGATATTCGCTGTGGGTTTTTCATAGATGGATTTTATGAACTTGAGGAATGTTCCCTCTATCCCTATACCCTGAAGAGTTTTAATCAGGAAAGGATGTTGTATTTTGTCAAATGCTTTTTCTGCATCAATTGAGAGGACCATATGGTTCTTCTCTCTCCTCTTATTAATGTGTTCTATCACATTGATTTGCGAATGTTGAACCACCCTTGCATCCCAGGGATAAATCCCACTTGGTCGTGGTGGATGATCCTTTTAATGTATTGTTGGATCCTATTAGCTAGGATTTTGTTGAGGATTTTGGAATCCATATTCATCAGGGATATCGGTCTGAAATTCTCCTTTTTGATGGGGTCTTTGCCTGGTTTGGGGATTAAGGTAATGCTGGCCTCATAGAATAAGTTTGGAAGTTTTCCTTCTGTTTCTATTTTTTGAAACAGCTTCAGTAGAATAGGTATTATTTCTTCTTTGAATGTTTGGTAGAATTCCCCAGGGAATCCATCAGGCCCTGGACTCTTGTTTTTGGGGAGGTTTTTGATCACTGCTTCAATCTCGTTACTGGTTATTGGCCTATTCAGGTTGTCAATTTCTTCCTGTTTCAGTCTTGGCAGCTTATAGGTTTCCAGGAAGGCCTCCATTTCATCCAGATTGCTCAGTTTATTGGCATATAGTTGTTGATAATAATTTCTAATAATTGTTTATATTTCCTTGGTGTTAGTCGTGATCTCTCCCCTTTCATTCATAATTTTATTAATTTGGGTCCTTTCTCTCTTCTTTTGGATAAGTCTGGCCAGTGGTTTATCGATCTTATTAATTCTTTCAAAGAACCAACTTCTAGTTTCGTTGATCTGATCTACTGTGTTTCTGGTTTCTAATTCATTGATTTCTGCTCTAATTTTAATTATTTCTCTTCTAATGCATGGCTTAGGTGTCGTTTGTTGCTTTTTCTCTAGTTCTTTAAGGTGTAGAGTTAGTCGGTGAATTCGGGATTTTTCTATTTTTTTGAGTGAGGCTTCGATGGCTATGTATTTCCCCCTTAGGACTGCCTTTGCAGTATCCCATAGGTTTTGGACCGATGTGTTTTCATTCTCATTGATTTCCATGAATTGTTTAAGTTCTTCTTTGATTTCTTGGTTGACCCAAACATTCTTGAGCAGAGTGGTCTTTAGCTTCCAAGTGTTTGAATTTCTGCCAAATTTTTTCTTGTGATTGAGTTGCAGTTTTAGAGCATTGTGGTCTGAGAATATGCAGGGAATAATCTCAATCTTTTGGTATCAGTTGAGACCTGATTTGTGACCCAGTATATGGTCTATTCTGGAGGAAGTTCCATGTGCGCTCGAGAAGAATGAGTATTCTGTTGTTTTAGGGTGGAATGTTCTGTAAATATCTATGAGGTCCATCTGGTCCAATGTATCATTCAAAGCTCTTGTTTCCTTGTTGATTTTCTGCTTAGATGATCTGTCCATTGCTGAGAGTGGAGTATTGAGGTCTCCTACAATTAACATATTGTTATCAATATGACTCTTTATTTTGGTTAACAGTTGGCTTATGTAGATGGCTGTTCCCATGTTGGGGGCATAGATATTTACAATTGTTAGATCTTGTTGGATAGACCCTTTAAGAATGATATAGTGTCCTTCTGTGTCTCTTATTACAGACTTTAGTTTAAAATCTAATTTGTCTGATATAAGAATGGCTACCCCAGCTTTCTTTTGAGGTCTGCTGGCATGGAAAATAGATCTCCATCCCTTCACTTTCAGTCTGGATGTATCTTTAGGTTCAAAATGAGTCTCTTGTAGACAGCATATGGATGGGTCCTGTCTTTTTATCCAATCTGCAACCCTGTGCTGTTTTATGGGAGCGTTTAGGCCATTCATGTTGAGAATGATTATTGAAAGATATGAATTAATTGTCATCATGTTGCCTGTGAAGACATTGTTTTTATAGATTGTCCCTGTAAATTTCTGTTGTAGATCACTCTTAGGGTCTTTCTCCTTTTATAGAACTCCCCCTTAATATTTCTTGCAGGGCCGGCTTAGTGGTCACATATTCTTTCAACTTCTGCCGGTCGTGGAAGCTCTGCATCTCTCCATCCATTCTAAATGAAAGCCTTGCCGGATAAAGTATTCTTGGCTGCATGTTCTTCTCATTTAGTACCCTGAATATGTCTTGCCAGGCCTTTCTGGCTTGCCAGGTCTCTGTGGATAGGTCTGACGTTATTCTGATGTTCCTCCCTCTGTACGTAAGGAATCTCTTCCCCCTAACTGCCCTTAAGATGGTTTCCTTGGTTCTAAGATTTGCAAGTTTTACTATTACATGCCGGGGTGTTGGCCTGTTTTCCTTGATCTTAGGAGGGGTCCTCTCTGCCTCTAGGACTTGAATGTTTGTTTCATTCCCCAGATTAGGGAAGTTCTCAGCTACGATTTGCTCAAATACATCTTCTAGCCCTCTCTCTCTCTCCACTCCCTCCGGGATTCCAATGATTCTGACATTGGAACGCCTCATGGTGTCACTTATTTCTCTGATTCTATTTTCATGGATTCTGAGTTGTTTTTCCCTGGCCTCCTCTTTTCCCTTTTTATCTATTATACTGTCTTCCAGATCACTTATTCTCTCTTCTGTCTCAGTTACCCTAGCTGTTAGATTATCTAGATTGGATTGGATCTCATTGATAGCATTTTTAAGTTCTGCCAATTCACCTTTTATTTCTGCCCTTAGAGACTCTATGTTGCCATTAATTGATTTCTCCATTCTAGCCATTGTCTTCACAATTGCTAGCCTGAATTCCATCTCTGACATCTTGGTTATATCTGCATCCATTTGTAAATCTGCAGCATAAGTCATAATCTCTGAGTCTTTTCTATTTTGGGGGCTCCTCCTCCTAGTCATTCTGTTGATGGGTGTTTGAGGGAATGTATAGAGTCGAAATTATTGACCAGAACCCAAGCAAGATGCACCTGTTTTCTTGGGACCTTAGGGTTGCTGGCCTCTTGTTTTCCCAGCCTGTCTTCTGCGGGAGGGGCCTGCCGCGCTGTTACTCAGGCAACCCTGTTTGGGCGGAGGTGCCCTGCGCCCCTGTGGCGGGGGATGGGTTCAGCGCGAATCAGTTTTTGGGGCTTTTGTTCTCTGGCGCCTTTCCCTGGCAGCTTTCCGTGTCTCTTCCGCGAGTCAGAGCAGAAGAGACCGTTTCCAACCCTCTGCCTCAGAGCAGAGAGACCTCAGTCTGTTCTTCAGTGAGCCCTCCAGGCCACACCGTCTCCGTTTCTGTCCGTGCTGCTATAAACTGCAGCGTCCTGGGTTGTGCGCCCCTCCGCAGCGCTCCCAGTCCTGCCTCCAGGTCAGGGCACGTCTCTGCCCTTTGTGCTTCTAAAACCGCCAGCCGCTCCCAATTCGCGCACGTGCGACTCCGCCGCTTGGGGTTTCCACCCCAGGGGGTTGCAGTTCACTGGCACGACCCCGGCGCACCAGGTTTCCGTCTCGGAGGCTGAAGTTCGCGTGCGCGCGACCGTTGCTCCAGTTTCTGTCGGGGGGCTGCAGTTCGCGTGCACGCAACCCCGCTGGTCTGGTTTTCCACCCCGGGGGCTGCCCTAAAGTTCTTTCCCGACACTACCGGTCTGCGAGTCTGTGCCCCGTCCGCAACGCGCGAGGCTGTCACTCACCTGCGGTGTAGGATCCCCACGGCCAGGCACCCTCCCGCTGCCGTTTATCCTCCGATATCTGCCCGCAGAATCACGGCTCTCCGCTTCATACCTCAAAACCAACCGCCTGAGATATACTGTTTGTAGAGATCCAGATCTTCTTACATCTCAGGCTGGTTTCGTGGGTGCTCAGAGTGGTCTGGTAGGTATCCAGCTGAATTCCAGGGACCAGTTGAAATAGGGTCCTCTACTCCTCCGCCATCTTTCCCCTCTCGTAAAGCATGTCTTTAATAGTTTTTATGTTGATTACATGTTTAAATGAGTATATTTTGGATATTTTGGGTTAAATAAGATATACTATTGAATGTCATCCTTTCTTAAAACTCTTGTCATGTGGCCACAAGAAAGTTTTAAATTACGCGTGTGGCTTGTATTATCTTTCTATTGGACAGCACTGCTCAAAAGTGTCTGTGTGAGTGATTTTAATCAAAATCTAATTTCCCCTCTTTTTAGAGTAACTGAAATGAGATTTTTCTAATTTACTTTTTGCGGTTCAAGTTTCTCATAATTCTTCTATGGTCGTGACAGCACCGTGAATGCGTCTGCTTCTACAAAGCATTAAAAAAAATTAGATTTTCAAATTGATGTGCTAAATTAAAAATGTTTAATGTTTCTCATCAAAAGGCGCAGGAGTATGCAAGCGGCCTCCAGTACAGTTAAAGGCGCAATATTTTTTTCATCTGTTTCTTTAATTCACAACCCAGGGCAACTGTACTGTGAAAATTAACAAACTCTAAGTAAAGCAATCCTTGTAAGCAGTGTTTTCTACAAAGCTTCTTTTTAATTTCCTTCCATCCCTTGACATGGTGACCTTAAGGATGTCATAATAAAAATGGATGATGGTGCCTTGGGTTTGTTTTTTGTTTCTTTGCTCATTGTTGTGTATGGTGTGGGGGTTTTTTGTGTTTTTTGTGTTTTTGTTGTTTTTTTGTGGTTTTTTTTGGTTTTTGGGTGTTTTGTTTTTGTTTTTGTTTTTTTTGCCTTCTGCCCCAGTTGGAGTTTGCCAGGTGTTATTAGGGCTTGTGAGTCTCTGAGTAATTGTTAACTCTCAGGCTTGACTAGCTAATTCCAATGGTTTAGAAAATCATATTACTTCTATAAATTGGCTCCAGTTGTTATATTAAAATCCAAGCTCCTGCCCATCATGGATGTGTGCTGCTTCACTCGGGGCAAGGCTGGGCATATCCCAGGAGCCACAAACCCAGACTTTGGAAGGTGACTCAGCAGGTAAAAAGGCTTGGGAAAGATTTTGGATATGCAGCCTTTTACTCAACTTCTACACAATTCTCCCCCCAAGTAGAATTCAGAACCACATCTTGGTATGAAATTCAAATTCATTTATTTCTGAGATAATGAAGTGTAAGACCCAGTTCTCAAATACTACAGCCTCCTCTGCTTTTATAAACCACAGGGACAAGTTTCAACAAGGGACTAGCCAGGTCCTCCTACGCTGTTCCTCCCTCCACCAGCCTTGGCATGGATAGAGAAAGAAACCAGGGCTCTACAAAGAGGAACGGGTTTGCCTCAGACCACACAGTAATTGCTGGCAGAGCCACACCAAGGACCTATGGGACGTGGCTACCAGTCCAATGCTAATGCTCGCTGGCCCTTGAGAGAAGAGTCGCTTGGTGCATTTTGGTTCACAGCAAAACAAGCAAACATGCATGATGCACATTACCCAGCCATACTTCTTGATGAGGAAAGGGCAAGAAGAGAGAAGGCAGAAACCCTGGCTCCCCCAGGCCCTGGATGACCAAAGACTTCAACACATTTTTCTAAAGCCACCAAGACTTAAGAGCGCCCTACAGTTTCTCTCCTCCATCTCCCATCCATACTGCATTAAACCTTATCAGTTCCCCCACTCTTTTTCCCCCAGCTCACTTCTCTCCCTTAGATGAAACTGAACCCTAACGGGCTCTCTAGATAAGCAGCCCTGCTATATAGAAGCTATTCAAGACATTAACCTCCAAGGTAATAAGGTCTTAATCCATTTACAGAGTAAATGTCTCCAGAAAGCACCTACGTGCAAACTTGAATAATAGAGATTTGGGTTGTTGCTGGCCAGGATAAGAACTATTGCACGTCATCTTGACCTTGAGGTCTCTTGGGCCACACCATATAGACAGCAGGTCTGGTGTTGCTTCTCTGTCAACAGGCAAAGCAGTGGGTTATAAACTTGTGTGCTGCCTCTTTCTAACAACATTGGAAGGGGTGAAGTTATGGAGAGAGGTCAGCCCAGATTCTCTCTTCATAGAAGACAGTGGAGACATCCGACTCCATGTTTTGTTCTGTTTTTCCTCTCTCATGCGGTCTATCAGTTGATGCTGCCCTGAGCCGAGATCCTCCCCTCCCCAACCTTCTCCCAACAACTCAGTTTAATTTATGTTTAAAAAAAAAAAAAAATCCCATTATTCTTTCTCCCTGTTTACTTGTAGGATTTTCAATATATCATTAGGCTATTTTGTGGTTTCTAATAATTCTGTAAATTATTTGTTTTATGGATGCTGCAATTTTGTCTTGAGGTCATTTCTCCCTTACTATAGTTTGAGCCTAATAAAAAGCATGCCTTTTGCTGTCACCAATGTGGAGAAGGTGATAGTCTCTGCAGAGTGCTGTGGATATTGAAGACAGAGGACAAAGGAAAAATCAGCTCCCCTAGAAACTAGAAACATAATTATGAAGGGATTAGGCTTCTCTACTCGATCGTAAGCAAGCTCCTAAGAGCAGGACTGTGTCTTTTTCACCTCTGTTCAGGTCTCCATAGTTTATTCACGGTAGGTATTCAGTGAATAGCTACTGACTTCATGAGGACTTCACTTCCTAAGCTGCAATGCTTTGCCCTGCAGAGATTGGTGTTTCCTGGATAATACTGAGGAGCTCTGCAGTTGAGAGGTCCTATGGGATGATAACATAGGAAGGAGCCTAAGGTTCCAGTAGGTACTCAGAAACATGGGACCTGAGGGCTTAAGGTGCAGGAGCATCTCAAGGATAACAGGAGGGATGGCCAGTGACTCACTGAGTTAAATAGATGCAGCTGCAAAGAATCTCGGCGTTTTTAACATAAGCCTGCATGTCGAGTCAAACCAGACAAGGAAGCGAATCTTCTAAATCAATG